>NC_091830.1:80265095-80577237 GCF_038994185.2 Dermacentor albipictus | reverse complement strand
GAGTGTGAGACGGAGACGCTACCACTGAGCCACGAGTGCGATGCTTCAAAGCGGTACAAAAGCGCCTCTAGTGAATGCGGTGTTGCCTTAGAAACGAGCTGTTTCTAAGGCTCAGGCGTGCGTCGCTTGCTCATGCGCACATTTCGTTGCCGCGTCGAGCGCTGCGTTGCTCGACGCTCACCGCGTCCAATGCGGGGCGCGTAGTCGCTGGCAGGTCGACGGGAACGCTGTCGCGTTCCACTCTTGAAGGCGAAGCAGAGTAACGCATGAGTTGTTTCTTCGTCAAGCCGAACCAAATATAGCCAAGCAACAGCAGTTCACCAGGCTAAACAGTGGTCCAACAACTAAAAATAAAGGCTAGTATGCTTCGCATCCTGGGCTTAACCTTCGCTAAGCGACAGCCATTTTTTGGATGCAGGTGAGAACAGCACCTCAACTTTTCTGTAAAAAGTCAAACAATGTTTGGCTGCTAGTGCTTCCAGGCCCACAAGTATTGTTCCAATTAGCATGTGAATGTGTTCTTGTTTCCAAGTTGTTATTTATGTCCGGCAACGTAGAGCTAAACCCTGGACCCCCTAAAGAAGATCCTAGCCTGTTTAGCAAGGAGTTGCTACAGCTAGTTAAATCGCTACACGACAAATTTGATTCTAAACAAGAAGAAGTAATGAGTGCCTTGAGTGAAGTCAAAGAGGCCCAATATTCAGTGGAGCAACGAATAGCCGATATCGACAACAGGCTCTCGGCAGTTGAACAATGCATTCGAACATCTGGAGGCCAACAGGGTGAAAACCTCGTGCCGCAAGTGGTCGTATTGAACCAACGGCTCAACGAGTTTGAAGACCGTTCACGTCGCGAAAACTTAATATTTCATGGGTAGCAGGTAGCGCTGCGGAAGCTTGGGCGCAGTCAGAAGAAAAAATTTGCTCGGTTTTAAATTCAGCATTAGGCATGAACCTAAATAAAAGTGATGACCGCATTTCCAGAGCACACAGACTTGGCTGTTTTATCCCCAACAAGTTCAGGCCAATTATTGTCAGATTTTTATCGTCTAAGCTAAACGATTCTTTCTTCTAAAAGTAAGCTAAAGACAACTGGTACGCGCCGTGGTTGCTCAGTGGCTATGGTGTTGGGCTGCTGAGCACGAGGTCGCGGGATCGAATCCCGGCCACGGCGGCCGCATTTCGATGGGGGCGAAATGCGAAAACACCCGTGTGCTTAGATTTAGGTGCACGTTAAAGAACCCCAGGTGGTCCAAATTTCCGGAGTCCTCCACTACGGCGTGCCTCCTAATCAGAAAGTGGTTTTGGCACGTAAAACCCCAAATATTATTATTAAGATAACTGGTGTTTCCGTAAGTGAAGATTTTTGTAAGGCAACTAGAGCGGTCAGAACTAAACTGTACGACTTTGGCAAAGAAAGCGGTCAATTTTTCACGGTGAAATACAACAAGCTATATATCAACAAAAAATGTTATATTTACTCTCCTGATAACGACAGTGTCTGTGAACTTCATTTGGGCAATGTTCCCTGCACTGTTGAATTATCGTCCACTGCTACTAATCACCATTCTGACGCGTCTTTTTCTTAACAGAAATTAGGCACCGGCCACGCAGCCAACCTTGTCGTGATTTCTCTTTTTTGTTATCGAATGTGCGAAGTGCAGTTAATAAACGTGACGCTCTAGCATCTATTTTCGATTCATGTGCCGCTGACGTGGTTGTATTGACGGAGACTTGGTTGACCGATAAAATTCTTAGTGAAGAGCTGTTCCACTGTGACAAGAATTACGTTGTTCACCGTCATGACCGCAACCTAAAATCAGGCGGTGTGTTTTAATTGCCGTCGCCGACAATATAGTGTCTTATAGGATTCCACTTGCGTCGTCTTTAGAATTGGTTTTTGTGCGTATTGTCATAAACCACCAAAACACATTGCTTTGTGCGTGTTATCGGCCGCCAAGCGCACCATCTACTTTTTGCGATGAACTGCATGACACTTTGAATTTTCTTGTCTCAAAATTTCCACATTCACCGTTATTCCTTTTAGGCGATTTTAATTTCCCCAGAATAAGGTGAACTTCGGTATCGCCATTTGTTGTCGGTACGTCCACAGAAAGTCAATCTTTCCTTAACTTGTGCCTGAACTTTAATCTTACGCAACTTGTTTCTACGCCAACTAGAGCTGGCACTACATCTAACACTCTAGACTTGATCCTTGTCACTGAACCAAACTTAGTACATTCTTTAACTTGTTTCCCAGGATTAAGCGATCACTGTTTTTTGCATTTTTTTGTAACAGGCCCCGTTAGATGTGAGAAGAACAATGCAAAATTTATTAGAGATTATGCGAGCGGGGATTACACTGCAATTAATAATGAGCTTGCAGTATTCGTTGATGGCTGTATACCATAATTTTTCAGCCGTACCGTGGAAGAAAACTGGAACTTGTTTAAAAACAAAGCCACGTCCCTTGTCGCTAAATATGTGCCCTTGCGCAGACTTTCCGGAAAGAAACGCTCTCCCTGGTTTTCCACGAAACTAACAAGACTGTCAAACAAGAAAAAACGCCTTTTCCGTATTGCAAAACGCAGTCGAACATCTACTCGTTGGAGTGATTATTCTAGTGCGCTGCATGCTTATCGTACCGCATTAAAAGAAGCGAAGGATGTTTTTCTTAATACCTATCTACCTTCACTCCTTTCTACAAATCCGTCAAAATTTTGGAGCACTGTTCAAATAAACAAGAAAAAATATCATATCTCTTACAGATACGAATGGTAACACCATGAGCAATGCAGTATGTTGCAATGTCCTAAATGACACTTTCGCGAAATCCTTTTCTATTTGCTGTGTTGATACAGTGCCGCACATGCGCAAAGAAGATTTTTTTCCCATGGATCCACTTGTTGTCAATTTTGCGGGGATTTTGAAGTTAATTGAAGATTTAAAACTATCGTATTCCTGTGGTGCCGACGAAATTAATTCTAAATTTTTGAGGAATACTGCTGTCTACTCCTCTATATTTTTTATGTATCTTTTCACCCAATCTATCGAGTGCTCAACTTTGCCCGCAGACTGGAAGGTGGGGAAGGTGGTCCCTCTGTTGAAATCAGGTAACCCACATTCTCCTCTCAATTACAGACCCATTTCACTTACCAGCGTGCCTTGCAAAATCCTTGAACATGTAATATTTTCCAATCTTGTCTCATTTCTTGAATCCAACTCTTTCTTCACTTCATCTCAGCATGGCTTTCGCAAAAACTACTCGTGCGAAACACAACTAATATCGTTTATACATAACATTTCTTCCTCTTTAGACAAACGCCAAGTCATTGACTGTATCTTTCTAGATTTTGCGAAAGCGTTTGTCAAGGTGTGTCATCACTTACTGCTTCTTAAACTTAGTACTCTTAATATTGACCCTAATATTCTGAAATGGATCGAATGTTTTCTCAACAACCGTACCCAGTTTGTAACAGCTAACAATTCCAAATCCCCGCGCTGCGCCGTGAAGTCAGGTGTTCCTCAAGGCTCCGTCCTGGGACCGTTATTATTCCTAATTTATATAAACGACTTACCTGCCGTAATTAATAGTTCTATTAAACTTTTTGCCGACGATTGCGTTCTATACCGTGAAATAACTAATCAGCATGATAACTTTATGCTTCAGAAATATCTAGATAACATTTCAAGGTGGTGCTCACAATGGCTAATGTTCTTAAATCCGACTAAATGCAAAATTATGTCTGTCTCACGTCGCTCGAACTCACCAACTCCTTTCGGCTATATTATCAATGAAACCAACCTTGAGCACGTGACTTCCTATAAATATCTTGGAATCCAGCTAAACAGTAATCTTTCATGGCATGCGCACATCGAACATATCACGAAGATTGCACACAGATCTTTTGGCTACATTCGCAGGAATTTCTCAAAAGCCCCACCCCATTTGAAGTTACTGCTCTATAAGAGAGAGAGAGAGAGAAAATAATGTAGAGAAAGGCAGGGAGGTTAACCAGAGGTAGTTCCGGTTGGCTAGCCTGCGCAGGGGGAAGGGTTAAGAGGGATAAAAAGAGAAACAGAGTAGAAGGGGGAGATAGAAAGAAAGGGAGACAAGCACGAACAAAGCGCGTACACGACAGAGCGGTAGGGGGCGGCATTCTCAGAGTCTGTCGTGAAGCCCCGTGGACCGCAAGAACCTTACTAGCGCGAGTAAAGCCTTCAACGCAGATGTTCTTTGGGAGCATTGGCCTAAAGCTTTTAGTTCTGAAAGTGGACGATTGTCCAACTGGTCCAGCACTCTGCACATCACTTGTCTCTCAGCACTGTATAGCGGGCAGACACAGATAATGTGTGCGAGCGTCTCGTCGATGTTACATGTGTCGCACGTGGGGCTGTTGGCCATTCCTATGAGGAAAGCATAGGCGTTTGTAAAGGCAACGCCTAGCCACAGACGGTAGAGCACAGTCTGTTCACGTCGGGGTAATCCAGGCGGGAGGTGCATCCGTATGTCCGGAGACAACGAACGCAACCGACACATTGTGAAAACATTCGAGTCCCACAGGGGCAAAGTACACTCACGGGACACTGCTCTATAAAACACTAATTAGACCGAAGCTAGAATACTGCTCTATAAAACACTAATTAGACCGAAGCTAGAATACGCGTCATCTGTCTGGGACCCTGGTCAAAAAACACTAGCAGATACCATTGAGTCAGTTCAGAGCAGGTCAGCACGATTCATCCTTTCTAATTATTCCCGCACATCTAGCGTTTCTTTAATGAAGTCGAACCTTGGCCTTATTAACTTGCACATTCGAAGAAAAATTTCCCGTCTCTGCCTTTTTCAAAAAATTTTTTACCAAAACAGCTCGCTTAAACAAGACTTAATTTCAGAGCCTTCGTACATGTCGTCGCGTCTTGATCATCGGTTTAAACTGTTCATTCATTTCTGTCGCACAAATGTTTTCTCTGACTCATTTCTGCCGAAAACCAGTGCCGAGTGGAACCGCCTTCCCCCCTCCATCGCCTGCATCGAGGAGGCATTATCTTTCAAGACTGCAATAACTGATTATCTTTTGAATTTATCACCTTAATACTAATAATTGTTTGAGCATGTATTTTTTATTATTATTGTACCCACCCCCCTCTGTAACGCCCTTTTGGGCCCTGAGGGTACTGTAAATAAAATAAAATAAAAATAGAATTTGAAGAGCCGTGAAACCATGTCTGCTTAGCACAAATCTCGGAATCAACTTCACTTTCCAAATATTTGACCCGAAGGTCTTCTAAAGAGTACCTCGGTGTAACAGGCAACGCCGTTTCGAGCTCTTGCAGGCATGTGTTCAGTAAACTTTTAGCAGGAATACCAATTTGTAGCAGATATATGAGGCCGGATGTCTCAAAAGTGAAGATTTTCTTAGAATTTCGGCCATTACACGGCTACACAGCTAAAATGTTGCAATTGCGACATTTACGCTAAAGTCAGTAATTCAAGAGAAGCTTCATACGTATTAAGTAATTAGTGATATGGTCGTTGAAGTTTTTGTGCCTGCAAATGCCCACCGAGCCATGTAGCTCATGGAGCTCAAGAACGCAGGAGCAGAGAAAGGAAAGTTTCCTTTTAGTATCCGAAACACGACAAAACTCCTGTTATAGGAAGATTAAACACATTTCTATCATCACCTAGCACAGAGTGAAAGTTACATACGTTAAAGGTTCGTCAAGTTAGCGAGTCAGACACGCAAGTACCTAAACTTGCCAAAAGCATTTTTTGTGACACGCAAAGCAGCTTTAATCAGACGAAACGCCAGAAGCGTAAGTGAAAATACGAAATGAAAATGGCGGGATAGGGCACGTGTATTGTAACAAAAACTTTGTTGACATTGTTATCAATGCTGCTTTCAGTATTTTAGAAACAAAAGAAACAAAAGTCTTAAGCCATTAAACTTAAGGGCGCCTTTGCTATATGTTGTTGAGGATCCACCCTGATAACTTCGTTTTACGACGACATTATACCGTATGCAAGCCAAGCAGTACGAAAAACGTAAAACGATTGCGGTTTGCGCCTTCCTTCTCAATGTCACGTGTTATCACGAAGTGCTCGCGTGACAATAACAGAGACACGGGTAGGCAGCGAAGTTGCGAAGTGCTCGCCATGACGACATGCCCGTACGCACGCGTGCTTATCCGAAGATCACATCGAGCGCCGAAGTCCTACTGAGCGTGTGATGTTATCTTTGTTGGCGCCTTCGCAACACAAGTTTCTACGCAAAGCGCGAAAAAGATCAGAAACATACCATACGATTTGCGGTTTCGCAAAGTGCGAAAGCGTGATTGCATTTTGGAAACTGCCGTTTGTTAACCTTAGGGTTGCTACGGAGACGGCCCGATAGCGTATCGAACTTATGGAAGATCGAGTCACGTTCGGGAGAGGAATCCGAAGATCGGAAAGCCGCGCGGCACGATACCTGTATACATTTGCATAGTGAAGGATGCAGTGGCGGAGAGAGTTGTTTTTTCCCAGAATTAGGAAATGCCGCCAAGGTCGAAAACGTTCTTTTTTGTTGCTTCGGTCAATTAAAGAAAAATTTAAATAAAACGCCGCGACGTCTATTCTTGCAAGCGTGTTTCCTTGATCACTGATGCGTATAATGCGGCTGAATTGTAGAGCTCCTTTTCAGGTGGAAGGCAGACGGAGTCGTTTGCCGAATAGCAAGTCGGAATAGAAGAACTTCGGGACCAACTGACTATAACCTTTGCTCTAGAGAAGAAAGCTGAAGGCAAAGATTGGCAAGATCCAGTACGCGATTTCACTTGAAGATTCAAAGTGCAACTCGTACCTAGTTAATTTGGTAACGCCAGCACTAACGCTAGCACGAATTGTCAATTTCGAACTTTAATTTACTCGCTTCCAACTATGCTTAATGAACACAAACCAAGGCAAAAACGTTTGCGTCATTTGCCAAAATGTGCTTCATTCGTAATGCTGCTCTAAGCGGACGGTTTTTCTTTTTGTGTGTGAGTTCTTTCTGAATATTTAAACATGAAATTTCTTATGACTGTGCTTTGTATACCTACATTTTTACTGCATCGTATGCTGCCGTATTCGTGCCTGGTTCCTTGTGGAGGCGGCACTGGTCAGGCGCGCATCATGCAGCTTTTCACCGAAGTATCACCGCCAGTTACGTAGGTAAATGTATTTTCGTGGTAAAATAAAATACTGTGCGCAACTAACAATCATAAGTTTTAAAAGGAACTTCGGGACACTTGCAGTGGAGCCTCGTGTGAACATGGAACGTACCTCGAGGTGAAATGGTTGCTAAGTGTAGAAATCCGATGAGAAGAGCTAGAGCATTGCCATTTTGTGAAACTGAAACAGGAAAGCACAAATGTCCAAAATACATCCGAAATTATCGTGGAAATTTGTATACGACCGTTCGAGAAAGTGGGGTGGAGAGTGGAGTAAAATTAGGGCATGTCTAACACAGCGATGACTCCAAGACTGTCTGTGGCGCAATAAAATATCCAGCACTGGCGTAGTTACACAGTCGCATATGGAAACACCAACTCCTAGTTGTACCCGGGCTAAACAATTAACGTTTTTTTTCGTTTTTTTCTTTTTTTTTAAGGAGGTGTGTGTGTGTGAAAACTTTTATTGTACTGAGGTCCGGAGGCTCGACTTCTCAAGCCAAGGCGGGCCGCTCCCACGTTGGCACTGTCAGGCCAAGCCTTTCAGCGACATCATGGGCCCTCTGGACTGCCCTTAGTTGGTCCTGAAACAATGGGCTTTGAATCCTTTTCTCCCACTGTGTCCATTCTTCAACGAGGTTGGGGAGAGTCGCGGGACACCCCGCCAGCATATGTCTGATTCCAATGATGCCATTACAATCATTGCATTCCATCTTAATCTCCCTCTCTGGATATATTTTATTAATGGTGTACGGTGTGGGATATGTACCCGTTTCCAATAAGCGCAGTGAGACTGCCTGAGCCCTGTTCAGTTTTGAATGTGGCAATGGGAATTGTCTGCGTCCTAAATAGTAATGTTTGGTAACATCATTGTATGTTAATAAATGATCTCTGGATTCCTTCGCTTGATGGTGAACGGCTCGGTTGTGACTGTCACGGTTAGCAAGTCCTCGTGCCAAGTCATGAGCAACCTCATTGAGGTTTACCCGAGTCTCGTCCACTTTCCCCATATGCGCAGGAAACCATCGGATTTCAGTTGTCATAATCACAATGTTTTCAAAAAGTTTAGCTGCAACTCCAGCTACGTAGCCTTTATCAAAACACTTTACAGCGGTTTTCGAATCACTGTAAATGAAGGCCCACTTATTACTCCTAATGGCTAGAGCAATTGCCGCTTGTTCCGCCACCGTGGGGTCCTTGGTAAAAATTGTGAGAGCGTCTTGCACCTTCCCTTGATAATTTGAGACAATGGCCGTATAGGCTTCTTTACCGTTCACCCAGGCGGCATCAACTATAGCTGCCAGTTGGTTCTGCTGCTCTATTTCCTTCAAGAGTGCTTTAGCTCTTGCCTTTCTCCTTTCGACATTATATTCTGGATGCATGTTTCTGGGGAGAGGGTTGGTTCTGATCTTGCTCCTAACTTCAGTCATTAATTCTACTTCAGCCTCTATTGGACTCCTCGATGTATTCAGTTCTGCACCTATTGCCTGTAATATGTTCCTGCCAGCTCGTGACTTTGTCAATCTTTCGTGTTGCGCTAGCTGTTGGGCCTCCGCAATTTCTTGCATTGTATTGTGCACCCCTAGACTCATGAGTTTGTCGGTTGCAGCGTTACTGGGTATACCTAGGGCTACTTTAACGAGCTTCCTGAGCATCACATTAAGTTTGTTAAGTTCTGCCTGCTTCCATTTGAATAATCCAGCTACATAAGTGAAGTGACAGAGAGCAAAGGCATGTATTATCCTTAAAGCGCTGTCTTCTCCCAGGCCTCTGTGTCTATTGGTAATTCTCCTTAGTAACCTAATGACCTCATCTGTTTTATTCGAGATATGTTGTATTGTTCTGTAGTTAGTATTGTTTCCGTCTATGTGATACCCAAGAACCTTGATTTTTTCAACTAGCCTGATTGCGGATCCTTCATGAGTATATAAGCACACTCTTGGCTCATCTTCCGGAATGTAACCTCTTGGTTTACGACCTTTTCTGCAATGTTTAATGACTAAGAGTTCTGATTTGGCTGCCGAGCATTTCAACCCCATGGCTTTCAGTGTGTTCTCTACAACGTATAAACTTTCCTGTAATCTGTTCTCTGTCTGTCCTATATTGCCCTTGGCACTCCATATGGTTATGTCGTCGGCATATATCACATAACGTATACCCTCAATTTTCTCCAGATTTCTTGCAACCTTGGACATTGCTAAATTGAATAGCATGGGTGAGAGTACAGCCCCTTGTGGAGTGCCCCTATTTCCCAAATTCTTAGCTTCTGATTTAAGCTCACCCAGCATGAGTTGTGCAGTTCTATTTCTAAGAAAGTCCTTAATCATGTTAAAAAGTCTCTTACCCAAACCCATCTCCGAGAGAACGTCAAGTATTGCCTTATGCTTTATACGATCAAAAGCTTTTTCCACATCCAATCCCAAAAGAGCTTTCGTATGCGCTGGGCTAGCCTGTATAAGTTGATGTTTGATCAGCAGCATAGCATCCTGAGTTGACAGCCCTGGACGAAAGCCGATCAAGTTGTATGGGAGGATCTCGTTCTGCTCAACGTATTTCGTGAGTCGATTTAGGATGACATGTTCCATAGCTTTGCCTAGACATGACGTTAAGGAAATAGGACGGAGGTTGTCTAGAGTGAGTTTTTTGCCTGGCTTTGGTATGAGGATAGTATTGGCCACCCTCCATTCCTCTGAGTATACCCCTTTTCTCCAACATTCATTGAAGTGTTCAGTTAGATAATAGATTGATGCATCATCTAGATTTCTTAACATCTTGTTAGTTATTCCGTCAGGTCCAGCCGCCGATCGACCATTAAGACTATGAAGAGCGGCCCTCACTTCACTCTCAGTGAAGTCCCGGTCAAGTTCTTCACATATGCCTCCCGTATACTCGGGGCTCTCCTCTCCTTCGTTTGGTTGTTTAAGTGGGAGATATTTGGCTGCGAGACTATCCATGATATCCCTCTCTGTTTTATCTTGGCTTTCCTGATGAACCAACTTAGCTATAGCTGTTCTCTTGCTTGTCCTTGTTTCATTCTCGTTGAGCAAGTGCTTGAGGAGGTTCCAGCTACCTCCATGTTTGAGTCTACCATCAGCCGAATTACAGATCTCATCCCACTGTTGCTTCACGAGGGTCTTCGAATGATCATCAATTTCTCTGTTTAATTGCGCTATTTTTTTTCTTAGCCTTCTGTTAAGTCTCTGCGTTTTCCATCTCTGTAATATAGCCTGTTTGGCCTCAATCAGATGCGCCAGCCTGCTGTCCATAGCTTCAATATTTTCCTCTGTCCTGATTTCTTTAGTGGCCTCCTTGACGTCCTCTCTGAGCTGGATGACCCATGTCTGAAGGGGCTCCTGCTCGGCATGTGGAGGCCCCACTGTCCCTCTGTTCGCCCTAATTTTTCTGAAGTGATCCCAATCAGTGAATTTGAAGATTCTTGTTTCCTGTCTCGGTAAGCGTATGGTTATGTGTATGATGTAATGATCGCTTCCGAGATCCAAGTTTGAATTTTCCCAATTGGCTCCTCTTGAATTGTTCACAAAAGTAAGATCTGGCGTGGAGTCCCTGCTTGTGGAAGTGCCACAACGGGTGGGATACGCAGGATCAGTAATCAAGCATAATCCCAGATCCATGGCAAGACTCCATAGCTCCTCTCCCTTCTTTGTGTTCCAAGCGTATCCCCATGTATGATAGGGAGCATTAAAGTCCCCTCCAATAATGAGAGGGGAGTTTTTGGCAACCGAAAGCACCTTGTTGAAGAGTGCTCTAAACCTTTGTCTCATGTCGTTAGGACTGCTGTAAATATTCAAGCAGAAAATGCTTTGCGTCTTACCTCTGTTTCTTTTAAGTATAATCTCAACTAGAATAAATTCAAACCTGGAATTTCTAAGGTGAATCTCATGATCAATGTACGGCAACTTTTTGTCAATGAGAGTCGCCAACCCCCTCCCCATTCTTTTGTCTCTACATATAACTTTGTACCCAGTGAGCATAATTTCGTCCGCTAAGGTTTCCTGCAGCATAATTACCTTTGGCCTGGCCTCAGATGACCTGATCACCTGTTGCAGTGCTGCTTTTTTGTGTTGGAACCCACGACAATTCCATTGCCACACGTTAAATCCATGATTACTGTCCATTGTTATTAGGTGAGGATGCCTTTCTATTACCTGCTATTTTCCTCTTTGTGATGGCCCCCGACAATCCAGGAATGGACTTTATACTATCCGCCTCCGATGGCAGATACTCATCGTCGTCATCCCCTCGTGCCTCCATTTTCCTAAGTCTTTTCTCTGCCGTTAGCCTCCATTTCCACAATTTGTCCACTTTAAAGTTGGTCGTTTCAACTGTCTCTCTTAACGCTTTAATTGCCTCTTTTATTTCACTGAGGGCTGAGAAGACTGAATCACCCTCGGAACTCACCGCTCTCTTTTTAGGGGCAGGGGAGCTGGATTCCCCTGGATCGTTGCTTTTGCTCACAGGTCTATCTATCTCTACACTAGCAGGGCTTGACTGCTCTTTTTTACGAAGCTCTACTACCTGCCTGGTCAATTCTTCATTAGCTTTTCTTAAAGAGGCTACTTCTTTAATTAATTGCTCTATTCTGGCATCATTGTCATCACCCACAGCCGCCGAGGCGCCCCCAGCAACCCTCGCCATACCTTTGACTTTGTCAGCCCAGGTGGTTCCTGGCGTCGTCTTCTCGCCAGGGATTGAGTCTCTTTGCACGAAGTGCACCTGCGCGTCCCTTGACTTGGAGCGCCTTCTCTCCCTGGATAGCGAACGATGCCTGGATCTGGTGCGACTCCTGGAGCGTGAGTGCTCCCTGTCCTTGGGGCGATGGTTGGGCGCCAGCTGATGCGCCTCCGACTGCGCTCTTGTTGACGACCGAGTCCTGTTGCGCTCTCTTCGACGGAGTCGTACGACGTAAGGGACTTGAAATCTTTTCTTACAAAATTTGTCGCCGGTAGGGTGATCGCCGTCACAAAATTTACACCTAGGTACACACACATGTTCATCTCCTGGGTTGCGAGTTCCACAACCTCTGCACTGAACAAAGTCAGGTGTTGGACACACATCAGAGCGGTGCCCGACCCTTCCGCAGGTGAAGCAGACGTCGAATTGCTTCCTGTAAAGGTAGCATCTCACTAGTGTGGATCCATACCTGACAAAATTGGGCACTTTGAGTCCATCGAAAAGTACTATGACCGATTCCGACGTCTTGATGCGCTTAGCAGCCAGCGCAAGCGGGTTCAAGTCATGCACGATGTTTCTTGTTATCATAGCTTGGGAGTATCTGGTGTCCACTCTTCGGATGACGCCTTTGCATGTGGCATGTGGTGCCGCTTCGTATGCATTTACCTCGTATTCCGCTGCCATGATCTTGAAAGACTTGATTCTGACGTACTTCGCAGCATGTTCGGCCTTAGGTGTGCTGACTACGATGATATTTTGAGTGAAGTTTGGGCAGACAACATCTTCACGGGCCTCGTCTTCCGTTAGGCCGGACGCCTCAATGACTGCAGAACCAATCGTGGTGGTGCTCACCTTGTTCAAATTGAGCCCTCCTCGAGGCCGTATAATGATCTTGCTGTGCTCCTCAGGCAGTTGAGGCATTCTCGAAGCTCTGATAACCCGATTCTTAATCATTCCACCGACGGCGGTTTTCTTGGCGCCATGATCTCGCTGACTGCGTGGCAATGTGCTCTCCTCATCCACAGCCTTTGCGCTAGCTCGTGATCTTCGGCCAGCCACGACTTGCCAGCCGAAGTCTTCCTGACCATTGTTTCTTTCATTTCCAGAAAAATCTTCATCTCCCATGCTTGTATCCGCCATGCCTGCGGGCAGGTGGGCTTACTAGGCCCAACAAGGGCCCTACTCCTCACTAAGCTTAGCTCCGCTAAGCTCAAGTCGGCGTCTAGGAGCAGAAAAGGTTCTGTAAAATTGTGAAAATAGGAGCCCCACCTCGAATCTTGGTGTCAGTCGATTCGCCGTCGCTTCATGGATCCAGTGGTATGCTTCTTTTCGTTGTACTCTCAAAATTGGCGAGCGGAGCATGGAAAAAGAGACGGAGCCGATGCTTCCACGTCTGCACTGCTCGGCGCTTCTTCTTCTTCCTTTTAAGGAGGTGCAAAGCATAATTCCGTTACGCGGAAACTCAAACAACTCAAACAAACCGAAACCGCGCGCCCTAAAGCTTACCAGCGCAACACCAAAGCCACCACTCCGCCACGGCGGTTAGCAATTTTAAGGAGGTGCAAAGCTACAATTGTTAACCGCCGTGGCGGAGTGGTGGCTTTGGTGTTGCGCTGGTAAGCTTTAGGGCGCGCGGTTTCGGTTTGTTTGAGTTGTTTGAGTTTCCGCGTAACGGAATTATGTTTTCTGGTATAATCAAAGCACAGTCCCACGCTATGATGTATATAGATTGTGTTTAGTTTATACTTCACAATTTTGCTGAAGCATCTTGCTTTGAGGCATTCACTTAGCTAAGTAACTCCTATACGCCACGCGAAAGGCCTGCGTGGTTGTTGTTCGGAATGATTTACGCCAAACGACGTCCGACGCAAGACGCCGAAACAGAATTTTATGCGACACTGGGCCCTTCACGCTATCGCGTTAAATTTTCTAAGTACACCTTCAAGAGGCCCATCGACCACAGCGCTATTCTACTTGGGAGAGGCGAGAAAGGATGCGTGCGCTCTTCGACAATCACTGGTTGTGTTACTGATATGAGCAAGCGTGAGTCTCAAATCGCGCACCTGCACCCCTGTACATACGTGTGTGCTCTTTTGTGAAAAAAGTAAGATCAGTTGCAAATTGGCGTTCCTCTTCCTATGCCAGCTCTCTCGCCGTCCTCTGTCGACGTTCGCGCTGTCAAACGTCACGTCTATAAATTTGCCGATTTCGATCCCGCGTCTTTCGCGTAAGGGTCACAATCGCGCACGCATGCGCAGTCGCGCACCCGCGCTACACAGTGCGAGAGAAGCGGCGGTGATCTCGAAGAGCCGGTTGGCGTTGGCACCATAGTAGCATGCGTGTGACTGAGACCTAATGGCTACAGAGCATCGTGCTGCTGTGATGGACAACCGCGGTTGAACCCTGCCACCGAGCACTTAATTGAACTTCAGTTTTTTTTCAACTGCGTGCTCATTGTCAAGAGAGCAGCAACACCCTGCACCCTCAGTCCTGTAAGTCCCTAAGGGCTCGAAAGGAAAGCTTGGTGGTAACAACTTCATTGAGATTCTGCTCAGTTATGTTCTGGCAGGCCCGAGTCCTAGGATGGCCCCTCACGAGGAGCGACCCTTTCGGCCCAGGCAACGAGGGCTTTTTGTACTTTTTCATCCGGCGTTCTGAGCAGCTCTTCCCACGTCTGTTGTGAGGGAGCTGGCAGGAGCGACCTGGGAGGGGGTAAGCCCTCGCACCCCCAAAGAATGTGAGTTTGGGTAGCCAATGTTTGATTTGTGCAATTTTGACATATTGGAAAGCTTCATTTCAATGCACGTTCCCAACTCGTGCGAGCAGCAGGAAGTGAGAGAGCGACAAGAATGCCACGCGACACGACAGCCACCCCAACCTTCGCCGGCGGCTTCGCGCAGCTCAGACCGACGCTCGCCCTCGGTCGTTAAGCCAGATCGGGTATTTATGCCGTCTTATTTGTATTCGTCAAATAAAGGAATTTCTAAACACGGGAATAATCTGTTCCTCCTGGCTCTAAGCCAGCCGCATAAGCCACTGCGTCGTTTCATCTGCGCGTTTCTTGCGTGACTATCACACATTGCGAGAACGTGTAAGTTTCCTGTTTTTCTTCAAGTATGTTTCATTGCACCTGTCTCACATTTGTACGGTGTTTGCGTTTGCCAGAAAGTAAAAGCTTTTCTCGTGCCTTGTCCACGTGCAGCCTTCAGCAAGTTAGAGCAGGCGTGATGAGTTTTATAATGAACGCTCTCAAAGGAAGTTCACCGATTTTCCTGGAAAGCCCGCAGTATGCTCGTCCGCTGTTACTTGAATTTGAGTTAGTATAGTGACCGTTCAATGCACCTTTGTCTCCACACTGATATGCGCAAGTGCGTCGTTGAATAATAAACGTTTCGTTGATGATTCACTATAAGTAAAAAAAAACAGGTTCAATTTTTTTTTTGACAAATGAGTACGACCAGGTTTTAAAGAAAAGGCGAAGGCCGTATTGCAAGCATCTCTAATGTATTACCTACTGCAGATAGCTGCGTTTTAGCTCTCAAGCTCTTCTTAATGATCGAATAGCTCGCATCCTGCTGAGTCTCGAGACGAAGATTGATTTCCTCACCCAGTCCGCACTTTATATTTATTTGCGTATACAAGTGTTAAAAAACAATGTGGTCATTGGAACATCACTGAACTAACTTAAATTAGCGCTTCACTATATTGAGTAACTCCGCAAAAGAACCAAGGAGTGCAATTGTGTAAACTTCACCTAAGATAGTTTAATGCGGAGTGAACTAAAGTGTTATAAGAGAGATTACATGCTTTTTTTTAGCCAATCAGTTGCACGAGCCTTGGTTTAACTTCTCGACTTCATCTTGAATCTCTGATCATACAAACATATGAGCAGACTCTCAACCGCAATGACTACTAATTTCGGGCCATGTATGCACACCGGTTACATCACTTTTGAAACACATATACCCTGAATTTCATCCTTTTTCATCTGCAGTATGAATAAGGCTCCCATGGAGGAGCCAAAGCATCTCTGAATATTAAATTCTTTCGTGTTTGGCGTGTATATTCAACTACATACCACGTGTTGCGGTCGCAGTGTTTCACAATAAATAGCCTCTTTTCAAATCTGATTTCAAGATCATTCTCGGTGACGAAAGAACTTGGACTGTGACCACATGCTTCAAAGTTCAGAAAGCACACGTGCATCACTGAAGTTCCTGAAATCAACAGACCTCATTTAGGGGCGGCAGTGTCGTTGTGCACATCGGAACAAAACAAAACGCTGTGTTTTCTCATAATACTTCCATTATTTCATTCGTTCTTTCTTTACTTCATTCTATATTTATTTATTTCTCTTGGTTTTTTTTTCATTTCTTCTTTTTTACTTTCTTGTTATCTATTAACCTCTTTCGCAATGCGTATGGTAGCGAACCGGACGTCCGTCTAGTTGACTTCCGTGTCTTCGTTTCCTTCCCTGTGTCGTTCTGCATCCAGTATTTTGCCTTTATTATAATTAGTTCACCTGGTATCTGTACATCTTTATATGGTACAAATTGAACATTGTTTGTAGACATTACTTATTTTCGCCACAGATGAATTATCCTATGAGTTGGAAACAGTCAAGTTGCTTTTATTTAACCATGCACAGCCACGTGATGACTATGTTCTGTTGCACGTTCTATTGCGCCTGCACGCCTAGAACGACGTTTGCGAAAATTGCAACGGAAGCGATATCACGATCACCGTCGACGTTAATGCGATTGGCACTGCAGCAGTCTAGTGACACGCTGCGTTGTCGTTGCCGAAAGTAAGGGCTCCCAGCGTAAGGTCCCCATGTCGCACAAAAGACTCAAGCAAACGTCCCTGGATGTCCCTCTCGCAGCTCATGCATGAGCGCGACGCTAGGGACAATACGATAAAGTGGGTCTCCACACAGGTGTATGCCAGCGCTGAGAATTAACAGGAAGCTTTTGCTCGAGTGCACCTATCTAAATACGTGTAAAAGGAGAATTCGTTTTTCTCGGCAACCACTGCACCAAATTTGACGAGGTTTGTCGCATTTAAAAGAAACACTTAAAATCTAGTGACTGTTTGTTTCGAACTTTTGAGTTAGGTCGTAAATGTTTTATTACATATCGGCAAAAATCGAAAATTTTTAAACAACGGAGGCATCAAGTTTACAACCCTGTCCCTCAACAACGAAAAGGGATAATACAATTCTGTGAATTGCATCTAATAGTACATCTAAAGCGGACAAAATTGATGTGTTACACATGAATCTACAAAAATTTATATTATTGAAATACAGCTTTTGCAGAACCCTTGTAACCAACGTAACAAGTTCACGTATGATGTAAAATGACATACAGAATTGGTCCGCTTTGAATGATTTAATGGATGCTGTTTACAGAACTGCGATATCTGTTCTTGATGCAGAGCTATGAATTTGTAAACTTCGTGCTTCTACCTCTTTCAAACGGTGGCATGTTTGAAAATCTTTCTAACAATATTCAGACCCTAAATCGAAATTCCGCTTCCAACAGTCACTAGAATTTAACTTTCTCTCTCAAATGCAACAAATTTCGTTAAAATCGGTCTATGGGTTATCTCAGAAAAACGTTTTTGCATTTCACGTATATTTGAATAAACCGCGTCAGAGTTGGGCCCGAGCTAAAGCGTCCTCTTAATTCCTTTCTCCCAACAGGCTGATATGCTTCAGCAGCATGTGTAACGCACGTCGACTGTCACGTTGGGTGTCAGGCTCGTGTCACGTCTCCAACCAAAAAAATTTGAAGTATTCTTAAAAATAAACCGCTTCGTAAACACACTATATATATAGACACAAAGTGGCAAAAGTAGGCTAAGATTGTAAACCGCACTATGACATTGCAAGCGCTTTACTATTACACTCTAAGACATTTATATAATGAAAAGGAAAAGAATGATGGCGAAGAGTGCGGTCACGATACCTTTGCCGCTGCTATTGCGTTCCGACACTGCGTGGTCCCGTTTATACCTGAGTGTACCTGTTGAGCTCTACTCTGAACAGCATTTGTCATCTAGGAGCTAGGTTGAGCGTTCCTGTGTAGCTACGACAAACCTCGAAACAGGCTCTTGCACTTCGAATACGCCTGGGCGAAGCAGGCACATTCGAAGAACATCTTACAGAAGTGGAAGTTATGACGTGGAAAATGACCTGAACTCGTCCACCTGTTCGTTCGTAAAGCACCACTTACCGACCTTAATGTTTCTTTTCAATGGTGATAAAGATCCAGTGATGATTAAAGTCAAGTTCTATTACCAAGTTATGCTTCTGCAGCTATGGAATGGCCGCTTCTTACGTGCGATCGGGCCACGGAAGACAGGAAAGACGCGAAATTGCAAAACGGGCGACCGTGGTTAGGTGCCTTCGCGGCCACGTGACGGCTTGACGATCTCTAATCCAACTGACGCATGCGCGTTGTGCGCGATCGCATATCTTACGACCCCGCATCCGGAGTGAGCGTGATATCCGCAAGTGAGACCGCTCGGACATATCCGGAGTAGCGTTTTTGTCACAAGAATCGGCGCCATATCCAAAGGAAACGGAATGGCTCACGCCACGCTGCGTACGACGGAAGGAAGGTGTCATTTATTATGGAGCTCGCGCCGGAGGCAGGTCCTTCTCACGCGGACGAGTGTTAGGGGAACTGCGAGAGGGGAGAAGATATTTATGACGCTCGTGAACGGCACGGGAACGTCTTTTTTTTTTCTTTCTGGATACCGCGCCAAGGAGCGCGGAGTGGTTTCACTGCCCGCTGCGATAATACGGAAACAACGTCCTTACAATTTTATTGCCTAAGGTCGACGGGGGACGACTTGACAGATGGTGACAGATAAGCCGTATCTCCTGGCGTGCTTTTATAGAGTGATGCATCATGTATCGCTGTTCGCAATCAATGTACCTGCAAAGACATGTAGTGAAATGAGTGGTGTGTCTTTAGGATTATTTCCTTGCCTACATACTGAGCGAATATGTTCACTCAATGATCCAAGGTACATGTGCCTGCTTGGTTCACTTAATAGGTCGACCATTTAGAGGAGACGAGACAGAAATATCATTTATGTGTATTCGCAGTGAGAGGTTCAGTGGGCGCGCTTCCGTGACTAATGCATAAAATTAAGATTTTTACAAGGGGAGCACAGAAGCGCTCCGTATGGAAGCAGACCTGGACAAGAAGGTGACTAACATGAAACTAAGTATATTTGCCATCATGCTATTTGCCATCATGCATCAAGAAACTAAGTATGCGTAGCCATCGTGCCAAATTCACGTCAAACCAACTAGCCCAGCAGCACCACTGTTCTAAAACATAAAATCAAGTTTTTTTGCTTCACACGACACTTTAGGCGAGTGTGGCGGGGATGTTTAGGGGGACTAATATGGTGTGATTTCTCGTATTCGCGCGTTTCCTTTCAGAAACAATAGTTTTTTTTTTAAATGCCCACGTGACAAGAAACATGTCGCAATAAATTCCACTTGACATATTGAAATCTGCTCTCAAGCTGAGGTAACTCTTCATAGACGAGTGTTGTATACACGCAGCATACCAGAGAATAAGCTGTTTTTTTTTTAAGTTTCGATTTTGAGTACGAAGTCTCTGGCTAAATATGCGGACACTGAATGACAGGCAGCAAGGGTCACTTGTTGGATTAGAGGAGAAACAGAGGACGAGCAACTATTTCGAGCACGTGGCTCACTTGCTTTTTTGAACAGAATCAGAGGGGAAATCGCAGTGCAAGATGTCCGGCTGCAATGCTGTCATACGGGTAATATAGTGCAAATGCGAGATACGCAGCTGCTTCAGAACCCACTGGGACCGTCTGTACAAGTTCCAGATAAAGCTATGGGTGGCTTGAGGGAAGCTCGCTCCCAGTGTTCTGCCAATGGTGTCTACCTTGTGCTGAAAAATTTTTCGCAAAATATTAGCGTCCTCTGCCGTGAATATCCTGATTTTCGGTCTATTTTCCACAATTCGATTAAAAGTAAACATCTTCTTCGGGTATACTTGCTCTCGCCCCTCTAGGAATAACAGACCTAGCGAAAATCAATAAACAACTGTAATTAATACTTAGCTAATAAA
Organism: Dermacentor albipictus; assembly: GCF_038994185.2. Classification (NCBI taxonomy): domain Eukaryota; kingdom Metazoa; phylum Arthropoda; class Arachnida; order Ixodida; family Ixodidae; genus Dermacentor; species Dermacentor albipictus. The sequence continues at coordinate 80,557,232 of NC_091830.1, read as the reverse complement.
TCCACCAAATAACAAAATTCGGGCAGTAACCATGAAAGATGCTTGTCAAAAATGAAGTATAACTTTCTTGTGCAACTTGCTGCACATCTCCATGACATCTATCAATCAATCACGATATCTTACAGGCACATCAGCAAATGCGCGAAGTGGCTGTGTCGCTGCCATGCGCAATGCTAAGTGATATCAAGACACGGTATGCCTTGTTGTAATCACACCGCCTCAGTTGCAGCTAAACAGCAACCTGCCGTATCCTTAGCATCGTGGCTGCAATTTCGTTGCATTCACTATCCATCAAGAGGCCGCGCTCGACGCGGAAACGTCAGTAGCGGATTGGGCGCTCCCAGCTGGCGTGCGCCCACGTCTGCTCGTGCTACCTTGGCGCGATACGCGAACTGCTCGCTCGTCAACCAGCGAGGTGTCTTGCTCTCCTGCTCCCCCTCCTCTGCATTCACGCTTCCTCTGTGCACTCCTTGCTGTACTTTTATTGTGCGAGGTTCGCAGTCGTCCATCCAAGGGGAGTGAAGTAGCTAAATCAACCCATTGGTTTAAGTAGCTTTGGGCTACATGCTCATTCACCTCGGCCCACTGGTTCTGGGGGATTGGCGGAGATTTGACGCATATCAATGTGACGTGCGCAGTGCCGAATTAGTAGTCTGTACGGGTTCATGCGTAGTGACCCAAGTTGTCAACTGGGTGAGAGAGCAGCCAGCAGAAACTCGGGCACAAACCCAGCGGTTCATGTGGTCTGCTCATCAAGAAAGCACATATGTATACCTAGTGGCTCAAGTTGGCTCTCCTCCCATAAACGGCCGGAAAAATACAAAGTGCAAAATCGGGGGCAACAGCCCAAGCAAGCGATCAATAAATACAACCCGAGTTCCACAACGCGATTGCGAACAACATCGCAACAAATATGCGTATTGCACTCCTATTAGGCTAGAATGCACCAGCTGAGGTCGGCATTTCGGTTTTTATCCAAACAAAATATATTTCATTACTAGGGCTTGTTCTAGCATCAAAGGGCAAAGAAGGCTAAGACGCCTTATATGCAATGGAGTTGTCGGGTAGCATAAGCGGTCCCATGTTCAGTGGCCCAGAGTTGCCGGAGCCGCTATCAATGTGTTCAAATTACATATAATCAATATCGATTAGAACTAAAATGGCTTGGTATGCCATAGGTAGCACGTAAAAACGAGCTTCCTGATCCTCTTGCTCCACTCCACACTCTCATTGACCCAAAATGCCGACCGGGCCGCTAAGCAGGGCCTCAGCCAAGATTGTGCAGCTCGCCTGTGCCTGATTAACAGGGGCCAAACTGACGACTACTTGCACCTAGGCCGCTGTACTCTACGGAATCCCATCGGAATGCAAGCGCCCAATCATTACCAGCGATTGACACCTGCCAAGGTGACTTCGAAACCACTGCACGCCTACCTAGTGGTGACTCATGCCCCGAGTCACAAGACCACAACTGCGGTGTTGCAGGGTCTTATGGGTGAATATATTTATGCATATCCTGAAACAGATGAAAGGATAAAGTGTATGAAAAGTGCAATTATATGGCGACAGCTGCTAGCGAATAAAGTGGTCCAGATAAGCGACGGCTGGCTTTCCAGTAGCTCTCCGCGGGAGCATGGCACGGTCACGCCTTATCAGGCGTAGCAACTACTGGTAGCCTTATAACATACAAACAACTCGTTGTTCTTAAAGAACAGCCGCAATTCGTCTGGCTATTTCCCACATTTTCTTGTTGTTATATCTGGTCCAGCCTTTTTATCGTTGGCTGTCTTATCTCCATGTGCCTAACGAAATAGTGTTCGGTCCACTTGTGTGCACCCGGAATGGGGATGCAATATACCAGAACATTGTAAAGACGCAGGGAAAATCCGAGTCAAATACTCTCGCGCATTCCGTACTTGCAGTGAATGTCCTAACGGACTCTGTTCTCCTCACGTTCTGAATTGTTCACATCCTTCCTACGCGACATCGAGAGCGCTACATCAGGCGATGTCTTTGCAAGGTCAAGCATTATAATGTACTGTCAACAAATGTACGTAAAGTTGCACCATATCGTCTCGAAAAGGTGCACAGCTGATGCGTACTAATGTCACGTAGGTGGTACGCCACTTCGAAATGTATTCATACTTTGCACATACGGCTTTCGTGAAACTCGCTAAACATTAAACTAAACGCCAATAACATCCGCTTTGGAAGATTCAATAGACAAACAACTTTTGCAGAAATGAAACAGCTGGTCTATTGCCGTAGTACATATGTACACTAAGAAAAGGTATGTGGTGAGAGAATTTTCAGCCAAGACTAGAAGTCACCAGATGGAGAAAAGAGTATGTGGAGATTGCTCGGTCAGGCTTCGTTTTTCCAACGCTACATGATATATGATGCCGACGATGCCGGCTACATTACCTCGACCTATGTATCTGCTGCTGACTTCTGAGCCTTTTGGATCTTTTTATTCTGTAATGGACCTTCTATTGAAACTAGCATTTCTTTGTAACCTTCCCGTATGAAACTGTATTTCCTCTCTTTGAGTCCAATCGGCGCTGTTACTGGGCTAGCAAATCAGTTCTGTGGAAGCTCGCAAGCTGAAGGAAGATTCCTGAACGGAAAATATTCTCGTGCATCTAAGTAGCACGAAGATACGAAAAACAAATTTCCGCAGAAGCCATCTCATGATGACAGTAGATGAAAATGTGATTAAAATTCAAACAATGTTCAGGCACACCGCATTGATGAAATCGCGTTTATTTCAAATCACCACTGGTCATTGTGACACTTCAGTTGTTTCGGCAATATGCAACACAGACTGCTTCAGGTATCGGCCCACTTTGTAGTGGCGCTCGGTTAATTGCTAAGGTCGCACATGGCATGGCAACGTCACGACGACTACATGAAGACGCAGTGACTACGTTGTAATGACCAAGAAAGAATGACGTCAACAGAACGATAAAGTACGGTATGATGACAACATCATACCAATGATATTATAAATCTGAAGTTATGGTAATTGCATTACGACAAACGGAAGACGCAGGCGAATGACAAAGCTGGAACGTTGGGGGGACAATGACAGCACGACGACGAAGACATGACAATGGATGCATGACAGTGACTGTCTGACGATGACGAAATGACAACTATGACATAACAATGGTGGCACAATCCAGATTAACTTACAATGGCATAATTACAGTAGAATGACGTAGAAATGACTTTGCTGGAACAATGAAGGTGGTATGACGCCACGGCATGACAATTGCATGAAGGCAACTGCGTGAGCACGATGGCGCGATGACGACAAAGGTATGACAGTCCAGTAGCGAAGTTAGAATGACGACGGTTCACCGGCGGAATGACCACGACGGCATCCCGAAGACGGTATGATAATTAATGTATTTCAACGACGGTATGATGGCGATAGGGTGACAAAGACAGCAGGACGACGGCCGCAAGACGAGAGTGAGCTGAGTTAGATGCCGAAACTGGAGAAACGACGATAGAACGTCCATACGACCTCACGATGACCATGCGGCGAATGGGTGGTGACTGTAGGATGATTATAGCGTGACGACGACAGCCTCATTATACTAGGACGACAGAGATGGAATGACGGTAGTGCAACGAACATGACGGCATCGCCACCACGAGTGCATACCTAACGGCCGATGCTACTGAACAACTAGGGCCGCTTGAGTGGTGTAGAAGGCGCGACTACGACGGCACGACAAAAGTCAGATGACGAATGGCCCACGCTGCTATGCGACTTGGGTCACTGTGTCGGCGTAAGTGGATAGATAGATAGATAGATAGATAGATAGATAGATAGATAGATAGATAGATAGATAGATAGATAGATAGATAGATAGATAGATAGATAGATAGATAGATAGATAGATAGATAGATAGATAGATAGATAGATAGATAGATAGATAGATAGATAGATAGATAGATAGATAGATAGATAGATAGATAGATAGATAGATAGATAGATAGATAGATAGATAGATAGATAGATAGATAGATAGATAGATAGATAGATAATGTTCGAAATTCCTGAAGTAGGCAAATGATGCTAATCGCTTTAATAAGTTTATGTAACGACGCCATCAAAGATTGTGCGCTTTGCAGACGCAAAAAATTATCCAGATACAACGTACATCATCTGTATGAAGCAGAGGCTTCATGAAGGCGCGAATGAAACGCTATATGTTAGCCCATTTTATTCCTGTGTCTCTAAGGTAACATTCTTCCTGGTCCAGGCAATGAACGCGAGGCGAATGTTTGTTCGAGGAGGTCGCTCTACCTTCCGAGAAACACCAGCAGGTTAGCACGCGTTAGAGCGAGGCTGAATATAGCGCAAGAACATAAAATATGGCAACTTAGTTGTTGTAGAAGTCTGCAGGGCTCAGCAAGTTTCATGATTTGTAGGCGTTGACCTTTAGCAAAGATGCTAATACTGTCTACGTGATTATCTTCTGAAGCATAGAATCGTCTCAAATACTGATTCGCAATTTAAAGGCGGAAATGTCTTCACACGAATGCAACTTATGTAACAGATACAGGATAATAGTATGATATTTTTGGCTTAAGGGCTTATTATAATATTTCGGCACTACTTGAACGCCCGGCGTGATCAACATTAACCTACAACTGCGTCCAAAGCGGCGCACTGTCTTAGGGCCGACTCAATGGTGTAACTTTGTTTTCAGAATACAGGGTGGACGAACACGCTTGCGATACAGTTTTGCGTGTTTGTCGGAGCGAACCCCAATCAGCAGTAGGAAGGACATACAGAAATACAGTTAAGTGCAGCACTGTAGTGTTGTGAAGGAGTGTAGCCCCGTGATTATTGCCTCACAATTATGCAAGCCTGCTCAAGGTAAACAGAAAAGCGAGGTATATGATATCTAAATTATCGCGAATGCTAGTGGTGGCCACTTGATGAATTTATGCAGAACAAGTTAGACCCTGAAGGCATCAGCGGCTCGAAAGGCCTATTTCGGCCTTCGTTTGAAGCAAACACGTTGCGCCAACCTTTTACAAGCTCACAACAAACTAAGCTCAATAAAATGAAGGAATGAATCATTTGATCAAATGTCATGTTTTAGAAAGTTGGTTCTTTGGGTGAGTAGGTACTGAATTTAGAATGCATTTAAGTGGAGAAACAGAACGGGAAAAGGCATGCGCGGTTTTTTAATACATCTCTACGCAAAATTTAGGCTGACAGGTGTGAAAAATCTAGAAAAATATGTTACGGCTAGTTTTCATTGCGAACCATAAGAGAAAACCCCGAAACTGGAGGAATAGATATCCACTGCTGATTCTCAGTGCAACCATAGCGCAACGTAATTTTGGTTTTTTTTTTGTCATCTCTTGTACGCATACGTCTAATAAAACATATCATTTAAAAGTGCCGCGCACGTTTTGTGTCTTTATGTGTCGTGCCCACACATATACATATATATATATATATATATATATATATATATATATATATATATATATATATATATTCAATGTATCGTGCTTGCCTTTATAACGAGCATCCAGTAACGAACAACATTGCAAGTTTGACACGACTCGGGTTTATTTTGGTCATTCGCCCTTTAACTTCCCGTAACAAACTGCCAGTTTCTTCAAACTATTGTTAGTGATTAACTAGCCTGCCCCTCTCCGCGTCCTCATACAGTTTGTCATCTTCGGTACTTGGTTCTTATCCGAGATGTTAACAACTTGTACTTTTAATTTTGAAGGTATGGCTAGCACTTTTTGTGTCAGTTCGATGTAGTTAGGTGTACAATGCATGCGGCCACAATTTCCGGCATAATTGACAGACGTCCTGCACAGAACTTCCTATATCATCAGCAGCACCCTATGCGGACGTTCTGCGGAGGCCGTTAGTCGCGCACCGTTGAGCGCACAAGCTCATATCTCTTTCGGCCGCACGCTCAAAGCGTCCGAGGCCGGTGAGAGTAGGGGTTTAATGTTAGGGCTGCATTAATTTGTGCTGCTTAGTACAGCTCGCGTCGGATGTTGACGGAGACAGTAGTCGTCCAGCTGTGCCGACAATACTGGCGCCAAATTTTACAACCGCCCTTGTGTTAACTGTTGAAAATAGCTTAAGAAAATTATTTGCCTCAAGCAAAATTTCGATTTCCACATTCAAATGCATATGAAACGCAGAAACGCTCTCTTTCAGTAATTGCAGAACCAATTTAAATGACTTTTGTTGCACTCAACAGATGACGCCTAATCCTAGGTGCTACAGAAGTAGAACTCGATCACTGTTCTACCTTACGATTTGTGCTACAATTGCCGAAATTTGATAACGTGAAAAAATTGGAACAATAAGTTTAGAAATCAGCATGGTTGCACCAAGAACAGGTAACAAAACCAGCCCTTCTGGCCTTACACTCGACCGTTGCGGAAACTCAACGCTTGGAAAAGGCTGCTTCCCTCCCTCGCGAAGTCGTCCCCACGTAATAGGTGCCTTGGCAACGCCACATGGAAAATTGTCCCTAAGGGAGTGGTCCACACTTTTCAGGGTTTTGTCGCGCCCACAGTGTTCGATTGGATTTGCATGGCGCGCGCACTTTTCTCGACTCGATTCAGCCCAAACGAATGCTGCAATTTGCAATGTGGCAGTAGATTTTAGTGTACCTGAGTCACCGTATTGATGAGTGCCCTTTCTCTCAATAAGTAGAATTGCTAGTGCATGCCTTTGTGCTGCAGTGAAATGCGAAATTAGGGTAGGCAGGTTTGAAGCACCCTCATAATATGGAATAGAGGACAGCGTGCCTCTGCAATTACTATGGAAGTTGTGGTTGCTCGACGAACCCCTCAGCATACCCTAAGGCTCTGGCCCGATATTCTACGAAGAACAGATCAAGCAAATGCTATTGTTTGCTCTGTAAGTACAGTATGTACTTTCAGAAGTGATGCAACCGACCCTCCTCATGTTGTGCCTGATACGGAGCAAAGCACACTTTTTATTGAGTTTATTTGGCCTTCCATGACTTTGGTGTGAAATTTTCACGATAGTTTTCTGCCGAGTATAGGTTCAATAAATTTGTGTTGTTTTACTATGTCTAAATGTTGCCCGTCAAGGCACAGCTGAAGATCCTTCAGATATCATCTGGTGAAGGGTAACACAGCCGTCTTACTGTAATACATTTACATTCCTCTTTCGTTTAAGAAATCGTCCACAATGTTTAGACACCCCTGCGAAGTTCTTAAAGCAATACGGGCATATGAACCAGAGGCCCGCATATGTAGATCAGCGCAGTGCAGGTGGATGTCTCCGTGGTAAGCCCGCCAGGAAACAATAAAGAGAAACTGGCTTAAGACACTGCCTTGTGAGTTTATTTGAATAAGATTATGAGGTGAACATTTTCCTTCACTTGTTTGAATGAACATTGATCTGCCATAAAGAGGTTGGAATTCACTATCGTGCTCTTCAAGAGACTCCCAATTCTAGCAGGTCAAACAGTATATGAACGTGGTTGTCTGTATCGAAGGCCCCTTTAATGTCTAAAAGGTGGGAACTGTGACAGTAACTATAGCTTGTTTTTGTTGCACATAGGTAATCATATCCAAAATTGCCTCCATGGTGCATCGCCGCCTTCGACATCCTGTTATATGAGTTGTAAGTGCTTCTGTTTGCTCATACCACTATTGCAGCCTAGTGTCGATCATATTCTCCGTGACCTTGCATAAACAGCCCGTCATAAGTATTACGTCAAGCTCGTCAGACTCACAGGACGAAAAGGTTCAAGAGGAAGTGAAGTTTTACCAAGCTGCAACATAGGCATCACACGTGCTATATTTCACAATTCAGGAACACACTCCCTTCCAGAAATCATGGAGCAACTCCAAATGTGCCAATAGACCATTCGATCCCACGTTTTGCAACATACTGTATGTAATGAAATCTGCACCTGTCACAGTGTTTATCTCACGAGACTCAAGCGCACATTTTAGCTCAAGCATAGAGAATTAGTAGCCTAATTGTACATGTTATGATAAAAAGTCAAAAGGAAGAAGTAAAGAAAGCCTTGAGAGCTATGCAAAGGGGGAAGGCAGCTGGGCAGGATGAGGTAACAGCAGGTTTGTTGAAGGATGGTGGGCAGATTGTTCTAGAAAAACTGGCCACCGTGTATACGCAGTGCCTCATGACCTCGAGCGTACCGGAATCTTGGAAGAACGCCAACATAATCCTAATCCATAAGAAAGGAGACGCCAAAAACTTGAAAAATTATAGACCGATCAGCTTACTGCCTGTTACCTACAAAGTATTTACTGAGATAATCGCAAACAGAAACACGCACACCTTACACTTCTGTCAACCAAAAGACCAGGCAGGATTTCGTAAAGGCTACTCAACAAAAGATCATATTCAGACTATCAATCAGGGGATAGACAAATGTGCGGAATATACCCAATCCTTATGTATAGCTTTCATTGATTACGAGAAACCGTTTGGTTCAGTCCAAACCTCAGCAGTCATGAAGGCATTGCGGAGTCAGGGTGTAGACGAGCCGTATGCAAAATACTGAAAGATATCTATTGCGCCTCCACAGCCACCGTAGCGCTCCATAAAGAAAGCAACAAAATCCCAATAAAGAAAGGCGTCAGACAGGGAGATACGATCTCTCCAATGCTATTCACAGCGTGTTTACAGGAGGTATTCAAAGACCTGGATTGGGAAGAATTGGGGATAAAAGTTAATGGAGAATACCTTAGTAACTTGCGATTCGCTGATGATGTTGCCTTGCTTAGTAACTCAGGGGACCAATTGCAATGCATGCTCACTGACCTGGAGAGGCAAAGCCGAAGAGGGGGCTTAAAAATTAATCTGCAGAAAACTAAAGGAATGTTTAACAGTCTCGGAAGAGAACAGCAATTTGCAATAGACAGCGAGGCACTGGAAGTGGTAAGATAATGCATCTACTTAGGACAGGTAGTGACCGCGAAACCGGATCCTGAGACTGAAATAATCAGAAGAATAAGAATGGGCTGGCGTGCGTTTGGCAAGCATTCTCAGTTCAGCTGAGATAACAGCTGTGTCTTATCAGAACTCACGTACGGGGTAGAAACCTGAAGGCTTACGAAAAGGGTTCTACTCAAATTGAGGACGACGCAACGAGCTGTGGAAAGAAGAATGATGGGTGTAGCGTTAAAGGATAAGAAAAGAGCAGATTGGATTATGGAACAAACGCGAGTTAATGCCATCTTAGTTGAAATCAAGAAAAATAAATGGGCATGGGCAGGACACGTAATGAGGAGGGAAGATAACCGATGGTCATTAGCGGTTACGTATGGGATTCCAAGGGAAGGAATGCGTAGCGAGTTGGCAGCAGAAAGTTAGGTGGGCGGATGAGATTAAGAAGTTTGCAGAGACAACATGGCCACAATTAGCAAATGACCGGGGCAGTTGGAAAAGTATGGGAGAGGCCTTTGCCCTGCAGTGAGCGTAACCAGGTTGATGATGATGATGATGATGACGATGATGATGATGATGATGATGATAGAAAAACAAGCAAGAACTTTTCCTTTGCAATTTCAACTGAATAATCAAACTCGGAACAATTAATAGAAACTCTTGTTCTAGCCATAAATTTGCAGAATTATTCAGCAATTAGAAAGTCTGAAGTACCCTTGGCTACTGCGGGAGCACTAAATGATTGTGTTTGAAAAACAGGTCGCTTAATGCACGAATAGTCTTCCATACTCAAGGAACTGGCGTCAGAAGAGACAACGTATCGCAGAATCCATGCCATTATTTCCTTAATTATTGTAGTTTTCTCCTTTTCCCTGCGTCGATTTGCAGCGAATTTCTGTTCGCTTCGATATTCCTACACCGGCGATGAGCTGTTTCTGCACTTGTTCTTAGAGCTTTTAATTGTTCATACTCTCCATTAACTGTTGTATACTCATCAGGAATGGGCACTTGTTTCGTACACATTTTCATTGTTTCTTGTATCACGGATGTCAGTTTCTCTATGGCTGTTTCACAATCAACTCTACTGGACAAGTGTTGAAGAAAGAGCTGCCAGTTTTTTATATCCAGGTGTCTTCGTTTTGCAGTACCTTTTAATCGTGATACTAGATATTAGGTATTAGATATTAGATGAACGTGATAGTAGAATTACGAAGTGATCGCTTTCACGTGTTTCTGCGTCTGTTGTCCACCCGGCGTCGGCAACAAGATCACCAGAGCATATTATTACATATATACAACCCGCATAGGGATATCGATGAATAAATGTCACAGATCCATCATTTAATACAAACAGATTGCATCTCTTCCCGGCGCATTGAACGATATTGCCACTGGCATCACCGTGATTACTCCCCCATGATACGTTGCGTGCGCTGAACCTCACAGATTATAATACTTGATCTTGTGATACTAAAAGTATTTGCCAAATTATCTATCGTAATACATCTCGATGCTTGCCGGTATATGTTTAAGACTGTTACAGATGTTTTAGCGAAATATGTTTTGCAGGCTACATATTCAGGAAAATCTTAATGGCTTGATCGAACAAGGTAAGCGGGCAAATCGTTTCAAACGTAGACCATTGTTCCACTGTTTCCAGCTGGATGAGACGATTTATGAATTGTGTATTTAATAGATTACGGAAGGCATTTGATTCATTTGAGATACCAGCAGTCATAGAGGCATTACGTAATCAAGGAGTACAGGACGCCTACATAGATATCCTGGAAAATATCTACAGAGATTGCACAGCTACCTTAATTCTCTACAAGCAGAAATGTACCTATAAAGAAAGGGGTCAGACAAGCAGACACAACTTCTCCGATGCTATTCACTGCGTGCTTGAAAGAAGTATTACTAAACTGAAGAACTACTAAACTGGGAAGGCTTAGGAGTGAGGATTGACAGCGAATACCTCAGCAACTTTCGATTTGCAGATGACATTGTCCTGTTCAGCAACCCTTGAGACGAGTCACAACAAATGATTAAGAACATTAACAGCGGGAGTGTAAGAGTGGGGTTGAAGATTAATTTGCAGAAGACAAAAATATTGATCAATAGCCGGGCAAGGGAACAAGAGTTCAGAATCACCAGTAAGTCTCTAGAGTCTGTGAAGGAGTACGTTTACCTAGGTCAGTTACAAACAGGGAACCCTGATCATGAGAGGGAAGTTTATAGAATCAAGATGGGTCGGAGCGCACACAGTAGACACTGTCAGCTCCTGATTGGAAGCATACCGTTATCATTGAAAAGAAGGGTGTGCAATCAGTGCATTTTACTGGTGCTGACATATGGGGCAGAAACTTGGACACAAAGAAGCTCGAAAATAAATTAACGACCACGCAAGGAGCGACAGAACGAAGAATCTTAGGCCTACCTTTAGGAGACGGGAAGAGAGCGGTGCGGATCAGAGAGAAAACGGGGATAGCCGATATTCGACACGATATACCCCTCCGTCAGACCAGCCCACCACTCGTCCACAAAAAGTGGCACATGGAGAAGAATGTTCCGCACGAAAAAGTAAGAAGCTTGTGCACTTCGTAAAATAAAAGGATGTCACTACATATGCTATATTTAAGTAAGTGCCAGTGCAACTCAAATGAATACAGAAATGACGGGTGCAAGTGTGCGCCCAATCAACCGCAGCGACACAGTTCTACAACATCGATTCTCGGTGTCGCTTATACACGCTGTAGTGAATAAAGCGTCGTCTGATTTCGCTCATCGTGTTCTTTCCGCACCCATAATCATGCTAATATCACGACTAGGGTGAATCTCATTTCTATTGCAGAACAAAAGGCAAAAGGAACGCGAAGAACCATTCGTTTAGGTATCCTCACATACTTCGCGCGTCAACACCATTGCACCAAAAAGAAAATTGTGCTAGCTGATAATAAACATGAAACGATTAACCAAGCAATTGCAAGTAGTTACGCGCAGCGGGAAACATCCCTGTCCTGACGCATACCTTTAGTGCGGCTCTCAGACGAACGACTGCTGACATTTAATCGCTTTGATGGATTGCGCGAATCAACAAGCCAGGCCGGATTTGCGCCGTCAAACTATGCACAACAAAGATGGGACTCGCTACTCCATCAAGGCGAAGCACAGCGTGGTTAGCCTTATGCACAAAGCATTACGTAACGAAGGTCGCTGGCTGAGTCAGACGGAACGCAATTTCGACACCAGAGGAGCACCTCATGTGCGTGCGAGGATCGCGAGCTTTCCCGCAGTACTTCGGTGTACACGTGCACGCCGCGCGAAGGCCGCCTTCACCGGGGTACTAAGCGGATGCTAAAAGGGTGCGTTGCTCCTGAAACTGTACGGTGAAGTGGCAGTCGGGGGAAAAGTGTCCTTGCGACACCATGCAATTGCTGTCACGTAGGAGGCGAGTGTGTTTGACGCGGAGCATGACGCACCGTGAAAACGTGCGGCGACAGTAATTCGAAACACGAATTAGCAGCGTCTTTCTTATTTTTTGCTCTCTTTGCGGGACTGTCCGCCAGCAAGAAGAGGAGTGACGGGGCTTAATTAAGGAGAACGGGGGAGGTCTTCCGATTAGTCGCCGCATTCGTTGCTATAGGATTCCTGGCGCGTGCCTCGACGGTCACATTGTGACCCTCGAGCTGTCCTTACGTGGTCGCGTGGCCACCTTGAATGTGGAGCACAGGTTTAACGGAATGGTGGTGTAAGGGGGTCGACACTCTCACCTTGGATTTCACGTCGGGGCAAGCGGCGCCAAAGGAGGACTGGCAGCCGCGTTTTCTGTTAACGCTATATCATTATTGGCGAACTTCACCCTCTCTGCAGGTATCAACGCCTGGGATAAAAACGTCGCTTCGTTATGAAAGCAGTACAGTCCAAAAATGAAAGCAGTGCGAAAGTTCTGACTGATCCTGAAGCAAGTGCACTCTTAACACAGTGTTTCAAAGCGGTAGTTGGCATGTCGGAAGAATCTGAGGAGCTGGCACATCACGCGCATGCCAGAGGCTTTAAACGGCTACTTTTGTGCGTGAGAAGCATGCGTGAATTATAATCATATTTATTAGAGCACTGGGCTCCTGCGTTAGAAGATAGAGATTCGATCCCACCAAACGGGCATGCGTTTCGTTGTGGCATTGTAGACAGACTTTACCCTCTTTCCAGGCATCTAACAGAAAACTCGATGTATGTTGAGCGTGCGCGAGCACGTGAAAGTGTGCACGAAATTGCTAGCTTGTAATCTTTCCGAGGTGTAGAAACATTATGAAATGAGAGCGTGCCAGCGGGTCACCCGTGATTGTATGCGCACGGAGCTGATGAGGCATCGCCACCAAAGTATTGTATCGCATGCTCAGCGAGCAAACGCATTTGTTCCTTTGGCTTTCTAAAGGAATTTCTGTATTAAAAAACGCATGCGCTTGAGCCACGCATTTCTGCAAGTTAGAAAACAGAGACCATACGTCGTTTTTATGGCTTCACATATCGCGCCAAATGCGCACAAGTTTGTCTGGTAAATTGGCTTGGAAACCAAGTTTCTGCCAAACCGCGTTTTTCAACGAAGATGTTATCTTTATTTTGTGCTGTGCTTGTCGTTACCCTTGTACCCTTCATTGCTTGGTTACCCGTATTATTACTCGATTACCTGCATTATTGCTTGATATTACCTGTGTTGCATAGTTGTTGATGCGAAAGCATGAAATTGCCCACTTAGCAAAAAAAAGAGGCCGGTGTCTGTCGTCTGGTGCAGCTGAATGGCGCCCGAATTCCCGTTCGCTGCGACACCAAGTCACGAGCGCACCTCGACAGAGCCGAGTGGGCGAAAGGATGCACCTGCTGCGGCAATAGCGCGCCAGGTGTTGGTGAGGGGAGAGGGCACCGCCGTGACGCCGCGTCACCTTTGTTCTCGCTCTCGGAAGTCAGCGCGCGGTCCATATCTGTCTCACATAGCCCCAATGGGCTTAGCTGCTGCGTGCGCGGGTAGAATGCGGCAGTGGCACCGCCGGCTGCTGCTACTTTCTGGATCGGGCAGCAGGTATTGCTATGGTTAGTTACTCGCAGCGCAAAACTCGAAGCACCACTGAGCAGCGTTAAACTGGATATTACAACTTTCGCATTCACAACTCAATAAGACGTACTTAGGTTTCTTCGAATGTTTTCACTCGTACCTTCTATGTGTTCATCATCATCACCATCATCATCATCATCATCATCAGCCTGGTTACGCCCACTGCAGGCAAAGGCCTCTCCCATATTTCTCCAACAACCCCGGTCATGTACTAATTGTGGCCATGCCGTCCCTGCAAACTTCTTAATCTCATCCGCCCACCTAACTTTCTGCCGCCCCCTGCTACGCTTCCCTTCCCTTGGAATCCAGTCCGTAACGATTAATGACCATCGGTTATCTTCCCTCCTCATGACATGTCCTGCCCATGCCCATTTCTTTTTCTTGATTTCAACTACGATGTCATTAACTCGCGTTTGTTCCCTCACCCAATCTGCTCTTTTCTTATCCCTTAACGTTACACCTATCATTCTTCTTTCCATAGCTCGTTGCGTCGTCCTCAATTTGAGTAGAACCCTTTTCGTAAGCCTCCAGGTTTCTGCCCCGTAGGTGAGTACTGGTAAGACACAGCTATTATAGACTTTTCTCTTGAGGGATAATGGCAACCTGCTCTTCATGATCTGAGAATGCCTGCCAAACGCACCCCAGCCCATTCTTATTCTTCTGATTATTTCCGTCTCGTGATCCGGATCCGCCGTCACTACCTGCCCTAAGTAGATGTATTCCCTTACCACTTCCAGTGCCTCGCTACCAATTGTAAATTGCTGTTCTCTTCCGAGACTGTTAAACATTACTTTAGTCTTCTGCAGATTAATTTTTAGACCCACTCTTCTGCTTTGCCTCTCCAGGTCATTGAGCATGCATTGCAATTGGTCCCCTGAGTTACTAAGCAGGGCAATATCATCAGCGAATCGCAAGTTGCTAAGGTATTCTCCATCAACTTTTATCCCCAATTCTTCCCACTCCAGGCCTCTGAATGCCTCCTGTAAACATGCTGTGAATAGCATTGGAGAGATCGTATCTCCCTGCCTGACGCCTTTCTTTATTGGGATTTTGTTGCTTTCTTTATGGAGGGCTATGGTGGCTGTCGAGCCGTTATAGATATCCTTCAGTATTTTTACATACGCCTCATCTACACCCTGGTTCCGTAATGCCTCCATGACTGCTGAGGTTTCGACAGAATCAAACGCTTTCTCGTAATCAATGAAAGCTATATATAAGGGTTGGTTATATTCCGCACATTTCTCTATCACCTGATTGATAGTGTGAATATGATCTATTGTTGAGTAGCCTTTACGGAATCCTGCCTGGTCCTTTGCTTGACAGAAGTCTAAGGTATTCCTGATTATATTTGCGATTACCTTAGTAAATAGTTTGTAGGCAACGGACAGCAAGCTGATCGGTCTATAATTTTTCAAGTCTTTGGCGTCCCCCTTCTTATGGATTAGGATTATGTTAGCTTTTTTCCAAGATTCCGGTACGCTCGACGTCATGAGGCATTGCGTATACAGGGTGGCCAGTTTCTCTAGAACAATCTGCCCACCATCCTTCAACAAATCTGCTGTTACCTGATCCTCCCCAGCTGCCTTCCCCCTTTGCATATCTCCCAAGGCTTTCTTTACTTCTTCTGGCGTTACTTGTGGGATTTCGAATTCCTCTAGACAATTTTCTCTTCCATTATCGTCGTGGGTGCCACTGGTACTGTATAAATCTCTATAGAACTCCTCAGCCACTTGAACTATCTCATCCATATTAGTAATGATATTGCCGGCTTTGTCTCTTAACGCATACATCTGATTCTTGCCAATTCCTAGTTTCTTCTTCACTGTTTTTAGGCTTCCTCCGTTCCTGAGAGCGTGTTCAATTCTATCCATATTATACTTCCTTATGTCAGCTGTCTTACGCTTGTTGATTAACTTCGAAAGTTCTGCCAGTTCTATTCTAGCTGTAGGGTTAGAGGCTTTCATACATTGGCGTTTCTTGATCAGATCTTTCGTCTCCTGCGATAGTTTACTGGTATCCTGCCTAACGCAGTTCCCACCGACTTCCATTGCACACTCCTTAATGATGCCCACAAGATTGTCGTTCATTGCTTCAACACTAAGTTCCTCTTCTCGAGTTAAAGCCGAATACCTGTTCTGTAGCTTGATCTGGAATTCCTCTATTTTCCCTCTTACCGCTAACTCATTGATCGGCTTCTTATGTACGAGTTTCTTCCGTTCCCTCCTCAGGTCTAGGCTAATTCGAGTTCTTACCATCCTGTGGTCACTGCAGCGCACCTTGCCGAGCACGTCCACATCTTGTATGATGCCAGGGTTAGCGCTGAGTATGAAGTCTATTTCATTTCTAGTCTCGCCGTTCGGGCTCCTCCACGTCCACTTTCGGCTATCCCGCTTGCGAAAGAAGGTATTCATTATCCTCATATTATTCTGTTCCGCAAACTCTACTAATAACTCTCCCCTGATATTCCTAGTGCCTATGCCATATTCCCCTACTGCCTTGTCTCCAGCCTGCTTCTTGCCTACCTTGGCATTAAAGTCGCCCATTAGTATGGTGTATTTGGTTTTCACTCTACCCATCGCCGATTCCACGTCTTCATAGAAGCTTTCGACTTCCTGATCATCATGACTGAATGTAGGGGCGTAGACCTGTACAATCTTCATTTTGTACCTCTTATTAAGTTTCACAACAAGACCTGCCACCCTCTCGTTAATGCTATAGAATTCCTGTATGTTACCAGCCATATTCTTATTAATCAGGAATCCGACGCCTAGTTCTCTTCTCTCCGCTAAGCCCCGGTAGCACAGGACGTGCCCGCTTTTTAGCACTGTATATGCTTCTTTTGGCCTCCTAACTTCACTGAGCCCTATTATATCCCATTTACTGTCCTCTAATTCCTCCAATAGCACTGCTAGACTCGCCTCACTAGACAACGTTCTAGCGTTAAACGTTGCCAGGTTCATATTCCAATGGCGGCCTGTCCGGAGCCAGTGATTCTTAGCACCCTCTGCTGCGTCGCAGGTCTGACCGCCGCCGTGGTCAGTTGCTGCACAGCTGCTGGGGACTGAGGGCCTGGGTTTGATTGTGTTGTTCATATAGGAGGTTGTGGCCAAGTAGTGCACCAGGGTGGCCAATCCTGCTCTGGTGAGGGAGTGCGTTACCGGTTCTGGTCACCGGGATCAGGCCGCACTCCATGCCTGTTTATGCAATTTTATCAACACGCGAATCTTTTTTTTCTTTTTTTTTAAGACCGGTGGAAAATTGCCGGCACCGGGATTCGAACCACGGACCTCTTGCACGCGAGGCGGGTGTTCTACCTCTACGCCACCGCTGCACCTGTGTTCATGTGAAATGTGTTCATTTCATTCTAATTGTATTTTGCGCGCTTTTCTGTTCTGTTGCACCGTATGGTTCATCTACATTATTCCATTCGGTAACAGGAGTTCCCCTTACAGCCTTCCGCTTTAGGACCTCCTCCTGTGTGCTACCATTTCTATTTATGTATTGGTAATCATACATAATGAATAAACGAAACGAAACGATCCACGTTTGGCAAGGTTCTATCTCCAGGTATAGCAGGTTACAGCGACAAACAAAATCTCTGACCATTTTCATGGCACAACTTCAGTTTCTCGTGACACAGCACCCACACACACAAAAAAACAAAAAGGAAACATGCGTTCCTAAAGCAGGCAGACATTATTAGAGTGGAAGAACCGCTCCTGGTCGGCGATAGTTATTGTTCAAAAAGAGATCGCTGCCAGATAATCAAAACTATCACGCGTACAATGCTGAATGCATGGTTATAATAAATGCACAAGGGTGCGAATAAAAAGTCGAACAGTGAAAGCAGTAGACTTCAAAAATAGTCTTGGAGGACTGCATTGCTCCTATTACCCATACCGATACTACCCCCCCCCCCCTCACCTTGTGCGCGACGGATGAAGATGGAGCACCATCGTCGGCTCATCATCGCATGCTTTCCCTCACGCATACAGCATACGGTGCATGGTGATGAAGTTATCGCACTTGGGCTTTATGCGGAACATCCCGCCGACGCCGATGGCGGAAATGCGCCTGGAGTGTCCATATAATAGCTATCGCAATAATACCGCACGGAGTGATGAAATTATTTGACCGCACTACATGCATACCTTTCGCAGCGTTGCGTGCTACATGTAAAACTGACAATAACATTGTTTAGCGCAAAACAACGGACAAGAAAGACGACAGGACAAGGCGCTTGTAGCCGTTGTTTTGCGCTAAACAAAGTAATTATGGATTCGCACCAACTAGCTCACCAACACATTCTGCTGACTGTAACTTGCTTTGATCAATGCAAAAATACCAACTGTTTTTCTAGGTATTAAAAACATTGTAATATTGTGCACCACGTAGGTACCTTAAAGGGAACGTACCTTTAGACACTTAGGTCATTAAATGTTTCTACTAGAGGGTGGGGCGAGTGTCTTAACAATCACCTAGAACCTGGTGAAGTATTTTGTGCCCCGAAAAATCTTATTGTTTCTCGCGTGTCCACAACGTGCCAGTGTTATACCGGATGCTTTGGCGAAAAATAGCCGCCGGCGTCGGCAATTAAGGCTGCCTCTCCGGCATCGACTTCGTTAGCAGAAATGAAAATGCGAGGTCAGAGCAGGTCAATAAGACGAGAAGGCTGGTCGAAGCCAACAGCAATATGCATAAATGTACACAAAGAACCCCTGCATACGCGCTCAGGGACTGGTGGCGCTGACAGGAGGCGGCATTGACACACATTTGCGTCTGCCGCGAGCAGAAAACGAAAAGACGGTGTCAGAAGAGAGGTGGCGGAAGAAAAAAAAACGTTAAACCTGGCGTGTCTAGCTAGGTGGCGCTGGAGAAGCAGTGAACCCTGGTATACTTACGCTGAAGGTGTATCATGTGACGCCAAGGTTTTCGAGATGTCACCTGGAGACACGTGGAAGCTATAAGACTTTTCATAAGTTTTGTGTGACCCGATGATCATATGATAAGGATTTCTATTGTCATCCCCTTTGAGACAGGGCGGGGTTAAATTATCATCGAGCGTACTTAATTTATTCAATTTTAGTGCACCCATCGCTATGTAGCATTTTGCATATCTTATACCAATATTAAACTTAGTATTTAACACATGTACCATTACTATTACCTACGCTTGCAATGACTTCAGTTGTATGAATTTCTTCCTGTTCCCTACTCTTTTCTTCCGTCAGTACTCTAATTGTCTCCTACTTATTTTGATCATTAACCAGCTAATCCGTTCATTTTCTTGGAAACCGAATGCTTCTGGAAGGTAGGCACTCTTACGGGTCTCTCTGTTTCCTTCACGAGGCTGACGGAAACGGCGACTTACATGAGCGTGAACAATGGAGAACCGCTAAGCCCATATTCAGAGCAGCTGATGGCCACTTTACTGCCCCAGCATGAAGCGTTGGAATTTCGTCCTGTCTTTATCACTCATTGGTTTGATGTGTTAAAACTACGTAATAATTAGGCAAATTTACGCAACCTGTCGCAGCTGCACAATCTCTCTGGCTGCATAAATTTCCGCGCGCTTTTTTTGTGTTTCCTTGTTAGATGAAGCACTGGCATGCGTTCATGAACGTCAGAGCCCGTATCAACAAAACATCCCTCCTGTAAGTACCGCCCACTCTAGAGCCTAATCGTGGCAATTCTTTCTTTAACGCGGCGATTGCTCTCGTCATTGACGACCTTCATATTGCTGGCAAATGAAGAAATACTCTTCGTGGCAAACCTTTTGTGAATTTGTCTCATGAACAGCAATTGGTGATTTCAGATAGCCGCAGTCCTCATCCCCGGAAGTGATCGTTGCATGAAGTTACAGTGAAGTCGATAGCTTTCAAACGGGGGGCATTCGTGCTTCAGTGGCGCATTGCATTTTAGAGCTTGTAGAGCCCTTCAATGCTTTACTTGCGAAAGGGCGGATTTATGCATGTGCCACTGGTAATAATGATATGCATGCACGAGTCAGCTTTCCATCACATTGTAGAAAGAGGAATTTTCGTGCCTAAACACTCATCTTTAACGACTGCCCGACCATGTCCATGATTACCAGATTGGCGCTGCCTTCTTTTGTCCCTGCTCACGTAAGTTTTGTATGTTCCTTCTTTTCCGCCGTTATGCGACTTTTCGGTTGATAATACGCGTTTGCGTTCTCTTTTCGTTCTTTCTCGTGTCCGTGCTTGCACGCCTGCCTTTAATTGTACTTGCTCCACTTTCAATCATTTGGATAAGTGGCGTTCTTAGTATTGCAGATGGCTGGTGTAGAACGAAACAGCTCAACTTAATTTTCTCTTTAGTACCTCGTGAGCCTTTAAATGATTGCCTGCAAAGCGCTTTATTTTCGTACTATTTATTCTGATATAATGTCTTTGGACATATTTGCAGCGGCGCCTCTGCTGCCACGGGAACATTCAATCACAGTCAAAGAAGCCTGCGGCTTACCGCGTTCCGATATCCACAAGCTACAAAGTGGGCCACATCAACACCTATCATTCATATGAGCCCCTCGCCCAGCATAATGTAGCAGGTTGTAAATATCGTTCTGCGAATCGTCTCAATATCTTGTTTCAGCCTTTGCCGGTTCCCCCACACTTTTCAGTCCCGCATCCTCTCTCTCTCTCTCTCTCTGTATATATATATATATATATATATATATATATATATATATATATATATATATATATATATATATATATATATATATACACACACGCAGGAGAGCGGTGACTAACTTTTAGGAAGACACATGTGTGTGTGTGTGTACGTGCGTGCGTGCGTGCGTGCGTGCGCGCGCGTGTGGTGTGTATGTGTGTGTGTGTGTGTGTGTGTGTGTGTGTGTGTGTGTGTGTGTGTGTGTGTGTGTGTGTGTGTGTGTGTGTGTGTGCGCGCGCGCGTGGCTAGCCCATCTCAAATGAAGTGAAATTAGAGCAGTGTTGTGCTCTATCCCGCACTCGTAATCTAAATCGTGTACGTAGATGTGGCAACGGAACTGGGATATGATCACTATCGAGACGGGTCTATCAAAGGTGAGTCAGTGATGTGGCTTTGATAACAATATCTCTCCTCTACTTATCTATAGGTGTCGCGACGTCAGTCAACGTGTCTCTCTCGATGTGGCTTTCAAGAATCGTGCGTTTCGCAACTCAGCCACGTGCAGGCCCTTGTTATGTTTTTGCCCTGCCTATCAGAATGATAATCGTTGCAGCGGGGCTTCCCCTTTGACAGGAACTGCGAGGCAGCATTACGCCCTGCAAAGCAATTGGAATCATGATCTCAATGCGCACCTTTTGTGGTCTCTCTCGCGCATGAACGTTTCAGGCAGCAATCTGTTGACGCTCCTAAGTACTCGCGTCGCAGGGAAAAAACGGCAACATTGCCAAATAATTCCCAATGCTATCGCGAGTGATTTTCTTCGGTTGCTGCCTATACAGTTGTGGCTATCACCTGTATGATCAAGGGGCCAAGAATATTGAAGCGACCCTGATCGGGCTATCTGTAATGTGTTCTCGCTGCATGTGTACATTGAGGGAGAAAGCATGGAATAGTCTGCGTGAGCAATGTGAATTCTCTTCCGGTGGTCCAGATTACTCTATGGCCTCTCCAGTTAAATTGCTCAAAATCAAAAGCTTGTACTCGGTTAACAGAAGTGTAGGAGATGGTCCTCACAAAAGCTGATTAGCGATACCACCACAGTGCTGGTCATGGTGTAGGAAGATGCCATGGCTCCTCCATAAGATTCTGCGTAATCTCGATTCCTGACTCCATCCTGGCACTCAACATCATTATTTGAGGACGTTTGGCGGAACTCGCATGGTGAAGTCAGTCTGATCAAGAAATAATATACGCTCATCGACTTTTAATGTGTGCTTTCTCCGGCCTGCCGTTTTTCTGCTTCTCTGACTTTCGTAATAGTAATCCGTAGCTTTCCTTTAATTGACCTAGCTAATGCAATCAGCACCAGTCCCTTGATTTAGTCTAGTTTCAGGAACTACTGCAGAGGTATTTTAACATACAGTACATCTACTTCTTTGAGGTATCCCATCTGTATTAACAAAACAGCAAATCTGATAGGAACCGATTGTTGCTTTGTGTTGTCGATACTTCTGAGTAGCCATGAACGGGAAGCGGCTATTATCCGCATGTCAAGGCGTTTATCGTCTGCCTACGATTAACTTCGTAAGCAAATATGAGTTGAACGATCACTAGGCACCTGATCAGATCCAAGTAAAGAAGTATTTGCGCAAACGACAAGGTCACATTTATTTATGTGTTGACTTTACCATCTGCTTACTTGGCCACTGAATTATAGGGTTTACTCACTACAACGATCAATTTTTTACAGCGCACAAGCACGCATTTCAGGACAATATCTGTGCCACGTGGATAAACTGCTCTCATCTCGTGCTTACAACCGGTGGCCTACTCGGATGTAGCCTTTATTACAACCGGTTCATCGTGCTCCACTGATTGACGTTGCTGTCGCGAAGGCTTCGTGCAGAGGGCATTGCGGTGGTCCTCAAACCTGGGGTATGTTGTTTTAGTCGTGGTGTCAGCTGAGATAGGTGTTCGAGGGGATGTCGCGAACATCAACGGATGTGCCACATTGAACTGCTATATTTAAATGCAAGACGCACTGTGGCATTTCGAAATAACCACTTTTTCGAAGTATTGTCAGCATTATTCTTCAATTCCATGCTTTGTCTCCTGCACTGAAAAACTTGTCTGTTGCATACAGTGTTGCTCATTTGTATGACTTTATCGCTTACTTCTCATCAACTCATCTCACTTCACACAACTTTCATCCTTATTTTACTTGGCAGCAAGGTACTGGGTCAAACACTCATTCCTTTGCTATGATAACCTACACGAGCCCACTGCAGGTAATCATTTTGTCAGAGCATGATTGGTAAATACCAAAGAAGGTTATGCAGGATAGACTTCATTCTCTGTGTATGCCTCGTACAATCGCTGTGACGATTCACTGTAGGGCTTACCGTCATTGTTGTCCCGTCAATATCATATGCGGCACTTTCTGGCATCTTGAAACTGTAAAATCGCACAAAGATGAGAACGAAGAGAGGACGTGGGACGAGGCGTTTGTGCTGTATTGTCATGTTCACTCTCTCCGTTCTCGTCTTTGTGTGCTCTTAGAGCTTCAAGATGCAAGTAAGCCAACAAGCCCAGTTGTCCAGTATGTTAAACTACTTTCTCGCACTTACCTTCGTACACTTGCTCTTTTCCCTCAAGGGCTTCCTCACTGACTCATATATAGAGACGCATTCGACACTACAGTGTCACTAATAGCTGTTCGTGCACTGCAAGCGTATGCCTTCAAGGAACGTAGAAAAATGGTGCGCGGATGACAAAAGTAAACGGAGCCATGCGCACGGAGTAGCAAATCAACCGCAGGTATTTGTCGACTCCCCGGGACAGGAAAGCGGAGCAAGGTTTGGAGGAAATTGGAATCACCGGCAGGAATTCGCAGAAGAAGACCTTCGACTGACGCTCTCCGAAGGCGCCCGGACCTTGGATCGTCGCGGGAGCGCTCGTACGACGTACATTGCAACGATGCCGCGCCATCCGGTCGCTGAAGAGGTATTTTTCTTGCGATGTTTCGAAAGCAAAGACATCAGCCCGTGTCTCCACAGTGTACGGCTCGCAAGAGGCACAGGAGCACGTGAGGTGCATTTACGTTACTCCGCTGTCGGCACCACCACGTGCGGCCGACGCAGTCTTCGCAGTGTAATAAAAGTTCCTTTCTTTTCGCAATATTCCGGTTGATTCTATTCCAGGCACGCCTTTCTTTTTTTATTGCTTTTCAACCTTGGAAAGCAAACAGCGCCATCATAGCCGCAAAGCCAGTCGGTGCTAACGCCCGTTGGCCAAGACCCGGAGTGTTTTATCGCGCGGTCTCGTGACGATCGTCAGGCGCAGTGGTAGCAACAGCAGTCGGCTTCGTTGAGGCTGCGACAATAAAATATGCGTACATTATTCACACAGGGGCTCCAGCGATGAAATCCTCGCATCACATTTAACATTTTGTGTTTATTATGTCCGCTTTGAATCCTCCTGGCACAGGGAGTAGGTTTGTGCTTCCGAGAGTAGAAAACTTACTATTATGATTGTCTTATACACACTGCGGACACGAAGCTCATGCAGGGAGTGTGAACGAAATGAAACAGAACACTGCACAAAATATGTGAACACACACAAAAAACGTTAGTAAATGCGAATATAATTGTCACGAAATCATCTAATCAAGCGATTGCATAAATCAGTTCGTCCACCTAAGGTGTCTGGGAAAACGGAATATTTCGGTCTTTTAGATCGGGCGAAATGAGCAGTAAAAGCATCTTGATGACGATGATGAGTTGGTGCCATCAAAAGGGGGTTTGTGCGCAATAAGGGGCCGAGCGCTGGTTTCCTGTTTTTATTTGCTAAAGAGATTCCAGCCGTATCTTTTTTTTCTTCCCAGTTCAAACGACGGAATGTCAGTAGATCTCACTATTTCAGCGGGAGAGTCGCAGGTGAAAGGAATAATAGAAAGATATCATTCGAGTACCTTCATTTCGAGAAACAGTAGCTCAATGTGTTTTCATGTTGGCACCTTGCAAGTCCCCCATATATTGAATATCGCCTTCTTGCACTGTTGGTTTTAAAGAGCTCCAGTAGACGATATGCATTTGTCCCTTTTGATGTCTTGCAGGCTCCAACCAACGTAGTTTTCCCTTACGGTGGGCGTAAACGGATATTTAGAGTAATCGAGTATCCACTACTGACATGGAATACTCGAATATTTATTTCTACCGTCCCATTCGCGTGAGTAATGCGCACAATTCAACATCGGATTTTCTTTTGTAACCAGGAAAGTCGAATTTAATCATTTCATAAATGTTCCACAAATGCGGAAAAACCACAAAACACGTGATAATTTTCGCGAGTTTCGTAAAAGGGCAACCTCCGATTGCACATACACCAGACGGCCTATTACATGCAAAAGCTTTAACCAAGCAAACTGAGTCCATTACCTTGAGCACAATTTCAGAGGTTAAATTCGCCAAGCTTTCAAGCTCCAGAGCTCATTCGTAGAAGTTGTCTGTTCTTGATGGACACCCTCGCTACTAAATATAGCACGCGACACAACGATATCCTGGTGTCTGTTCTGAGAACTGCTGTAATATATAGAAAGATCAGTCTGAATAAAAGCCCTTCCTCGTAGGAACTTATTTCTCAGTATGGTTTCGGTGTGCTTTCCACAGGGCACTCATGGGTGAGGGGAGAAAACACCATGAGGCTTTTCACTATGCATCTGGCAGCCAGTTGTGAGGGATGTAATTGCTACATCTGCGTAGTGCATCGCAATGTCTACTTTTTTTTCTTTGATTTCAGAATTATTAGGAGGGAAGACTCATTTACGCCCAAGTTGTCATCGGAAAATAATCGCACTTCCGTGCCTTTGTGGGACTCAGTTCACCTAGAAGGAAAACACACATCAGACCAGTTTTAATTCTTGAACTCGTGTTTCTAACACTAACACTTAACTGAATTGACCACCAGGCAGAACCGTTTCACGTGTATTTAAATGGGAATTAGGCTCGTCACCTAAGCTAAGCGTTGAGCTGCCTACCACCGCAGCAAGTGTATGTGCAAGTAGCGCTGGGGATTGTTATCCAGGGAGCGCCGCTGTGAAATTGGCGCGCAATAATAAGTCGAAGTCACTGGTAGCTCCATTTGCAATATAAATATCTGCAAAAACGTAAAGTTGAGGAGCGTTATGCAAACAGTGCGAGTTCAAGGACGACACCTCGCCGATATGATTGAAAGGAGCAGCATACGTAAAGAATTCAGCCTACCTGTCCTAATTTATGAGGTCGGATATTTAAAGGGAAGGTGGTCAGGTTTCGGCATCGGAAGTTACGGTGGTTTGGCAAGGCTGCCACAGTATAATTCAAGTCGGGAAATTATTTTCACCATTGTGCGCGTAACAGGGGTTCCCACATTCAGCGTTTAAATTTTGCCAATGTGCTGTATTCACGCGAATACAGCCCGGTGGTAACGTGAGCGCTGTATTCGAATCACGTGCCTCGCCGATACCTATGATGAGGTCGCGAGCATCTTCATCATCAAAGCCCGTTAACCAACCCTGCGCTGTCACCCGTAACCACTGCTGCTCGTTCCGCTAAATTGAAGCGATTCCCAGCGACTTGTGACCTGTGAACTATGATTTTTGTAATCAGGAAGGGAAACGCTATAATAATTCTATGAAAGCTCTCTTCCTTTCAAACGTTGTTTGGCTGCCCTTTGAGGCCAGCAAGTAAGCAAATTTCGTAGAGCTAGATAATGCGCAATTACGAAGAATAACGAGGCTTGCACTGTAAAGAGATAGAATTAGGACAGTGAGGATTAGAGCGAGAGGTCTGGGAAATTACAGTTTAATTGGCACACGAATCAGTAGAGTTGGCTCCGTTTATGTGATGGTAGAGCAGAACTATAATAGCTTGTCTGTGTAGTAAAGTGATGACGAAGTCAAAGAAAGTCGAGCGGAGGGCGGCAAATGATTCTGTGCAATCAAGCGATTAAGAAATTTACGCGTCAAAACGACGTTCGACTTACACGGCCCACGGACAATAAATGAGAACCAATAATATCTCAATCTTTGAGAGCTGGTTCTTACTGATGCCAAAAAGGTTCCATTTTGTCACATACCACATGAATGAGAATAAATTTTTCAATAGTTTGTGCGCTGGTGTGTGTTTTGGGTGCCCGATGTGTCTTGGGCATAAAATGGCAGTTCGTGTGAAATAAACGCATTGGAAGTTCAGCGCCCCTACTGTCGTATGTGTTCCTTCGCGTCTCCATCCATTGAACTCTTACAACTCTGTCGCCAATAGGCCTATGACAGAGCACTCTCCCATGCAAAGGACATAGCTACACTTCATCATAACAACGACAAAAAAATTATTTCAGCGGTTTTCCGTTACGAACCATCATGCAGTTATGAAGCAGACCGTAGTGGGGTACTCCGAATTAATTCTGACAACCTGGGGTTCCTCAGCACGCGCCTAAATCTAAGTACTCAAGCGTTTTTACATCTGACCACCAGCAAAATGTGGCCTCAGCGGCCGCGATCAATCCCCGTTCTTCGAGTTCGGCAGTGCGACGTGATGGCCCCTGTGCTACCCGGGCAGTTTATAATGATAACGAAATGCGTCAACGCTGAGTTACTAGGGAAATAGAAGAAGGAACAAATAGGAGAACGCTTTCATAGTGATAAACCCGGGATAAATGCTGCTGCTAGAATTATACATATGGTCCCTAACCATGAAATCAAAAAAATTCTGTGCCCTTCCACTCTGTGAAGTAGGATGACGAGCGAAGCTCGGAATGTGCGCCCCTTAATGGCGAACGGCGCCTCCACCGCGGCTCGGCCCAGCATTGTACTATCGTCAGGATCGGTCAAGGTATGGCGAGTTCTGAACGCCTGCTTCACCTCCGCCGCGGGTCGGCCCGGCATTGCACTATCTTCGGGATCGGCCTACGTATGAAAAATTGGTGGTCTATGTCCACGACAATGAGATCCGCCAGAACCTAGCCATAAAGAGTTTCGCTCTAGTATTAGTGTAATGAAAGCCTTCTGCACTGAGCAAGTTGTCCGCAGGAGCACCGAAACGTCCATTTCGCCTTTTCGATGGCCAATTGCCACAGTTCTCATTGGGATAATGGTTTCATCTAATGAGCCAGTATTCCGCCAAACCTGTTTGATCCCAACAGAACAATGTTTGGTGAAAAAACAAGAAGAGAAAAAAATTATGCATACAAAGTCATGGAGGTTAACCACAGGAGGTTGCGGTTAGCTATCCTGCACGGTGAGAAGGAGTAGGGGGATAAAATGAGAAATAGAGTGGAAGGAGGGAGACGAAGGTAGAGATAAAGTAGGAGAGGCGAGCACAAACCGTGTGCACTATGAGCGGTATTGGGTGGCGTTCTTAGTCTATCGTGAAGGTCCGTTGAACGCAGGAACCTTAGTAACGCTAGTAAGGGCTTCAGCGCGGTTGTTCTTTGAGAGTACGAACCTGAAGCTTATAGTTCTTATATCGTACGCTTATCCAATTGATCCAGCACTTTGCACATCAGTTTTGTCTAGGCGGTATATTGTGGGGAGGCACAGATAAGAACGACAGTAAGCTGAGCTGGTTGGTACTGATTCGTAAGGAACGGCGTACGTGTTGTCCACTTCTCTACTCTTGTGTCCTGTCTGCACGCCTCACCTCTTTTTTGCATAATGATACAGATAATGCACGCGAGCGTCTTATCGTTGCTGCGTGAATTTTTGAGCGCAGCTCTCAGGCGCCCGTTCAGCGGTGACCGTGGGCGACGGTGTAACCAAGTGAACGAGCACGGCGAAGGATGAAAGAGCGAACGCGGAACGCAGCGGGGCATGAAAGACTGCGATAGCGAAGAGAGAGCGAGGAGAAAAGCGGAGGAGAAGGGCGCAGCGAAGCCATGAGGCGGAGGAGGAGGGTATGGGGAAAGCATCAGAAGAAAAACGTAATGCCGTGCAAGACGGGCTCTGCGGCTCCGACCGCTGCGAGGTGCCACCAGAGTACACTGCGCCATCGTCTGTTCACCGATTGCATGCGGAGAGCGCGTAGACTGATGTCATGTATGCGAGGAAAGCTGTGCATGAGCGGAGGTCTGTCTGCGGTGGCTGCTGTGAACGGCACGCGCGCGTCACCCACCTCTAACGAGATCTCGATAACCGAGGCAGTCGCTCCACACATCCCGTGTTGGAACGGCTGCGCAAATTGCGCCAAACTGCGCCTATAGGGGTGCCTTTGCGCCAATCTGCGTCAAAACGGCATTCTAGCGGGAAATAGCGCCGAGCTTGCGCCAAAGCATGCATAAGAGCGAATTCTTCTTTCCATCGATGCATTGCAGTTAGCAAGGAAAACTGAAATAAAAACCAACAACATATTACGATCATCATCATACAAGCAAGCATTATATACTGAGAAACTAAATATTTAATTATTTATGGGGTTTTACGTGGCGAAACCACTTTCTGATTAGGAGGCACGCCGTAGTGGAGGACTCGGGAAATTTTGACCACCTGGTGTTCCTTAACGTGCACCTAAATCTAAGTAAAGGGGTGTTTTCGCATTTCGCCCCCTTCGAAATGGGGCCGACTGAAAAACACTATGGGCCCGTTGGAGCCGTCCGGTTCGTCATTCGCACATTTTTTTTTTCCCTGACGGAATGGCAATGTAGTGCCGCTGTACATTTTGCGGGCGTTTCGTTTTGGCGTTCATTGAACCTGCGTGGTACCATGGAGTTTGCTGAAGGAGGATTTCAGACTCTAGGATTAAAGTTATGCTTTTTCGATGTTTATGAGTGATAGCGGGGCTTTGCAAAAGAGCGATCGCAATCGCACGTGATGCATACAGAAAAATGGTGTTAGCGAATTAGGTCAAACACGGCAATAGCCGCCACTTCGATAGGTGACGGCCTGTTTGTTATCGCGAATGCTTTGCGTCGAGCTTGGGTCACGCCGCTATTTCGGTGAAATAGACGCCCACGCAAACACAAAACCCTGCTTACATCTCGCTCATGCGCAGTGGTGCTGACGCACCTTCATTTTCTTTCTTGCGGCCGCAAAGCCTTTGAGGCCCCTATTCGACAACTCCCTAGTGTGCATGGCATGACGTGAGTATGTTGCGGGATGTCATGTTCAGCGCAGCTGCGCATACTGGTCGGTTTTGCGGGGACCCTTTCCGCACAAGCCATGACTGTCGCACTGTGCTACATCTTGTTTTAATAATCGCTCGTTTGTCGACGATCTCTGTCTGTGGTGTCTGCGCTTTAATAATATTTGGGGTTTTACGTGCCAAAACCACTTTCTGATTATGAGGCACGCCGCAGTGGAGGACTCCGGAAATTTTGACCACCTGGGGTTCTTTAACGTGCACCTAAATCTAAGTACACGGGTGCTTTCGCATTTCGCCCCTATCGAAATGCGGCCGCCGTGGCCGGGATTCGATCCCGCGACCTCGTGCTCACCAGCCCAACACCATAGCCACTAAGCAACCACGGTGGGTGGTGCCTGCGCTTTGTCTGCGTGTTTCAACGAACGCGGCCGTAGCGCTCTTTGAGCGTTGTGGTGTGGAGGAGCGTGGAGTCCTTACCTAACCGCGCTAGCAGGGCACTTCGCGCAAACCCGTTTCTACAACATATCGAATTCGAATTCATGAGTGAAAATCTGCATGGTATATGATAAGCACACTTGCGTTCGACCCTCCCTCAAAGGTCCTTGCTGCTGTGCCAAATCGACTTAATGCCTGCGGCAGCACCGGCGCCGAAAGGTGAAGTGACGATTCCACCCCTAAATACTTCGCTCAGTTGGCAATGGGCCGCACGAGACAGATTGTGCGGGACAGCCAATATATCACCAAATAAAAGCCCGCGCAGATTTCGCATTAGGGAGTATTACCATCATTGGATCATTTTTCACTCCAGATGAGGCGGTGCAACCTGGGCTGAATCCCAAGGCGGTACAATGTTTCGCAGCGTCTTTGTAGCGTTCAACTACGGGGAAAGGACTGGGGAATGAGGGCCGACCCCAAAGGCGGGGGGTGCAATTTAACAGAGGGTCCCATAGCGTAAGCTGCCACGAGGCGAGAATGGGACAAACTGACACGCTCCCGATGATGAGGCAAAGAAAGTCAATAATTCTAGTGGCTTAATGGAAACTTGAGCGCACACAAGGGCTTAAGCTCGGGTTATGTGGGACGCAACGTATACGGCCCAGTCTTGTCAAACAAGTGTAATACAGTCGAACGCATTTAAGATTAAGTGCTTGGGGCGTCCTCGATTCTCCAATATACAGGTTACTTCATCGGAAAGGTCGCGCAGCGCACAGCTCACACAACAACAGGGACAAATCTTGCAGTTCATTCCGTTCTGTAACATGCGTACATTTGAACAACACTTCAGAGATGGACCTGCCATTGAAGCCGAATAACAAACGCACAAATCCACGTGTTATCGCCCATAACCACAGCAGTTACTCTGGCAACCTTTGCAGTGTTCTGACAAATACTTTCTCATTCTATCGCTTACTAGAAAATCAGAGCGGAATTAGCGTGCAACTTCGGTAGCAACAAAAGCATTTTAGCCCAATATCTCCCATACTTCCCATACAAAGCCTTTAACGAGCACAAAGGTGAAGTTGAAGGTCATATTTTGCAAGAACACGCCTTTTGAGAGTCGAAAGAAACCACAACGTCGACCATCATATGCAAGAAAAATCGCATTAGATGAACGTCACCGTGTAGGTGTTATGCTGCTGTGATACATGCAGTGACCCAATTTTACGTCAAAAAAAGGCTCATTGATGAGCGGCAGATGCCCGTTGGCTCCTGGGGCACGCACCCACACACACCCAGCGGCTCCATGATATATACCCAATGGTATCTATTTTATACATTTTTCATGCATCGTCGGTGATATTTCTGGGCTCTTCACGTACTTACATGATTAAGCACACGACAATGTTAACGTACACAGCAAGTAGCATCTGGAATATAAAACTTGGAACTTTACGTCTTAGCTTACCGCAGTCATCTCTGTTGGTGGGGTGCATTTGCATCGCAATCTGCACTAGTTTTCTGGTTTAAATATTACCTGGTGCCATCCATGTGGCCTGCATCGTACAAGTGGCGACCTTTCTCAAAACCAGACACACGAAAATTGGTTTTCCGGTGCGTAAGGTTTTAGAACCTGCAGTGCGAAATCACTGGACGCACCGTGAGTGCCTTCGTCCCGTCGTCTGCTTCACACGACAGTACTGACTTCTGCCGTTCGTGGCGCTGTTCACCAGCACACCGCTGACGCGCCGCTCGCGCGCCTCTTGCGCCTTGCGATGGCCAACCGGTGCCTACAGGAAAAGCATATGAATTTGTAAATACAACGACTAGCCACAGACAGTACCGCATGGTCTGTTCACGTCGTGGTAACCCACACAGTAGATGCATCCGTACATCCGGATACAGCGAACGCAAATGACACAGGGTGAAAGCTTTCGAGTGCCGCAAAGGCAAAGTATATTCATGAGATATAAATAGCAGCCTGTCAGGATTGGGGGCTCAATCCCACCGCCCGTAATCAGTTGTCAAGATTGGAGTCGTGCATGAATTTGAAGGTAGTTGGCCCATGCCATCGTCCAACTTACCCGACCCGTCCCGTCTTACCCGTCCCGTAATAACCCATCCCGACCTCAAATGGCTTTAATAGCATGTCCATGCTGCATGATTCTGCCTCACTTGATCGTCTTAGAGCACCTTCACTTCCTTGAGACCACTCCAGACGTTTGCTTTCAAGTACAAGTTGCATTTTTTTTTCTCGCGTTCCTCTCTCTCTCTCTGTGTCTCGTTCTTCTCTGTCCCGTTCTCCTCTCTCTCTGTCCCGTTTCTCTCTTTTTTTCGGAAGTTTCAACCCCATTTCAATTTCTTCCTCACTGGCCTGTTCGCAAACTAGCTGCAATAATTCCAATTTTAGCATTTTCTTGCGTACATCTAGGCCCAGTTCCTCACCAACAATCAACAATTCGTCTCTCAGCAGTCTCCTCAACTCCATGATTGCTGCTTTACTGCCTTGGTCCTGCTCGCTAAATCTACCTAGGAAAACACAACCTAGCCAACAATCAACACTCTAGCTTCCCTACAGTTCTAAGCAGAACAAGCACAAAATGAAGCCTAGAGAGTCAAAGCAAGAACCAAGCACTCACCGCAGACACAGCACCACGTCGCAAAGTCCATCTCACCGTTATCAGCCAGTTGTCAGGATTGGGGACTCAGTCCCACCGCTCGTAATCAGTTGTCAAGATTGGAGTCGGGCGTGAATTAGAAGGTAGCTAGCCTATGCCGTCGTCCAACTTATCCACGCTGAGGCCGTTGCTGAAGGGAAGGACTACTTCTCATCGAGAACGAGGAATATGGGTTTATTTACAGTATCTACGTTAGGATGTTGCAGTTCATCAGTATAGCATGACTGCGAGAGAAAGTGCACTGAGCAGCCACACAACAGCGGTTTCTAAACACACGGTCCTCCCTCGACCCCAAGGTGAGGGAAACATTCGAAGAGGAGATGAGCTGCCTCTTGGCGAGGGATTGCCCACACACACACACACACACACACACACACACACACACACACACACACACACACACACCCGCACAGGTTCACGGTCCCCCCCCTCTCCTCCGAGGGCAGAGGCCCTTCGCAGTACTCGGAGCTGACCCCCTCAGTGCGGCCGCCGTGGTGCCCATTGTCTTGCTTCTTGAACAGCGCGTGGGAAGGGGTCTCCGTAGACGTTCCCGCGGCAACTCTGCCGCTCATAGCAGATCAGGTCCGCGGTCTCGGGTTCAGGCACAAAGCCTGCTTCGTGAAACTCGGCTCCAGCGACGGAGAGTCGAGGACGCACGTATCGTTTTCCACACACAGTCGACTTAGTGACGCCGTGGCTAGAGGTCTGCGGTGGCGTTCCAAGAAAAGTTTCCCGCCGCTGTCGTAACTGGCTGGCAAAACTTGCACGTTGCCACCTCGGCAGGCCATTCCTAACAGCTAAATCTTGCATGTCAGCGGGTCGTTCTTAACAAGCCCAACCACAGCGTCTGTTCGCGAACTCGGAACCCAGAGACATTGACCACTCGCATACGCAGATCGGGCGGCTTCTTCTGCGTGGTCATTCCCGCTATTGTTGCAGTGTCCAAGAAGCGTCTGAAAAATTATTTTGTGTACCTTATCATGGGTGTGATGATATACCTGCCGAATTTCTGAGGCCAGTTGTTCGTTGGGTGGGGGGCGCACTGGGCTTCGTATGCACTGAAAGGCTGCCTTAGAATCATTAAGAACTGTCCATTGTTGCGGTTATTCCTGAATAATGAAATCAAGTGAAGCACGGAATGCCGTAACTTCTGAGCTGTCGATGTGGTAACACGTGGAGTCTTTAACCTGATGTGTTCAAGTTTTGCCGGGATGATGACAGTAGCAGCAGAGCTCTTGAGTGTTATCGACCCATCTGTGTAGACTTGTTACCGGAATCTGCGCACGTTGTCAACGTGTTCCAAAGTTGCTTGCTTCAAAGTTTTCAACAGCGCTCCAGCTTTTTTTTCTAATGCCCGGACTTGCCGCCAGTGAAGACGTCACAACGAGTCGGATAATTGGTGTAGCAGGCGTGAATTGAGAGGTAAAGTAGAACTGATGTCTTACAATACTTTTGGCAAATGTCGAACGCGGACTCTCTGCTGGCAAGCAAGCAAGCAAGGAAACCGAGTCAGGTGCTTGATGTGTGTACTCAGGACATCTGTAACAATGTAGTCTGTCAAAGAAGCGTCTCTGGCAATGGCCACTGTCGCAATCAACGACGCTGTTCGGGGGAGACCAAGACGAGCTGTGAGTGCTTGAGCCTGCGTTATCAGGGGTCTGCGGATATTTGTAGTGCAAGTATTTCCTAGTGCAGGTAACCTGTACCGCAGGAAGCCCAAACATAGGGCTTTGTATAGTTGCAACATTGATGGTCCAGGATTTCGTGCCGAGAAACGCGAAAGGGTCCACGGTGTCGGCCAAAAATTTTGTCATGTACGAGACGTGAGGGCTCCAAGACAAGTATCTATTAATGATGACGCTAAGAAATCGGTGCATTCATCTGTATGGTACAGTTTGGTCATTAATCGCAAAGCACAGGGGGATTGCTTTGCGAGTAAAAGCAAGGAGTGCACACAGCTCCAGTCCTTACCTTCTCAGGTATGTTGACAAAGCCATTTAGGCCTTCTGAAGTTGTGCGTGGACTTGTACACTTGTCACTCCTGAAGCCCATATGCAGATGTCATCTGCGTATACGAAAAGCTGTGCGGTTTGTGGTAACGAATCGTTGAGACCAACGAGCACCAGGTCTAACAGCGTACGGCTGTGTACTCCGCCTTGCGGTACACCATGACTGGTATAGCTAGATGACGTTGCTCCGCCTTCAGTCAAAATAAATGAAGGTCTTTGATTCAAATAGCTGCGTATCCAGCGAAAGACGTGTCCACCAATCGCTACAGCTTCTAGGCGTCGAGAATTGCATGATGATGATCTACCTTGTTGTAGGCACGTTTAACATCAAGGAATAGGGCTGCAGCGATTTGTTTCCGGTCTTGCTGGTACTGTACATACGTTACAAGATCAATAACGGTATCTGCAGACAAGCGTCCCCGTCAAAAGCTAGCCATTACCTCTGCATAGACATTGTACGATCGCAAGTACCATTCTAGCT
Source organism: Dermacentor albipictus (assembly GCF_038994185.2). Taxonomy (NCBI): domain Eukaryota; kingdom Metazoa; phylum Arthropoda; class Arachnida; order Ixodida; family Ixodidae; genus Dermacentor; species Dermacentor albipictus. The sequence goes on along the minus strand of NC_091830.1, from coordinate 80,521,813 downwards.
GTGTAAGGATCATTCTCTCCATCACCTTGGCGACGTAGTTGGCCAGTGCTGTTGGACGATAAGATGACAATTCCAATGAATATTTGCCAGGCTTAAGGAGTGGAACAAGGCGACTGGATTTCCACGTCGTAGAGACTAAGCCATCACGCCATGATGTATTCTATAGGCCAGGAAGTGCATCTGTGGCCACTTGACCAAGATTTGCAAGCGCAGAATATGGGATGCCATCTGGTCCTGATGACCAAGATAGCCTACACCCAGCGAGTGCGGGCTACAATTCTCCCATGGAGAAAGGAGCGTCCATATGAGGGTCTCGCGAGCCAGTGGTGACAAGAGGAATAAGTGTGCAATGCTGGAATGTCGGGCCCACGATCTTTGCGCAGTAATCCACGACTACATCAATTTCTCGGCGTCCTTGATGGAGGGCTGCAGATTTAAATGGACGGCGCTGTTGAGGAGCTGTGAGAAGTCCACGGATGTTTTCCAGACAACCGACAGAAGTTTATGCGGATCGAGGTATTCACAAAAATATTTCCAGCGTTGCTTTTGCTGTACAGCAGTGCGACACAGAATTTTCTTTTGAATGCGTCTGGCGTCTGAAAGATCATAAACCAATTTAGTCCGTCTGTGTCGTCGCTCTGTTCGCCGGCCGATTGCACAGAGGCTCTATATTTCCGCCTCAAAATCCGTGTCTTTAGCCAATGACCGAAATGGACGCATAGCATCCTGCATGGCCTTGGCGATATGAATTTTCAGTGTGGACGAAAAGCCTTCGTGGCATGCGTGTTGCATAAGCTACTTGAACACGGACAAATCGATTGTTTGTTGAAAATTTGGTGAGATCGATTTGGTTAGGCCCTTTACATTCAGTTAGGTAGGATAGCGGTCGCTTCCATGGGTTTCTGTATCTGTGAACCAATGGACCCAGCGAGTGAGGCACCGCGAAACAAAAGCGAAGCCTTAACAACTACTGTAGTCTGGCTGCGCCGAAACGTGGGAATGCCATCGTTTAGACAGCAAACGTCATGGTCGCAGGCCAAGGAAACGAAATTTCTTACTTTGAAATATACCTTGATATTTCCGCAAAGTGAATGATGTGCGCTAAAATCCCCAACAACCATCTATAGACTGGGAGTACTATCTAATATGTCGGAGAGGCAAGTGCCCACTAGAATCAACGCAAGGTTTTGTTTTTTTCAAGGTCGAACAGACATATTGATTGCTGTCATGAGGCCGTACTGGATGAACAAAGTAAGTCACTTTGCACCGTATATAGTCGCTCACCTTGCTAATGTTATTACAAGTCAATGACACATAGGGTTCATATCGTGAGAGCCGAACGGGTTTCACTGTAAGTTCGGTTCACAGACAACAATAAAGGGGAATCGATTGGCGAAACCCTATTGGCCAAAATCAGAAGTACAGGATTTCATTGCACTGGTATTCCATTTCTTAATGGACTCTTCACTGACTTGTCTAAAGAACGGCTGAGGCGGTAGAGTCATTGTACTTGCTGTTCGAGGCTCGCGAGAACCGGATCCAGACGGTCCAGTACTTGCAGTGCACCCCGAGCAGATGGCGTCTGCATGCCATTTATTAACGTGCGAATGACTTTCATTAGAGGCTTCATTATTTCGATTACTTGCTTGTCTTGACCTTGCACGCGATCTGTGCCGTGTCTGCTGCGTCGGTAGTCCATCGTCGGTCTTTTCTCTGCTGGAGGACTTAATGTCGGAAGCGCAGGCCAGGCGTTTGCAGTTGACGTATTCATTGCGTCACCAGGCACCGTGTTGTCAGTGTGGTTGACCGCTTTGGGAGCACCAACCGCGGGAAGTAGCGTCTCTCTTACGACGGTATCAGTATTTCTAGTTGACGTAGATCGTCTGCTGAGGGCACGATGCCGTCGCATTTTGGCGGCGGCCTCTCGGTGCGTTGAGTTGTCTCTCACCATTTCGTTGAGGATAATTATTATCTCTGCCTTGTATCTCGGGTAGTCTTTCGACGATGGATCATGTGGACCAGAGCAATTGACGCACGTGAAGTCAGTCGCACGACAAGAATCAGCGCTGTGCGGCTCACAGCATTTTGGGCGTGCCGTCGGATGTTTGCATATACCGCTGATATGCCCAATCTTCAGACACTTACGGCACTGAAGTGGTCTTGGAAAAGAAGGTCTCACTGGATGACGAAAAAAACCAACTTCCACGTGTCATGGCAAGCTTCGTCCTTTGAAGTTTATGTTCACAAAAAGCGATTCTCCTAGGCAACCCATTTTAAAGGTAGTTACATCCGCTGTGGTGGATTTAATGAAAATAGGCAGCTCCTTGTCGTCTATTGACTCATCGACATCATAACTGACACCTGATAAAGTATCCCTGTTCTGTGGTGTTATATCGCCAACATTTATCGTGCCCAGCACTTTGACTGCGCTCAAGCTATCCAGCGCTGCTCTGTTCTCGACATCTAATGCGAGAATATTCTTGCGGGTGTTAGTTCTAACATCCGTAATCTCACTCATAACAAGAACCTCTAGTGTGACAGATACGACAAAAACCAAGAAAAGGCATACAAGGCCAGTGAGGTAGACGATACTGCACAGAGCAATGAAAGAAAGGCGAAGGTGCATTTTGATAAGCAATCGAAATTTACATGGAAAGCCTGCACTGTACCGCAAACTTTGGTGTTGACAGAAGTATTGGTTGCAAGGGAAGCGATTTGAATACGTGAAATGAACGGACATTTCATCCTGACGAAGTTATGATACTCTTCAGTGGTCTTTGTAATAGTTGCGTAAAGTGCGAGCAGCCACCACGGCCGTCATATGAGTAACACTTATGATTTAACGCACCTTTAAAGTGAATTCTAAAATGTCACATTATCCCTATTTTTATGCGTGATGTGGTCCGCGCAGTCGGTTTGCCGTGTTTTCTCCGTGAACAAAACAAGCCAGACTTTCTGCGATTCGTTTTAGTAGGAAGCATATGCTTGGTTAAAAACAATACTGTTAAACAGTGTAAGGTATTTAACTCCCTTGTAGAAAATTACCTATATCGGAGCTCCCGAGCTTTGTAAGCACATTTACTTTGTACAGAATAGGGCAGCTTAGCGTTCGTCTCAACTGCAATCGGGGCGTTGATCTGAAGCGAACGCTTTAAGGCCTATACTGTACGTATTCGTTGGGCGAGAAAACACCGCTTTCGAGTGGGCTAGAACGCGTCATCCCCTCTGGTATCGTTCGAATGTACTGCTCACTTGCGCAAGCACGTGCCAACCGGCCCAAATTTTCACACTTTCGACGCGCATGTCATCGTGGGTGAAGGCGCCGTGCAATGGCTGTCTAAATACGGCTCTAGGTTGACGGCCCCGGTACTTCAGCTTCCGTCTAGAGTTTTAGTGACTTTCACAACTGCGTGGTGGCCGGACTATTTCAGCGGGAATCCCGGTGGAAAGACAAGTTGTACTCGTCATTCCCACTTTCCGTCCTTTTTGTAGCATTGCGCATCGCACAACGAGAAGCGAGTCAAGTTAAAGCATCGAGAACAGGATCACAGGTTATTATTTCACGTTTCCATTGTTGAAGATTACTGCTATTACTACTACGCTTCAGATACACCGAAAGAATAAAATAAAAACCGCAAGTTTTAGACCGTGACACGAAATGGTAAAGTAGTTTCTCTTTCTTTTTACATGAAACTATTTTTTTTCCATCTCGGTCGGTCTAGGGGGTAGCTTGATAAATCTGCCCGTAAGCTCACAGTTATGTAACGAAATGTAACGAAATTATACAATACTAATAGCGCTTATATCCTTGCAACCGTACTACCCACGCTTCTTCATTTAGTATTCTTCATTTTTTCTGCAAATATAACAACCAAATAAATGTTCCTTCATTGTGTATGATGTATGGCGCAAAATAAGGCGATGATATTTCCTTTTTGCCCTGTGAAACGTTTCTGCTGATACCCCTGCATCTGTCTTGCTTGTTCTTCAGACCACGTTTGTTAAACGATAATGTGAGAAAGCAACAACACCAGCTTTCTTAGCTATCACGGTGAAAAATGGAGGTCAGAACATCAGATGGAGTGCACTGTGCCAGGTTAGCACGTTTACAAAAAGTTATCTCTCCCACCTCATTAGACAGATAAATTGGAATCGTTTTTGCAGATAGAGCGTTTATCGGAATTAGTATACGCTGACATTTGTAATCGATGAAAATATTTATTCTAATATAGCGAGGTACAAGAATCTCAATAACAGCTTTCGCACCGAAATCGGCCAGACGTTTTTTCTACACCTTTCAACAGCGTAAATATACAAGGCGAGGCCGGGCCGCAGGCAGAAGTACTGTTTCCGTATGCTCCAACCAACAACTAACCAGAAACATATCCGTACGCGTTTGCTTCTTTGAGCTGGTCACGTGGTGGAGAGTGGAGATCGGTAATGCGAAACTTGCTGCATAAATGGTCCATATTTTTTTTTCCAGAATTCGGGCGGAACGCGAAATGATCTGCTCTCTTCCCTGTCGTTACGCGGTTGCCCCTCACGTGCGTAGTGGTCGGAAACGCAGCGACAGCGCGACCCGGAAACGGTGATCTCGCTTCAGCGAGAAAAGCGATCTGTCTGTGGCGAAATAGTTCCGATCGCCGATATCTGGGCGACATGCCAGGATAGGAGCGCGACAGTATTGCGCGCTCAAGGAGCAGCTCAGCTGAATACGTTGAGGCTAGCACGAGGAAGCTGTATAGGTGGGAGAAGGGTTGACCGTGAAAAAAACGAAGCGGGGCAGCGGGCACAAGAAAACACAAAAATAAGGAAAGGACAAAGAAGGCAACGCGACCGAGAACCGGGAACACCGCTTCGACTACTTTGCAGAGGCGGCGAGCCGGAATGCACGGCGTCTAGTGGGACGAGGACATTACGCCATGCCCGGAGGAAGGCGAGGGTGTGAACGTGGAGAGAGAGGGGGAACGAGGAGGAAAGACGCTAAGTGAAACCGAGAAGGGCGAAATAGAAAAGTGACGTTATCGGGGCTGCCACCGGAACACGCCCGTGAACAGAAAAAAAAAGATACCTTGCCGTTCTAGTCGTGTAAAGGACGGTGGGCTTTGCAGGATTGGGGCGTGCAAGGAGTTATGGAGTGCGGTGGGTGCGCGATTGAGATGTCGCAGGGTTAAACGCTAGGCTGCTCGACGGTTGACGCAGTTGGTGCGCGTATTAATAGGCAGATTTCAGTTACACTGGTCAAGGGCTGGTTTTACAACCACATCTCCCATAACCACCTGCTCTCGCTTCATTTAACAATTTCAGCGGGTTGGGCGAAGGGTTATTAAAAGAAGGCTTGTAGACCGATAAATTTATCCCGTCGGCAAGTTTCGGGGTTTTCAGTTAAATTCTTCGCAACGTCACTATGTGACTTTGTTTATTTTTTTCTTCGTTACTTTTGCACTCATGCTTGTTGGCATTGCGTGCGCGACCTGAGCTAACCCTGATGTGGCGTTTTATAGTCCATTTGCAAAGGAGCTAAGAATGAGCGACATAGTCAGTCGTCGTGGTTTTCTGCGCGTATTTACTGCCCAGTCCGTTCACAAGAGATTATATTCATTGATTAGGATTATATTCAGAGAATAAAGCGAACGAGGACTTTGCAACTACGTTGTGGTTCACTTAGGATAGGACAGGAATAACCTTATTAAAATGCTGGCAACCGACGGTTTAACGCGTCTTGACGTCGGCCAAGCGTCCACTCGGGGTTATGCCCTATTCTGCACTTATTTCACAAGTGGTGGGAGATGTTCGCGCCTACAGGAACTTGCAGTCTTTCCAGCTTTGCCTTGTCTCTTCATGGTACACTTACAATTAATTTTATAAGACCACTTGAATGAACCTGAAATAATGCTTTGGGGAAAGAGCGAGAGTGCTTGTGACAGTTACAGAGGGAGACAGAACGAGAGACAGACATACGGACAGAGAAACACACTGAACGATACACTGACAGGCAGACACACGGACAGACAGACAGACGGACAGAAAGAGAGGCCGACAAATAGACTGACAGATGAACAGACAGCGAGACAAACAGAAAGAGAGACACACACACTAAGAGTGAGACAGAAATAGTTGCATACAGACAGACAAACAGAGATACATACACAAAGACAGACAGACAGACAGACAAACAGACCAACAAACAGACAGACAGACAGACAGACAGACAGACATACGGACAGACATACGGACAGACAGACATACGCACAGACAGACATACGGACGGACAGACACACAGACAGACAGACAGACAGACAGACGGACGGACGGACAGACAGACAGACAGACAGACAGACAGACAGACAGACAGACAGACAGACAGACAGACAGACAGACAGACAGACAGACAGACGGATAGACATACGGACAGACATACGGACAGACAGACGGACAGGCAGACATACGGACAGACAGGCAGACGGACGGACAGACAGACAGACAGACAGACAGACAGACAGACAGACAGACAGACAGACAGACAGACAGACAGACAGACAGACAGACAGACAGACAGACGGACGGACGGACGGACGGACGGACGGACGGACGGACGGACGGACGGACGGACGGACAGACAGACAGACAGACAGACAGACAGACAGACAGAAACATGTATTCCGGACTGGTGAATAAGGCGAATTTTTCTCCATGTGAAGCACCGATGAAAAACAAAGGTACTTCGTCACCGCAATCGGTGATCCTTTGCAGCAGCCTTCCTTCTTCAGTAAATTTCGTGGGTGCGTGATAATGATCCTGTTGACGATGCTTTCCGTTATTCTCTGCATGATATGGAACTTTTTAATGCCTAGGGAGCCCTTGGTTTATTTATTTATTTATTTATTTATTTATTTATTTATTGTTTTCTTATTTGGTTACTTAAACTACCCTCAGGGTCAAATGACATTACAGAGGGCCGTAGTTAACACGAGGTATTGCGTAAAAACTGCTATTAGTCCCGGCTTATACATCATCAGCTATAAAAGAAACAATGGCACAACTATTCCTTAATGCGCAATGATAAACAAATGTAATGAAGTGATAGTGTATTAGTGGTTATTAGGCCTTCCCTAGGCTCCAAACTGAGCGACGTGATACTCTTGCACCGATAACAGAAAAGTTAGCAAGAAAAAGAAAAAAAGACAAATAAAACAAGACACGATGCGAAGAACGTTGCATTAGCTTTGTTTGCATCAAAGCTTCTATAGTAGAATGTGAATATACGAAAATCACTCGTCCTGATGATGATGATGATGATGATGATGATAAAAACTTTATTTATCCCTCTTTAAAGGGAAGGGGCAATGGAATAGAGGGTGGGGGGAGGAACTACTTGAAGTAGGCCTCCTTTATCCTGTCAGCCCACTCCAGGATGGCCTCCTGAAGATCGGGCTTGGAGCTGCGCAAGGCAGCCTCCCACTGCTCCTCGGAACTCTCGCCTATGCTCCGTCTCACAAATGGTTTGCAACACTGTGGAAGCTGAATGAAGCCTTAGCCAATAGGAAAGGCGAATGCCCCTCAGGATATCCGCGCCGCGTCCTCTGCTCATCGCCACCGTATGTCCTGGTATATACCGCGCATGCCCAAAGGGCCTAACATGTTCCGTTTCCCTGTAATTTATCATGTACCAATGAACAAAAGTCTCAGTTTCGTCCGAAAGGCGAAACATCGATTGCGATAGCAAATTAGTGGACATCTGCAAAGTAAGGATAGCAGTTTCATCGGCCGTAAGACTTGTAAACATAGGCTCAGCTAATAAATTAACAAGCATGGTGTCACGTGTACACAAGCCACCATGAACAGATCTATTTCGATGGCCGCGGAAGCTCGCTTGCCAAAACGCTTCAGTGAGGAAACGCGGCAGCAGCACCGAGCGAACTGACCTTCGTGCAGCCGCTCGCATGAACTCAAAGTACTCCGAGCAAATACAGCGCAGCGTGGACTCTGTACCCGTCGCAGACGTATTTCAAGGTACAACGGTTCGACCGGGCGCGCGCGGCCGCCTAGAGTAGAACGCCCTCCCCCCCCCCCCGCCCCCCCTCCGTACCCATCCCCGAAGCCTAGAGCGCGACAAAGGTGACGAGCTTCATCCCCGCTTTGCGCCGTTGCGTGAGTGAGATTGAACAGCTATCGCAGGCTCGCTTTCGCACGCTTTCACTCGCGCATACAGCATAAGGCGCGCAGCGACGGTTTTATCACCCTTGGACTTTATAGGGAACCCCACGGCGACGGTGACGACGATGTCAGAAAAGTGTCGATATAATTGCAATCGCAATAGAACGACACTCTAGAATCCTGCTAATATTCAGAGAATTATACTCGGAACTACACTTCGCTGCGCAAGGATATTACCTGAGTACGTCTCGTACCTTCGTCATTGCTGCAAACGACTTGTGAGATGGAGTAGAGGAGATCGGCGACGACAAAACACAGCTGTCCTTTGAGTGATTAGACTGTTCTCAGATTGCACTGGTAATGAGTGTACTACGCAAATGTCCCCATGAACGCCGATTAGAGTTGCACCTGTATTAACTCTGACGTCAACTACAACAGAACTGTTACAACGGCGCGTCGTGCAAACCTAAAATCATTCATCAAGCGAACGATGGCAATTCCGACCGCGGTGGGAACGCTGACCTTACGCCACCTCTATCGTCGCGCGGCGTGTGCTTGCGAGTACCGCGTAGTCCTCCAATCATCGGTGAACTGCGGCGATGCCTGCGGCCGACGAGATCGCGGCGGAGGCCAGCTGACACTCACAAAACCGCGTAGCGGTACACGCGAAACACGTGCAAAAACGTTCCAGGAAGGAGAAAGAGAGAGAAAACGAGAGAGAGGCTCCGGCGCGGAGATCACGGCTGAGCAAGAAGAGCAGGAGCAGAACAGAAGGCCACGAGCAGCATTCAACGCACAAACAAGCACAGCTGACGCCCCTACGTACGGCGGTGGGTTGAAAGCGAGAACGGGACATTTCCTCCCTCTCAACACTTTCCAACCCTCTCCGTAATCCACCTTCACTCGCTCCTGCATAGGATTCGGCCAGACAACGGAGAAGGCGAGGATGCAACTCTCCCTCCTAACTCTCCGTTTACCGTCCGAGGCTGTGCAGGCGAGGAGGTTGACTTTGCTGCCGCTTCGTCGTCTGCATCGTCTGACTTCCAGACGTCGACGGACGTGTGTCTCAAGCGAAAGCGGCCGATCTCGGACACGGCGCGCTCAGTTTCAGTTTCGCGCGAGCCCCAATCGGTTCGTTCGAAAGCAGCTTTTCCCTTTTTCTTTTTTTGGGGGGGCAGCCCTCTCCCTTTCTTGTGAACGGGAAGTTATAAGCATCCCCCTTGCACGTCGCTAGCGCCGATATACTCAGATCGTCGTCGACTCGGTGATTAAGACGAACTGTGGTCGCGCACCGCTTGGCTGAAAAGACCTGACTGGCGCGACATTCCCGACATCCGTTTTTCTGCGGTTTTTGCACTTGTGCACCTTTGCTGACGGGACAGCGTTTGTGATCTACGAGGAGCTTGAATCAACTGTGTAGCATTTCACCTGCGCCTTCGAACCGTGCTAATCAGGAGTGAAGAGTTGTCTGGTGCCAGTAGTGGACTTGTGTGGGACAAACGGACCTGTGAGCCTTTTCTACCGGTGGTGTCCTACAGCCGTCCTCGCCGTCTGGTCATACCATCATCGGCTGGTTTCTCTCCTCATTTCGACGGTGCCATTGTTTCAAATTCAGGTAATCGAGATACATTTATTAAATTGTCCCTTCGTCATTTGGATTAGCCATCCCCATTGTCTTAGCTATTTCTTCGCACTTGCTTCTGCAGACGGTCTTTCTTCTAAGAAATAACTTTATGCTTTCCGTGAAATACACCGGCCTTAATTTAACTTTTCTGCAATATACTGAACAATGCAGAGCAAGAGCTGCTGCATCTTGACGTTTCGCTTTTTCGTTACATTATTTTCATTATATTTTCATTACTTCACTTCATAAGGGACGTTGCTTGCTTGTTTGTTTGAATGTTGCCTTTCGATTCCTGCGAGTTCACAATTTCTCCAATAGTACAAAACACCAAAACCGACAAAACTTGTCATAATTTGTTTGCACGCGTGAAGAACACAACGCCACAAAAAAATTTTGAGGACGCTTAAGCTTCGTCCTTAATAGTGGAACGCGATAGCATTCAAGGACGCCTGACATTTTTTCATGCTTCTCGGCAACTGCAGCTTATACAACCGTAACGTTTACCGGGAAACGCTGGCGGCAAACTCTATGTACGAAAGCGAATTTTCTACCAGAAAGCTTGTATTGCCTCTTGCGTGGGTCGATCTCCTGTTATTGTTTCGCGCTTTTAAATTTTCAGTCTGAGAAGAACTGAGATAAAAGATATGTGCTGTCGATGCTTTTCTTATTGCGTTTCTCTGTGGGCTGCCGTTCTCAAAATTCTGAGGAATAACTTTGTAAAGAATGAAAGACAAGGTATGAGAAACTTTGGTGGCAGAAGAGTGGTTGGGTATGCGTTGTTCGGAACTTTGTTTGAAATTATCTTTGGTAAAATTAATTTGGTGAAGGGATGCCGACGCCTGCTTTTCACGACGAATGTAATGCTATCGCATTAATACTCATTTCTCTGTGTTAATTCATTCGTCAGTTCCGCCAAAAGGTAGCTACAAGAGAATGAAGTTATTGGGCGGAGCTTTGTGATTGCACATCCTCAGCGTGTATGTGTCGTGAAGGCAATACGGCTTTTTCTCCGGGCTGTTCCTGGTCGCACTAGATGCACAACATGCTCTGCTTCTTTTCTTACGGGGAAAGTAAGGACTGGTAACGCCAACGTATTTTCGTGATCCTCGTGAAATCAGCGATCACGTGATATTCAAGAGAAACAGTGGCACATTGTCGTGTCAATTCGTAATTTGTCGAATAAAATGAGTCGTATCAGCGTGCCAGACTGAGTTCATTGAGTATTTCTGCTAAAAGAAGTCTTAGCACAGTGTGGTAATTCCTTTACATAGTTTTCTAAGAAATGAACAAAGTTGAGCAGCAAATCTGTCATCGTCTTTATAACGGCCTCTTTTAATGTGCTTCTACAATTGTACAAGTGAATACAAGTTAAAGTGCTTGTACAATCTGTACCATTCCTACCGGGGCAGGCTAAATTTCTCACGCGAAGCTAGGTTTGTGATTGTCATGACAAGCAAATATTGAATGGTATTGACGTCACTTTTCTTGAGATTTCAAAAAGTGGAAATGGCTACGCGGCAAATAGCGGTCGTGGTGCGATTGCAGTATTCATCTCTCGACAAATAATTTGTCAGCTACACTACGACATATGTGCGGAAACATGTCTTGGGAACGCAATAGCCATCTTTAACAGCAGCCATGTGAACTGCCCGGCAAGATGTTACGCGTCTATGCTGTAGTAGATCAAAGTTTCTTTCTTAGTAGCACATAGGAATCGCCCGTAAGTGCAACATTATTGGCGAACGTTGGGGCTTCTGTTTGAGGCTGAACACAAAGAAGTCAATTAGGTTTGAAAAAAAAAGATGAGTTAATAAAAATATCCGTAAAATTCAATTTCCGCCTTATTGTACTAGAGCTCGCTTTTTCTTATATCTTTAAAAATAAGGTTGGAGAAGGAAGCGCGAGTTATTCCGATACAATTTTGCCATGGAATGTGGTTAGTACTACCCTAACAATTTTACAATTAAAAAAAACAAGTTTAGTTCAGTGCATGTTGTATTTTTCTCGCTGCCTTCTGCCATATTTTCTCTGTAGCATTGTTCTACCATCAAAATTCATTATTACACCCGGCGCTCTCTTCAGTCACTTGTACTGATGGGACAGAATCACTATTAATGCGAAAATACACGCCTGATTATGTTATTTCCGAATAACGTGTAGTGCAAATGACGACTTGGCTCTCAGTGTCTTCACTTTCTTAAGCTAAAGTTAATATATTTTTAACATATCTCAGTTTCAAATTATTAGCACCCACATATCCTCAAATTTCTCACACAATTATCATGCGACCTTGCTGTTCTTGCTATTGTTTTCAGTGCACAACCTTGCTGAAAGATTTTTTCTCGAGGCTTCCGCAGTAGAAGTTTGTAGTTTTGGAGTCTTGTGTGGCCATTGAAGAAGGGTAATGTATATGGGCATATATGTCTGATTAATGACCTCAAACGTCAAACCTATAGTTTGCCTATGAGAGCAAAACACCACATTGTTAGGAAAAAATTTAAATGCATCCTACGTTTCAGCTCACCTGGACAAACACAACACAAAAGGCAAAAATGGGAACAACCAAATCGCTGGGCCAACGCGATATCCGACTCAATTTCGGCTAGCGTTTAAATTGTCTACGTCAACACCAATTGCCATGCGTATTCTTATGGCAATCATTGCAAACCGCTTTGCATTAAATGTTATCGTGTAAAGTTGAAATTGAAGTGGTTATAATTATTATACGAGATTATTGAACATAAAATTCCAATTGACCAATTGGGGAAAGCATGTTTCCCGGATACTAATCATGCGATAACTCTTTATGCACACACTTGCACGACGTCATAGTGGAAGGAGCAGTATGCTTCTCAATATCGTAATGTGCGCCAGACTGCGTGTTCTTTCAAACTGACCCTGTACGTATACTCGGCGAACGTCTTACTACGCAGTTTGATTGAACAGAACTCAGCAATAAAACTATCACTTGGGCAAAGAAAGCTTTCTTTAAAAAAACGCACTTGTAAACTGGGTATAAAACAAGAGCATATAACTACAGTCTGAGCAATGAAAAACAGTCTAGATTATATTCAATCACTATACAACAGAGAAAAGACACCTAGGAGAACATGAAACTAGCTGTAATCTCTTTATATTGAGTAATCTGCTGCTTCTCGGTCTTTCTCTGTAGTCCTACCGTGTTCACTTCCGCAACAATTATAAATTTGCTAGTAGTCTAATAATAACGAGCAAAAAACGTCCATGTGCCTTGTCCTTATGTCACGATTACGAAGCGCAGCCACAATGCACTTTTAAAGCATAAATATTTTGTGGGTACATATTGGGTCAAAACTCTCTTCCTTTTATCACTCATCTTGCAAATTATTGCTGCCATTTTCTAGATTTGTTTTTGATCTGTCCATGAAATTATTCGCATGTGTTCTTAAGGTAAATATAAAACAGACAATGACCCTTTTCTTATGCGGAATCGAAGTCACATGCATTACATTTACAGCAGGACGAACTAAGAATTATGTTTTGTGCACACTTCTTCCATCGGTCCAAAGCAAGCTGTTCATGTCAACTTCCATTTCTTCAGTTCAAGATGACATGTGATTGGGAAAGTGACATTCATGCTGGCTCAGTTATTTCTTACAAGCTTCAAGCGCATAGGTACCGTATTTTCGAACTAATCATTAGAAGAAGTTTATAGACTGATTGTGATCGACATCCCTTCATTCTTTTCAACATTCAACAGCGTCGACACAGCTTTACATTTTGCTGGGAGTCAACTTAAGGATTCACAACTACCCACTTCTAGTGAAAGGCTTCAAGGCACCCCAAAAATATCCTGTCAAAACCGAATGCAAAACGTTTTTCTTCATTCGAAATGACGTAATGGTGGAGTTCTCCACGAGGGTTCTAAATTTTTCAAGCGAAGATCATTACAAACATGGCGTGATGGATCAGCATTCTTCGGCTTTAGCTTTGCCTATCCAGTTGCGGGCTTGAGTCCGCGCTACGGTGGCCGAGATGTGACAGCAAAGGTTGGAGCTGTGAGTCGCAGATGGGGCTTCGATGGATTCAATGAAGAACACTGGTCCAAATCACTGCAACAACGTCAGTTAGAACATCCCATGTGAGGTTTCGGCTTGGTTACTTGGTACATCAGTGAATCTGTAACTTTAATAAGCTACAAAGTTTTGAAATAATGCCACGATTGAGGACATCTTGGTTTTGCTGTAATAATAAAAAGATCTTGCATGCGCATACATGCACCAATTTTAACCTCATTTTTTGATGCCAGGAGCCACGATGCTGAAGAAAAGCAAAGACTGCCATGGACATAGAGGTGATAACCGTACGAATGACATTTGTTCCTCTTAGGGAAGCAAATGTAAAGCTTTGTACAACATTGTCAAATACTGTGTGCAGGGAAAGCTTGTAATTTCTATAAGCACGTTTTCGTAGTAGCATGGCTTCGATGTACTTAAGAAACATTCAAAATGCTCGGAAAAAATTATGGTTGCACTTCATATGTACTGACCACAACAAAAAGACGGAAGACATGTCGCTGATTAAATAGGCACCGTAGAGGCCGTCGACCATAAGGTTTCAAAATGAAGAACAATCTTGGTGAGAGCAAGTAAGCGTGTGTTTTGCTAGCACAATGATTTACACTGCAAATTTCTCAGCTCCTGCTCCGCGAAGCTTTCAACCTTGGCGCCAAGACAAGGCGTCAGTCTTTGTCCGCGATGCAACGGCGAAAACTACAGCTCGCCGTGAACCGTACTAGCTCGTGTTGTGTGCTGCTTTGATAGAATGTAACTTCTTTTTTTTTTTTTCTCAACCCGCATCGTGACGGACATGCCACGATCCAATGCCTGTTACATCACGAACGCTTTCACGTTTCCTTTTTGTTATCTGTCTCCTTGCCCAATCATTTAACTAGCCGCCTCTTCGGCGAGCGCATCACAGCGTACAATCACCTCGTTGGCGGGTGTTGTAAAAGAAAACGATTTGCCTGCTTACGGCGAGAGCGCAATCCTTTTTTTCCTTGCGTCACCGGGCGGGAAGAAGCGCATTCGAAGAAACGGCGCTCCATTGTCCGGTAATGGTGTTAACGACACGCGGCGTCTCGCCGCCTCCCGTAAGCGCGGTTGCCTTGGAGCGGTTCAACGAACGTGTTTTGGCGGGTGGCCGGAACAAAGCGTTGGCAACAGTGACCGCGCTACTATGAGCGGTGCCCTTCGGACGTTGGGCAGCTGGCAGCGATGCCCGACAAGTCTGCGAGCTCTTCGCGCATGTTCATTTTTGTTTTTAACGGTTAGCCTAAGTCTCCTGCAGCACTTATTTCACGGGCTTGCTGCCCGCAAAGCCTTGAAGCGTTTTGCGCAGCTATGAAGCTGGCTTTCTGTTTTACTGGCCTGACCACTCTTTTGATCAAAATACAAGGATTGATTGATTGATTGATTGATTGATTGATTGATTGATTGATTGATTGATTGATTGATTGATTGATTGATTGATTGATTGATTGATTGATTGATTGATTGATTGATTGATTGATTGATTGATTGAAGTGGGCTATAAGTGGTGCTGAGATGGTACAAGAACGAATTCTGTAAGGCCAAGCAAGCGTCCGGAATCCGAGGCAGACTCCCTTCCTAACAGCGTCTATTCGGGACTCCCGAAAGATCCGGAACTGTCCTATACTGCCCAAAAGGATTGTCACCCTATTCGAAACACATGGTAATTTCACGGAAAGCAGTAATTCGGGAGGTGTTTCTCTTTCTTGCCACTCATACCTTAGTGACGCTGCTCAAGTGGAGGCTTGACATTTCGAATAGCGCCTTTGAGACCCTAATGCTAAGATTGAAAGGCAGCAATTTTGTAACGCGCAGGAAAGACAGGCTTGCAAGACGATATATCCCGTTGACTGATATGTTTCGAGCAGGACGTCGCGATTGCAGACTCTAAACGCTGATCAGTGATGCGAAAGATGTGAATTCAAGCAAATCTGATATGAGGATGCTATGACTGAGCCACAGGGTAACGCGGTAAGCGCAGCGCTGGTTGTGTACTTCGTCAAAGTGCGGTGTTTAGAACATAATGGATTGCACGTAGGAAACCTCTTTACGCGACGAGCATAGGCAGTCAATACACAGAGTTGAATTACCCATACTTTCCAAGAAGTGGAAAATTGTAAAGTGCTTATCACCGTGGCAAGGATTTTTCAGAGCGTCCAGGAGTCGTTCTTGTGGGCCAGCCGTTTTCACTCTTTTTCTTAATACTGTTGGAATGCGTGACCTGTACCGCAACGTCCCAGTCTGTAGAAGCATATCCGCTCGCAGTGGACATAAATCCACTTGACAGTGTCCTGCTTGGCTGAAAGAAAATCACCCGCCATGGCTATGGTGTTGAACTTCTAAGCACAAGGTCGCGGAATCGAATCCCATTCACGGCGGCCGCATTTCGATGGGGGCGAAATACGAAAGCACGCATGTACTTAGATTAAGGTGCACGTTAAAGAACCCCAGGTGGTCCAAATTTCCGGAGTCCCCCCCTCCCTTTCGGCGTGCCTCATAATCACGCAAAACTCCATAATTTATCTTTTTAAAGAAAATCCTTATACACAGAATCACTACACGTTTCTGGCGCTGAATATGCACAAACAAAACACACGTATAAAGAGGGGAGATATCCAGCAGTATGCACCGGAATAAAGATAAACATGAAAACGCCTGAAAGTAATGATTCCTGAGGATCAAACTAAAAGGGAGATTAAAGACAAATATTAAGCCGACGTGACCGGTTAAAAATACCCATTCAGAGACCCTCAGTGCTTGTTTCGTGTCAACAAAAGATTTAGTTTAAGAGAAAATACGCTTTAAAGGTACGCATACCTTTAGCACAATTCGAATCACCCGGTTCCGAGCTTAGAAGGATGACGTTGCATGCACCATTGGCGCTCTACTGCTGCCGGTGAGTAAAATGGGGCCCGTTGTAAACAAGACCCTGTCTCTTTCTTTTTTTTTGCGTAACACGCAAACGCGCAGCTGTGGAGAAACCGAGCCAAGAAAGAGCGTTGGATTCACCGCTGCAGCTGCTTTGGTTAAGTGGAGTGGACTTCTCAGGCATCCCGCGACCTCACACGGACTTGACATTCTGTGATACTCGCAGTTGTAGTTTCTCCAGTCAAGAAAAGCCTGCGGACCACTACGCGATAACGAAACTACTTAAACGCCAAAGCGCGCGCGACACAAACTCGGGCAAAAACGAAACATTTTGACCGTCCGCATCGTTCTCAAAGGTAATGTCAATGAGTCGTTTTTTATCTTTGTAAATATAGAGGGACACTCAACAAGTTACATTTTCTTGCGTCTTGTAATGGAATGCAATGATCGTTTTATTCCGACCGGTTGAGTACTACTAGCAGAATTACGAGTATAATGAGGAGTGCCGACATCATAGGGCTTGTGCTAGAATGTCCCGGAGGAATCTCAAATGGTGTCCTGCCTGTACCATAATTTCTACATTAATGAAGCACTGTCCGCGGTAATGTCGACGCCTTAGACGTTTTCGAGCGTTAATCTATCACTTTAGCTTGACTTTATGTTTGCCTTTAGTGTCCCTTTTAAGTTTTTCTGCAGCTGACAAGAAGTCCCTACTTTTCAGCTCACATGTTATTTCGCTGAGAACGCAGGACTCAACACGCTTTAGGAATCTTCGACTAATGTTGGTACGTGCCGTTGAATTTAGTTCGGTATATAGGTCGCCGCTTTGGTTGCCAGGCGCCGGACATGTAAGTAATACCAGGCGCGGCGGTGTACTACAAATCATAATTGGGTTCATACTGCTCACTACACTTAACTTGCATATTCCTTTTCATTCTGTTTAATTGCCTTTCTGTTCTGGAAATCTATTTCCGTCCTCTACTGCAGCTTGTGGAACGCTTTTTCTATACTGAAAAGAAAGTAAAAGCTCCGAATAAGACTTTCTGCGTGCGTTATTCGGCCGTCCTTTTTATTACGCCACCACTGTCATTGCCGTCTTAATTGTTTCTCCCAGCACCTCTCGTTTATTTGTTCCATTTTTTTTTTCCTGCTGTGTCAGTTTTTTTACTCCATCTGTCGGTATGCGGGCCAGAGAATTAGCAGCAGTAACATCTTCATGAAAAACAACAACAACCACAACAACAATTGCAGTGCCTGCTGCTATAGCCTGTTGCAGTACATGAACCCAGAGTCGGTGGAATACCAGAGAAATCTGGTGATGTTTTTTATCTATTTCTCTACAATAAACAAGACGGCCGCGCCACCATCTCGTTGTTCGATAAATACCAATGCCAGTGCTTGTAATGACGTCATACGACCTTGTGTCTGGTCTGGTCGTAATCCCATTGGCTTGCGAAAATTTCTGACAGCCACTACGAGTTTCTCAGGGTGTAGACCTCGGACAGATACGCCCAGGGTAACCTGTTTTCTGGACGCCGCGAGATCTCTCGTTCGCCGCACAGATGAGCATGGCCTCGATCCAGCCGTCTTGTAAACACCATTAATCGTGTAATCTCGATACACTCGCCGGCCGCAAAATTATTTTCTTTCGCTATGGCTCACTGCTAAATGGGAGGCAGTTACCACCGTGCATTTGCATCTTAGCGCCAATAGAGCGTATCTCATATCTCCGGACTATCAGTGGAAACGCAGACAGTTTTCCCCAAGACATGTGTAAAAACTGTTTATCTAAGCGAGAACAGTGCATCTTGTTTCGAATCGCCACGTTGTGATAGGTGCGTGATCCGAATCGATTGCCAAAAGCGCGATGATTTGTCTGTGCTTACGACGAACTGGTCTACAAAGGTTTGTGATAATTACCACTATTGCCTTTCTCATCCCGCTTATCAATCTCTCTCTCTCTGTCGCTATTGCGTAATAGTAGTAACAGTAATAATAGTTAATCATTTACCAGTCTTTATGTATGTAGAATAATGACGATATTCAAAATAATAATAGTTAATAATCAACCGATCAATCATATTCCTTTATCACGCCCAGGAACAACCTTCAGGTCTGAGTGCTGAAGCATGGTAAAAAACCCAAAAAGATCCAAGCAAATACCGCAACAAAAAATGAAATAGATAATGAAAATAGAAATGGCAGTTATAAAAAGGAGCAGTTTGCGTCCAGCAAAATCTAAGGTGAATTCACAATATAAAGAATATATATCGAAGGATCATAATTGTGGTTTCAGAAGCGTTGATGCTAAGACCATCATTTTTGTACCATTCTTCAAACGACGATAGGTCACATTACACAATTGTAGTCTCCAGTAGTCTTAATATCTGAATATCTTGGCGTAAAAGGAATAATAATAATAATAATAATAATAATGAATTTATTAACATGCCCAGGAACAACTACGTGGCATTCGTACTTGTGCAGCTGAGAAATGGTATGACATTGATAAAGAGATGCATAAACATCAACAAACAGGAACAAAATGCGCACATACCACAAAAATGCGGTTTGCAATATTTGACATACATAGCACAACACGACATAACATATTACATGATGGCATTATACAAAAATATTCAACACATAACAAAGAAAGAGCATTGACTGAGATTTCTGGGAGTCTGGACGCTAAGCCTTCCGTACACTTCAAATAGAACATGGCGCACCCATACACTACAAGCAAGAACAAAGAGTACACATGCCAAACACCCGTGGTCCGCTACACAGCATGCAATAAGAGCACTTTCATTAATATTATTGGTAATAATAATAATTATAATAATAGATTTATTTTCATGATCTAATAACATCGTAAGTCATTTACTTCGTTACTACTGTAAAGTAGTCCTCTCAATTATTTGTGTTTGCATTCATTCTATTCGGGCCACAAATTTTGATGGCTATACTAAATATAAATTTTGAAGAAAGTTTTTCAGCAAGAGCAGCTAATCGTCTTAATCATAAATTGACGTGTTCCATATTGCGGCTGAGCACACGAAACCGTGGACAGGATGCATTTACTGGCCGTCACGCAACTTCTTTTACATACAAGAAAAAAAGGAAGAATGGGCTTGTCGGTTAAGCTTTGTTTCTTTATTACCTGCCATCGGAATTTCTGCGTATATCTTTCGTAAATCGCAGTTCATGGACGCTTCACTTGCGCGAATGCAATCGCTTGGCTTGAAACACAAAAATGAGGCAACACACAACGTTTCATAGGTGCCTGCTTCGGCCATTACATTTACAGCTAGTCGAGTCACGTTCGAAGCTTATTTTACTACCTCGACCTTGAAGGAATCATGACCCGAAGTGATGGCAAATGAGCCGACGTTTAGACAAAAAAAAAAGAACGATATCAAGGACATCCTAACTGCTTAGAGGCGAACAGCCCCCTTGCCCACGTATAGTTATTCGAAGAAGTCTCTGTACGGCATCCATACTTCCATAAATAATGACATAGAGGCTGTACGCTTTTGGCTTATGTTAGTAGTATTCTATGCGCGCTCTATTTAACCTGATGACCCAGGCTGGCAATGCTTTAAATTAGATTTTTATGTTTGACGTTTACCATCGGCTGCTGTGCACACCGCGGTGCATCAGTGGTTGTGGGGTCCTGCTGCAATGTTCGAGGTCGCGCATTCGCTCCTCGGCCACGGCAGCCGTATTTTAATAAGATTTCACTCGAAAAGCGTTCGTGCTCACAGCCATGCGTACACGCTCGAAAGCCGTGGGTGGTCGAAGTAGATGCGAAGGCCCTTCTCGCGAAGAATGGGCTGCTTTGAGGCATTGACTCAAGTCACGCAGTCTGTCGGTCGGTAAACTGACTCATTCCAGTCCTTTGGTCGCTCAGTCAGGGATTCATCAGTCAGTCAGTCAGTCGTTCGGTCGGTGTCGGTCTGTCGGTTGGTCTGTCGGTCGGTCGGTCTGTCGTTCGGTCGGTTGGTCTGTCTGTCGGTCTGTCGGTCGGTCGGTCGGTCGGTCGGTCGGTCGGTCGGTCGGTCGGTCGGTCGGTCGGTCGGTCGGTCGGTCGGTCGGTCGGTCGTTCGGTCGGTCGGTCGGTCGGTCGATCGATCGGTCGGTCGGTAGGTCGGTCGGGCGGTCGGTCGGTCGGTCGGTCGGTCGGTCGGTCGGTCGGTCGGTCGGTCGGTCGGTCGGTCGGTCGGTCGGTCGGTCGGGCGGTCGGTGAGGTAAGCGGGCCGGCCGAGCAGGCAAGCAATCCATCGGTCAATCGATCAATGAATAAAATAATCAGTCAGTCAATCAATCAATCGTTTATTATACTTTTTGATGTGCCTGCGGAAAACTCGCTAGCCTACATCAATTACAGATAACCTCACGCCCTGACAACTACTGTATGTTGCCTAAATAAACATAACTACTTAACTCCACATAACCTTGGTTTGCACTCCTTAATAATAACCTACATTTAAGTGGCTTTGAAAATTACGATGTGGAAAGCACTGTGAATTAAAGAGATTGTCGATTATCGGCACTGCTGCACATCAACCACGGGAACGTTGTACTGCAGAGACTCATTCTACTGAAATGAAATATGTACGTTTACTCTGCATTATTCGTATGCGAAGCCCTTTCTCGCTTTCTGGCGCCCCAACACAAAAGCAGGTGCACACATGCACGCCTGCATGAGAGTACCTAAATGCCCACCATGTAAAATGCAAAATACTAAAGCATTGGGAAGTGCCAAGTTAGTTGTCAAATGCACGTCTGGATTGATATTTACTACATACAATCTTTGCTACAATGGCTTATAGCAGCCGACGAAGTGCCAAATGACGGGAATCAAGCATTTCTGGACGTCTCTGGAGGTCGTTGTATCGTGTGGCAAGGTGAAGCAGAGTAGCTATTGAAGAAAATAACGGGTCACGTGACGAAGTTGTCTGCATGTGAGCTAATTGTAGTAGCCACTACTGCTGTGTCCTCTGCTTCGCTCGCCTTGATATAATTGCATTATCCCGATATTTATGGACGTTCCGTATGAAGATTTAGGTGCAGTAGGCCCAAAGCTATCACACGCTACTGTCCTTGAGTTACAAAAGAATGACAACCATTTCCAGTCTGTGAAGATGGAATGGCAGCGAAAGCTGACGAGAGTCAAATATCTCAAACAAGAAGCAATGCGCTTTCGCTGCAATTCCATCTTCACAGAGTGGAATGGTTGTCATATTTTGCGTCATCGGTTGTCGTTTCGCGCCGGCGCTGTTCGCGTTGTCATTGCTGTTCCCTCCGGCGCTCCTCGTACGCATGTTGTTCTTCGGTTGTACGGACTATACGTGTCCACCCCGTCGATAACGCGTCTGTTCTTAGCGCCGAACCTTGACGTCACGCTACTGTTCACGGCGGGCGTTCTAATCTGTTCCGTATTTCGACACCTGCGCCGTCGCACTGCACCCGTATGGGTTTGTTAGAAATCGCTAAGTCCGCTTCTGTTGCCGGGCGCCGAAAAATCTAGGAAGGTTAATCATATACAGCTCTAGCTGTAAAATAATAACAGCGCGAATTATAATTGGGATGGTGCGCACGAGCATGTTCAATTTACCGCACCCTGCTGCCTTGGTGCGATAAAGCGCTCGCGTTCGCCATCTTTAAAGCTCTCGAACGAAAGCAATATTCAGGGACGCAAAAAGCGTGGTATCGCTGATCGGGGGGCTCACGCGAAACTGCTTCGTTTCTGCTGGTGATGAAATCCGGGCAGCACTTTACAGCTGCCGATCGAAAGAAAAGATCTCACCGCGGCAGCCTTACGCGAGTCTCGCAGTCGTCAACAAGGTCTTGCAATGCGTCTTTCCTCGCAGTTATATAGGCGACTGCGTTTCTTACTGCCGGGCTTTAATAGTAGGCGTAGTGGGGAGAGAAATTTCTCACGTGGACCACGTCAGTGCCAAGACGGTGAGCGCACGGCCTTGAAGGTCATTCCTCGGCGAGAGGCATTTAACGCGGCATCCAGCAGTAAGCGTCCTCCAAGCGGGGAGGACATTAACGGTTACGTGAGCCGGGCACATCCGGATTGGACCAGTTTTGGCGACGACTCGCCGACGCCACCACGCCCTCGGGAAAGAATTAACAAAAGAGACCCTCAGGTTGCGACGCGCAGGCGGTGATGGAGAAAGGGAAAAAAAGATCCTTAACGTATTATTTAGCTTTGTTGGCAAGAGCAAGGTAGGCAGAGACGTGGCGAAGCACGTCACGGATATATTTTCCTCACAGATACGCGGCGTTCGAAAAGTCAGTGTCGCCCGTTGAGAGGTGGCCTTCGATGCAATGCCTGTTATAACGGCTGGTGGGAGATGGCGGGGAGGAACCGTGAACGAGTGAAGAGGAAAAAGTGCATAACCTCAAGAACATTCTCATCATTATCGAAAGAGCGTTGATCAGCTGTGCTAGCAGCAGCGGCTACCAGAAGGAGGCTGCGAACCGTATTCATTGGGCAGAAGCCTCGAGCACTCCCTGATCGTGCCTGGCTTTGTTATATTTTTTGTAAGGAATTAGCAATACCATCAAATGGAGAAGAAATTGAGGCGCTGGGCGACGAGATAGCAGAGGCGAGTTTTGGCTTCGTCTGCTCATATTAAATCTGTCAATTCTGGCTTTGTCTTTCATTGCAGTCAGGTAATGACTTAATGAGGGTCTCCCACCTTCGCTTTCGCCGTCTCGACATCGCCGGCAGCGCGATAAAGCAACGCTGCCGTTGGTCCTTTCGCGGCGGGAACCGCCTTCCGCGTTCCGGAGCTTTGGAATAATATTCCCACACTCTCCACTGTTGCCATCCCGCAGCTCTGGTTAACTTCCTCCTTAGGAGAGTGCCGCGAAAACGCAAGCGCCCGAGAAATAGCACGTTCGGGAGTCGCGTTATGTCACTCTTACAGCGAACACGTCAGGCTGATGGGTGCACTGCGAATTCTTCCTTCAAAAGGCATCACAAATACTTTTGTTGCTCATTTTCCAGTGGGTGCCAGTTCTTACTTTCGCTGATCCTATCGATTGCCAACGCCGTCTGATTGTCAATCATCGATGGTCGACATCATTAGCCGGGTTCCAAGTACTGATATAGGAGCGCCTTATTCAGTGGAATGGCAAAGAAATACAACCCATATGCTTACTGAAGCCAGTGCAGGCAGGGGGTATGGCAGCTTATGTGTATTTCCAGGCTACGTCAATCGAGCATGCAAGGTTCAAATCTAGAGCGGCTCTGGTCAACTTCCTCCTTCGGAGAGCGCCGTGAAAACGCAAGCGCCCGAGAAATAGCACGTTCGGGAGTCGCGTTATGTCACTCTTACAGCGAACACGTCAGGCTGATGGGTGCACTGCGGATTCTTCCTTCAAAAGGCATCACAAATACTTTTGTTGCTCATTTTCCAGTGGGTGCCAGTTCTTACTTTCGCTGATCCTGTCGATTGCCAACGCCGTCTGATTGTCAATCATCGATGGTCGACATCATTAGCCGGGTTCCAAGTACTGATATAGGAGCGCCTTATTCAGTGGAATGGCAAAGAAATACAACCCATATGCTTACTGAAGCCAGTGCAGGCAGGAGGTATGGCAGCTTATGTGTATTTCCAGGCTACGTCAATCGAGCATGCAAGGTTCAAATCTAGAGCGGTTCAACTGGTGCCCTCCCCCCCCCTCCCCAGAATTGTGATGACATTAAATTTAGTCGGCGGTCATTGGCCCGCTCGTTCGCTTGTTCGGTCATTCGTTCAGTCGTTCCTTAGTTTGTTCTGTCGTTCGTTCGTTTGTACGTACTTTCTTTCGTTCGTTCGTTTGTACACTCGCTCGTTCACTGGTTTGGGCTATTCGTTTACATGGACAATCGTCATCAGAGGTTCCGGCACAATTTTTTTTTCTTTTTACCTGAAGTGTGGTTCACTGCTGTCCCCGAAAACCAGAACCGACAAGGAAGGAAAGAAGAAGACATGTCGAGCAGCGTCTGGTACAGCTTTGAGTCCCCTTCGTGAAAGTGACATATTGAGAAGCGCTTGTTGCCAGACATTTCCTTGCAATTCGTGGCTCTCTTCCTGGAAATAGTGAGATTCTTTGGAACAATTCCTCAGACTTCGTGAAACATCCCAAGCGATGTACAAGAGTGCCAGATCTCTGGCAGTTTTGTGTAGCCACGTTGGATTATTCGCGGAGGCATTGTGTGTGCGCGGTTTCGCTGAAGTTTCTGTGTCATTGGTGGCCCGAGTAAGGCTGGCGTAGCAATGACTAAAACGATAAATACAGGTTTCCGCCAGTGCAGACACGGCTTCCATTAACCTGGACTTTGACAGGTGTTTGACAGATTTTGCTGGATTTCTATTAGTATTGCGTCGAACCGATAGCCGGTGCTCTATTAAAGAGAGAGAATGGGTGACAAAGCTAAGAAAGTGAAGTTAAAGACAAAGAGAATCAGGGTGCGATGAGATAAGGATAGTTGAGAGAGAGTGCGGGGTGTTCAACTGTGGCCAGCAGTCAAGACAGACTACAGTGAAAACAGACTGCTAAGAAAAGAGCTTCGAGCCTACCTAGCGCAAAACATGCCGATGACGTATCTGCGACATGACACCACCTCGCGTCGCAAAGAGCAAAGGCAAAAAAGCACATATCGCTGCAGTTTAACACCTTGAGTCTGGAAAGCTATGATAAATACAACGTAGAATACATTAGGCGCATAACAAAGTGTTACAATGTGCGTATTTATTATTATTATTATTATTATTATTATTATTATTATTATTATTATTATTATTATTATTATTATTATTATTATTATTATTATTATTATTATTATTATTATTATTATTATTATTATTACTTCTTTCCACGGGCGACTTTTTAACAGCAAAATAGCCTGCATCGTTTTCGACTTCGATGCTGCCTTCGCGAAGTTGTGTTTTAGCCGGCCTCTTCAGGTTTGTAACGACGGAGGACGCTGTGGGCTCAGCTGTCTATACGGCCACCTGCGGCGACTACTAGAAGTCGAATGACCTATCGTAATGATAAAGGCGCTTACTGCAGGGCTATGAGACATAGAGCGAGCAGAACGCTCCGCATCAATTTTCTCCGCCTGGGGCAGCTTAACGTGCACCCTCTCAAAAAGCATTATGACAATCCACAACCGTTAAGAATGCCGTCGCCGTGGGTGGAAAACAAACCCGCTAACTCGTGTTCAGTCATTGAACGCTTAACACCATGGACATATCTCGGTGTGTAAACAAGAGAACAGTGCATTGGGTTAGTTTGTATTGATTCATAGTTGCTACAGCGCAAACAACGAAGACCAAGGCGTTAACAGGGTAAACGTAAGACAGCGCTCGACCGAGACAAGCATGACTGCGCAAACTAGCCCAGTTCTGACCACTACTAATACACGCTGAACGCGTTTCTTGTTAGCGCTTACGGATGCAGGTCGCCCGCGACTGCAGGAAGTCACGCCGAAAGAAAAACGAGATCGCTCCGCTGCATAGACAATGAAGTCTGACAATTTACATTGGCAACACCCTCCTGCCGAGCGCGCGCTTTCAGGGGCTGAATACCTGGGAGTTCCCGTTGACTGTATAGCCCTCTGGGCAGCTACAAACGCAAGCACGAAACAAACAAGCAAACAAACAAACAAAAAAGAAAGACTTCGTTCAGGCTGCTAGCTGACAGACGGGGTGGCGCATCGTAAGGAAGCGTAACTTGATATACTGTATAGACTTCTCTGTTGCCCGCACCTTTGTGGTCGCGAGCCTCTGGGAAAAGCGGGCTGGAGCGAATGCATGAATGCACGCGAAGCACTTTTTGAAAAGTTTGCGCAAACATTTCATCCGTCTGTTTTAATTGAGTTGAACCGCCAGGTATTCTAGATTATGTCGCGATTAGACCGAGACGTGTTCTTAAACAAAAGTTGGAGATGTTTGCTTGTCGGGTGGTCAGCATGCAACCCTATGTTTTGGGAAAGAAACGTTCTGTGCATAGTCATGAAAAATTAGCGCATATATAGATAGGCAAACAGAGAGAGAGAGAGGTGGTACATATTTCAGGTATTGTTGTGCTTCTTAGACTTCTAGCGTTTTTTATGCGAAGCATATTACGAGGGCTCAACCCAGCTCCTCAGGCGCGGCGGTGACCATGAAATCACGTGACACCGTGACGTCACGACAGAGGAGAAGTGGCTTTGGCTCAACTCTTGCAAGACGGGCTGGGTGGGAATCGAACCAGGGTCTCCGGAGTGTGGGACGGAGACGCTACCACTGAGCCACGAGTACAACGCTTCAAAGCGGTACAAAAGCGCCTCTAGTGAATGCGGTGCTGCCTTAGAAACGCGCTGTTTCTAAGGCGTGCGTCTCTTGCTCAGGCGCACATTTCGTTGCCGCGCCGAACGCTGCTTTGCTCGACGCTCACCGCGTCCAATGCGGGGCGCGTAGTCGCTGCCCTGTAGCCCATTGTCTTACACCCCTTGGCGGGTCGACGGGAACGCTGTCGCGTTCCACTCTTGAAGGCGAAGAAGTAATGCATGAGTTGTTTCTTCGTCTAGCCGAACCAAATATAGCCAAGCAACAGCAGTTCACCAGGCTAAACAGTGGTTCAACAACTAAAATAAAGGCTAGTATGCTTCGCATCCTGGGCTTAACCTTACCTAAGCCACAGCCATTTTTTTTTTTTGCATGTAGTGGTTATACTCCATTGACTCTGTGTATAGCATTCTTTAAAGAGGAAAAGAACCACGACTTCCGATGTGACGTGATGAAGGAGTGGACAGGAAGAGCGGTAACTAGCGACTGAGGCAACTATGTAGGCGTGTAGCGGATGGTCCATGCAAGGTCGCCTGTATTACTAAGCACACCAGTACCAGCACCAGCACCAGTACCTGCCCTGTGCCACCAATGGGTGTACCAGTTTCCGCTGCAGTGCGGCAGTGTTTACGTTTGCCAAACTGGCCAATGTATTAATGATAGAATGCGGCAGCATTTCCGCTTCTCGAAGGGTGATAGCTGCACCAATCTCCCCCGACACACTAGGGAATGCAAAGGTTGCTACCGCAAATTCAATGAAGCCATCATTGTTGGACGGCGAGACTCTAGACTTGTGCGAGAGATTATGGGAGCGGCACACTTGCGCAAGCTTGGACTAGACACGTGTGTAAGTGAGCCTTCGGTGGCTCTCCTAGATAAAGAAACCCGTTTTTCAATTAACCTGTGATAGTTGATTTTTCTTTTGCCCCTTGGCACTTTCCACAGTCATATAGGGTGCTTTCTGCCACGTGTTTCGTTTTGTTCATCAGTACGTCAAGGCACGCTGCGCGCAGAGGCGACATTTTGCTGCTATGTGTTTCATGGTAATAAACCTCAGTTGCTAGCTATCGCTCGTCTTGTCCACTCCTTCGCCACGTCCCGTCTGAAGTTGCGGTTCTTTTCCTCTCTAAACATGTCGGACCAACTGGCCCAAAGTCCCCCCCCCCCCTTTTACATCATTCCTTCGACGCGCTCCCCTCCCCTTACCACTTCATACTCGTGGTGTCTGTAAAAGATTCCTACTCGAAAAGTAGTGCACTCACATAGGCTGACGCGAACAAGAGCACCAGGAGGCCAAGCGGCACGTATCGCAAGTGGGCGCTTGGTTTTTCGGCGGTGGCCCACTGGTGCCTCCAGGTGTCCCTCATTTACACAGTACCCCCTTGTAGGTGCGTTTCTACGGTGAACGTAAGCTCAGAAGGGGGGGGGCGGGATTGGCATGGGGTAGAAGCGACAAGTGATGGAAACGTTCTGAGTGTGGGAAGTCGTCGGCCGCACGTTCGCGTAGGAAGTGCGTATGTACAACAAAGCAGCTCCGTTCCTTTTCACTTTTCCACCCCTTGTCTGACAGCTGGCTCACCGCGCGACGCGTGCGATTTGCCATTCAGTCCATCGCGCGTGGTGTGACAGGCTCGGCAAGCCGTAAGACGAGCCTTGCAACGTACGAGCCCGAAAGGGAAAGTGTAGCAGATCGAACGCGAACGGGTCCCGACTACGGAGCGGGCGCGCGAATATCGATTGCCTTTATACCAGGCGCGCTACTCGTGTTTGACGTCGAAGGAAGTCCAATTGCACGCATTGGTCTTGAAGGATGGCTTCGTGGTTGTCGAGACACGAGGCTTGTTCACTCTTTGTCTCCCACCCACGTTTGTTTGGTTTGTCCGCATCGTTTCGTCTGCGTGTCGAATTTCGTTCGAGCGCATGTTATTTATGGCATCCGGACCGCAGTGCCTTTCTTTCTTCCTATGCGCGAAGCCAGCGCACGAACCTCGACTGAAGCCTGACCTGCAAAATTTCGCGTTCAACCGCAAGCTTCTCCGCGCGTTAGCTAAGCTTATACGTGCAGGCTAATTTCATTTGAAGGAAGTTGAAAGTGGGAACCGAAATTACTCGGTTATAATCTTTACTTTCGCAATGACGGACCTCCCACGAACGGTAGACATTGCCAGCAGGGATGGCGGGGTTCTGAACGGTAGTAGAGGCAGCGCAGTGAACAGCAACTGAGTGAGCAGCAGCCGATGCAGTAGTCTGCAGTGCATCGCCCGAGAGACCGCGAATTGTTATATTCCGCGCCATTATCAACCAGATGACTCCCTTCCTTGACGCAGCAGTCAACGCTACATCCTGTTTGTCCCCATTGTGTGTGCTCATGTAGCGCCTCAACAGGTCGTGCAGCGCTTCATAATCTGGTTGTCCGAGCACTGCAAGCCTTTGATGACGTAAACGCTCGTCGGTGTGAACGACCGGACGCTTCTAAACAGCGTCGAAGAGCCCCACTAACTAGTAAAAAAAAGCACCTCAAGGACCATTCTCAATTCAAATGGAAAGTGCTTCGGATGCTCCCGACGTTCTTAAGTGATATGGATTTAGATTGTCACTGTAAACGACTCGCGGACTCATTCCAAGGAGTTGCGTCGAGGAGCTGGGTGGACCGGCGCGGCATCGGTATATGGCTGGCTCACAAGCTGTAGGCCACGCGTTCTAGAACACCAGAGAAAGAAGCCGGAAGATGCTGGCTTGAAGCCATCGACTGCCGTAGAACAAGGAATGTGGCGGAAACCATCGCTTCGAAAATGCGACTTGTCGTCTTCAGCGTACCAACTGCTTCCCTTAGCAGCGTTTTTATGCACACGTATCTCGCTCTCCCCCACCCTCAGTGGGGGAGGAGAATGAATCTGTGCGCCGAGTTGTAGTAATCAAGTTGCTCAAAAAAAACGAAAAAAAAAGCTCAGTGCTGAAATGACGGAATGTAGTCGGCGGGTAGCGGCAGATCAAAGAATGAGGTTTATTGCTTGGTGTTACTAGCTTTATAACGACACAGAAAACGGTCACACGACTGAACATGATAAGCAAGAGTGCGGCACGTGTAATCCGTCTTGTTTATGCTATACATCAGCAGGCGGGATTGATACTGTTACCTCACGCGTGCTTCATAGCAACTGCCCAAGTGCCCTTCCACTCTGTGAAGAAGGATGGCCAGCAAAGCTGTGTATGTGGGCCCCTTAGTGGCGAACTGAGCCTCCGACGCGGGTCGGCCCGGTATTGCAGTATCTTCGGGAGTTTTTTCTACACGCGGACACGATAGTGGATAAAGTAGCCCTTAGCAGCTTCGCTGTAAAAAAAAGTGAAGGGAGGTGGAAGAGCAATAAGGAGAATAGGGGTGAAAGTGTTGCGGTATTCAGCTGTTATAGGGGAGCAACAGGTAGGGGAACTGCGGCTGCTTTAAGAGCCGGGCTGCGTTCTGTTTGATGTGGCTGTGCGCATCGTATTGTTCGCCCGTCTCGCGCTGTTGTTTTAATGATCACGCGCTCACTAACATAGGGAAAGACCTTAGGTTTATTCCATTTCGGCTTAAAGGCTGACAAGATGCGCCCCGGCGAAGCATTTGCCAGTGATTCCCGCAAGGCCTATAGGTCCGCCCTTCTGACAGCATTTGTCTCCAATTCCTTATCATACTCCTCTTCCAATAACTTTCGTAAGCGCACCGCCTCGCCAGTCCTTTATGAAGTGTATCAAAAAAGAAACAAATTAGGGAATGTCCCTAAAAAACTATGTATCCTTTATTTTACCTGTATGCTAATATTAGCCGTGATTTCGAGCCCTGCTTGCCTGTACAGTGTTGATGCAAAATCAGTCGAACATCTGATGCCATGCTATGTACATCGTGTGGTGTGTCTCATTCTGATGAATTTAGGAATGCAGAGAGCATTGCAAGTAAACTCAAAATACCATGCGCGAAACAAGAACGTTTGGGTGTTCCACTTCTTCAGTAATCTTGTTGTACAGCTGCCGATGATCCAGCCCAGGACATCGTGTTCAGCAACGTAAAGCCATAGCCACTGAGCTACCCTGCATGATAAGTTTATAGTATGATTTTTGTTGTGAACTTAAGGGGAGTAACGGGGGCTATCCAGCAACACTACGACAATATATTGCAGTAAAGGTTTCCGTATGCTTGAGTGCGCTTGATTTGTCGAGGGGCTGACACCTTTACCATAAATGTTAAAATACAGTCGGTGATGAGAAAAAGTGAATTCTCCTTCTTCAAGACATTTTTTGGGAAATGAACGTGATGATAGCGGCCACAGACGTCACGAAAGCTGCACAAATGAAACGCTGAAAAGTATTGCTGTCGAACTCACGCACCATTTATTTCATTGAGCACGAAGTGGTAAGAAGCACTACCGAGTTTTCAGCTATGGTTTCCATCACCACAGTTGTCGTTGCAACTTGTTGTCGGCTACAATAACGTCTTTGAGAGCCTTGAGAGTAAGGGGAAGAAGACGAAGTGCCTTTCAGGCAGAACGCCCAGTCTTCCAGCTCTACTCATTTTGTGCATTTCTTGGACTCTGCCTTGAACTGCTGTTTCCTCCTTAACTGCGACGGAGATGTACTCTCACGCGCGTCCGCCGGACTCGGCAGTGCCCGCGGCGGCTGCCTCCAGGAAGCGCAACGGCACCGAGAGGGACACTGACAACGACGACACCATGCAGTACTATGTCAGCAGTGAAGATTCTTGTGACGACACCTTCGAGCTGGTGCGGAGTCGTAAAGCGAAGCGACGATTTCTCAGCGCATCATCGAATTCGAGTGAGTCCACCGTGAGATCTTCGCGCAATACCGAGGAGCTCACCATCCTGTTCGCGCCAGTTTTCGCCACTGACAACCTAAGACGCCTCAACAGGCAAGCCGTGTCTTCACGTCTAGAGGCGCTAGTTCCGAACGAAATCAAAGACGTCAGAGTGAACACCCGCAAGAACATACTAGCGATTGACGTAGAACACGCAGCTGCGTTGGATTCTTTGCGCAATGTCACGGAACTTGACGGGATAAAAGTCCGCCCTCATATTCCGCTGGGCAAACAAGTCAGTACTGGCGTAATTTACGATGTTGACGAGACCATTGTCGACTCTGATCTGTCGATCTTAATCAAGCCGGCTACCGAAAACACCATCATCACAAACGCGTTTCGCCTCGGCACGTCACGGTGTGTTAAGATCGTATTTAAGGGCGAATCCCTCCCATCGCATGTAAAAGTGGGCCACTTTCGACACGCAGTTCGCCAGTTTATACCAAAACCGCTGCAGTGTTGGAAATGCATGAAGTTTGGACATGTCAGTAGTGTGTGCAAGAACACTACCGTCTGTTCTCGCTGCACTGGGCCACACACCACTAACACGTGCGAGGCCAATGTGCTGAAGTGCACAAACTGTAGCGGCCCTCATGATGCATCCTCGAAGGAATGCCCTTTGATACGAAAGGAAATGGCCATATTGAGAAAAATGGTTAGAGACCACTCGTCTCACCGAGAAGCAGCAGCATCAATTAAGCGACGACGATCACGTCGCCGACGTCGATCAAGAACCTCCAAAGCCTCTGCAGAACGCCAGCCGCGTACAATACCACCCGCTCTTCCGCCCCGGCCAAACACAGTCAGCTCAAAGGACACACGTGCATCGAACAGCATGGCTGCTGACGCTTGGCCTGCACTCCCGCGGCTACATGCCCTTTACTGAGCGAAACCAGAGCTCTACAGCAAAGGATACCTCATCTGTTCCTGATAAATTGTCAGACCAGGATCAACAAGTTGTTGTCATGATAAGCTCTCTGATGAGT
Source organism: Dermacentor albipictus (assembly GCF_038994185.2). Classification (NCBI taxonomy): domain Eukaryota; kingdom Metazoa; phylum Arthropoda; class Arachnida; order Ixodida; family Ixodidae; genus Dermacentor; species Dermacentor albipictus. The sequence continues at coordinate 80,488,922 of NC_091830.1, read as the reverse complement.
GCTATTCGTGTTCTTCTGGACAAGCTACAGACACCAACAGCTCGAAGTGCGTTGCAAGTGCTGGATGCCATCAATCCGGTTCTTGAGAGCCTTCAGAAGTCCAGTGCTTGAGGGCTTCTACAGCAGAACCATGGCTCATCGACAGCAACAGCGATCGTTCCGGGATGATGTCAGAAGTGCCTCCATATTCCAATGGAATGCGAGAAGCCTGAGGTCACGTATTTCGGAGTTGCGGCAGTTCGTGTTTGACAACCACTTTCCTATACTGGTTATCTGCGAACCGAACTTATCAGCCTCCATAAGACTATCAGGATATGAACCTTTTGTTTCAACCACGTGTGTCCGTAGTAGTAAGGTTTTGGTTTACATCCGCAAAGACCTTACGTATTTTTCCCAACCCGTAGCGCCACACGACGGTAACCAATACGTCTGTGTTACTGCGAAAAAGAAGAGGCTGTCTTTTTTACTCTTATTGGCGTCTACCTATCCCCAACCAGTCAGTTTAATAGCAAACGACTAGAAGATATTATAACTGCTACTCCCGGTCCTTGGATAATAACAGGGGATTTCAACGCCCACCACCATATATGGGGAAGCTCCAGGATAAACTCGAGGGGCAGGTCACTAATATCATTTGCATCAGGCCACAACCTATGTCTTCTAAACGACGGAAGCCCGACATTTCTGCGAGGAACAACGTACAGCAGCTGCCTTGATTTGACTTTTGTGTCACGTTGCCTGACTTCGAGCGTGCAGTGGTTCACCGATATTGAAACCCATGGAAGTGATCACATTCCGACCTATGTGAGAATCGATGGACTAAACGCCGCATTACCGGTCGTATCTCGCCAAATCGACTGGTCAGTCTTTCAAGCTCGTGTAGAAGACACATGCAAGAAACGTATCGCACGCAAATTAGAAGAAATAATTGCTGACGCAATGCAAGATTGCACACGTTGCTTCACGCATTCATCAAAGCGTACAGAGAATGACATTGAGTTGGAAAGGCTTCGTGCACTTCGTCGCCGAGCTGAAAGGAGGTACAGGCGCACGAAGTCAATTCATGACCTCAGAGAATCTCGGCGTATGCAAAAGAAGATAAAGCGGCGAATGGATAAGCTAGCGGATCAAAGATGGAAATGCTTTTGCGAGTCACTGGACCCCTGCAAGCCATTATCCCGCGTGTGGCGTACCCTACGGGGCCTTAGCTCAAGCCCCCAGCAACGACACCCTTTCAACGCCCTTGCTCTCTATGAAAATCGCCGTGAGGTAGAAATTGCGGAGAAATTTTGTGCGAAAGTCACCGGCGGCACAGTTTTAGCCTTTGACATGAATTCAGGTGACATCCCCGGTCCACGAGATACAAGTATGGACACTCCATTCTCTATGGAAGAGTTAGAAGCTGCTATGGCGCTCTGTAGGAGTTCATCTTCACCAGGGCCCGATGGGATAACATATAGTGCTTTGCGCCACCTAGGTCAAGAAGCACGAAGACAACTCCTCAGCCTTTTTAACAGCTCATGGCGAGATGGTGTCGTCCCACAGGAATGGAAACGAAGCCGCCTGGTACCACTACTAAAAACAGGAAAGTCACCGCTCGAACTGGCATCGTATCGGCCGATAGCACTTGCCAGCTGCGTCGGGAAACTCATGGAACGTATGATCCTCATGCGTCTCGAATGGTACCTTGAACACAACAAAATTTACCCTGACTCAATGGCGGGATTTCGACGAGGCCGTTCATCGATTGATAGTGTCATCGATCTGGTATCTTCTGTAGAACAACAAAAATCTCGGAAGCGATTATCAGCCGCACTCTTTCTTGACGTGAAAGGCGCTTACGATAACGTTTCCCATCAAACCATTCTCGACGCACTTCTCACAGTTGAACTAGGAGGGCGAGTATATCGATGGATCAGAAACTACTTGACACAAAGGTCCTTGTTCGTGCGTACGGAAGATGGTCCGACTACCGACCACTACACATGCCGAGGCGTTCCCCAAGGCGGTGTTCTAAGCCCTGTTCTTTTCAACCTCGCGCTTCTGGGGCTGGCTGAATCCCTCCCGGAAACAGTGAGTGTTTCAATATACGCCGACGACATCTGCATCTGGACATCAGCGGTCACTCGCCTGCAGGTTCGCGCAAGGCTACAGCAAGCAGCAACACAGGCATCTGACTATCTTCAGACACAAGGCCTTACCATCTCAACAGAAAAATGTGCGTTAGTCGCTTTTACGCGGAAAGCAATGTCTGGTTATCCAGTATATATCAATGGCCAGCCTATCAGCTACAAGAAAAATCATCGGTTTTTGGGTGTCATTGTTGACCGGGACCTCTCTTGGAGCCCTCAGGTGTCCCACTTGAAGAAGAGGCTCACATCTATTGTTCACATCTTCAAGTTCATCGCCGGCAAAACATGGGGATCGTCAATAGGCTCCATGCTACAGTTATATCGAGCACTTTTATCGGATTTCTACGTTATAGTTCTCCCGTGCTTGCTAAAATATGCAAGTCCAATCTTAGAGAACTTCAGAGCGTGCAAGCACAGGCACTACGTGTTTGCCTAGGCCTTCCGCGGAGCGCCTCAACAGCAGGAACCATTATAATGGCTCAAGACCATCCGATCACGACTTACATCAGCACCGACTCGCTCAGGGCCCATGTTCGTCATATTTCACGGATTCAATCAAGCTTTCTTGCCTGTCTACCAGAACGACGACCACAGCTATAGGCATCCTTCTCCAACGAGGTCAGCAAGTATCGTGCCTCCCTACCATCGGGGTTTACACCATCAGCACGTTCAACCTCAGCTTTGTGGTGTTTAAAACAACCTCAAGTGCGTCTTACGGTTCCAGGAATAAGAAAGAAGACCGACCTATCTACCTTGGCCTTGAAGCAAGCAGCTCTGGATTGTTTGCACACTTCCTATTTGACCGAGTCCACATATATACGGATGGCTCTTCCACCCAGACCAGCTCCACCGGGGCAGTGGTTATACCATCACGATCAGTAAGCATCCGATACAAGATTTCTCACATGACAACATCGACCGGTTCGGAGCTTGTTGCCCTCCGAGGTGCCGTTGATTATATTAGCAACCAACCGGCTAATCGGTGGGCAATATTCTGTGATTCAAAGGCGGCCTTACAATGTCTTCTGTCATCTCTTCGTCGCGGGTCCTGTGAACAACTCGTATCGGAGATACGAGAACTTCACCATCGCATGATTGCTAAAGGGCACGACGTCGTGTTTCAGTGGCTGCCTGGCCATTGCGGTATCTCCGGCAACGACCTCGCTGACGACGCTGCTAAGAAAGCACACGAAGGAGCAACCCTTGTTTCTATACCTTTATCGCGTACTGACGCAGCCCAACACTTAGGCAAGCTAGCGCACCGTATGACATTGGAGAAGTGGCACACACCTGATTTCACTCAACATCGATTGCATTCCCTCGATCCATCTATGCAACTGCGGCTGTTACCAGGGCTTCCGCGTAATGAGGAAACAATGTTGTGCCGCTTACGCTTGGGCGTCGCATTCACGAATGCATATACGTTTTTGATTGGCATGGCTGATAGCGCCGAGTGCAATGCCTGCGGTGTCGAAGAAACTATCGACCATCTACTGTGCTACTGCCCATCATTTGAAAATGAAAGACAAGATCTCTGCACAGCTCTCAACAAGTTAGATAGCAAACCGTTCACCTTGAACAAGATCTTGGGACCATGGCCTCGTATATCGCAGCTACAAAAGGCCACAAAAGCGCTGCTGCGATATTTGAAAGATACAGGATTGAGTGAGCGTCTGTAATCCGGACTGAGTGACTGGACGATATCCCCGGTGGACTTTCTCTTCTTTCTTTAATCTTTCCGTCCCCATTTCCCTTTCCCCAGTGTAGGGTAGCCAACCGGGCTCAGTCCTGGTTAACCTCCCTACCTTTCATTTATCATTTGCTCTCTCTCTCTTGAGAGTAAGGATGTTAGCCATGCGAGAAATCGCCAGCATTTAGGGTTCAAATAGTTAACTCTGCAAAGTAGGCAACGAAAATGAACCTCAGAGCGTACTTAAAATCATCATCATATTCTGCTAATTCATGTCCACCGCTCGACAAAGGCATCTTTCAGAGATCTGCAGTTACCCCTGCCTCGGGATAGCTCCCTCATACTTCAATAAGTATAAACGAATTGCCAATGTGCTTCCTCAGCAAATACATACCGAAGCGTAGTAAAAACGTGCACTAGCCCGCGATTCCCACGCATGCTCTACCGCAGCGCCGACGATTGAGGCGTGCTATTGTTTTTACCTGATACGATATCCACTTACGATGCGTTGTCGTGCTCCGACACCACGTCGGTGATTTATGGGCGCGGTGTGATTTCATGCGGCCGAAGCCATCACCGCAGGTGTTAGCTCTCGTTGAACTCTCACCTCATAAACAAATTAAGGCGCGATCGAGTGGTAGCCCCAATACAACCGACCGTTCTCGCCACTTGCGCGCCAGGTGGTCAATCACATGGTACACATGCATACAGGAAGCTCAATTACGAAGGAGTTTGCGCGATGAAACCTTTCGTAGGAAGACACGCAATAGCCATTCGAGATAGCGAACCCAATACCAGCCAAGAAGACGGGTTAACGACAACCGCGCCTTACAAACGAAAGGCATGTTAATTCTATCCCATAGAGATACCTTGCTTCGTTTTGTTTTTTCACGCCTGTTCAAGTTAGTCAACGGAGTCATTAGGCCTAGTATCGTTTGTTAGGAGAGGATCGGTTGTGCCTTATCAGCTGGCGTCGCGAAATTCCGTGCCACTGCGCTACGGTCGCAGAGCGCTCTCACGCCGATAGGAGATATGGTCAAACGTAGGCGGTGATGGAGACATCAGCACCCGCTCAAAGTGGTCCGCCGTGTCTCCTAGGTCTTGCGTACGGTTGGGCGTGTTATCTCAAATGCTTCCGCCAGGAATTGCCCCCCCCCCCCCCCCCCGTTATATCGCAACAGGCCAGGGCCCACCACACCCTACACAGCCGTGAACCGGTCTGTAGATGTACGGAGGAAAAATATAAAAGCCCGCGAAGTGCGCGTAATGGAAGCAGTGGCTTTGAACGTTTCACTCTGTTGCGGCCGTCTGAAAGCGAATGCACAAAGCGTTTGTCCAACACAGCAGAGAACTAAGTTTCAGTTTTAGTTGAATTTAATTTTTTCTTCTTTTTTAAATTTGATTGTATTCATATTTCGCTATGGCGCAACTGTACTATCGGACAACTTTGTGTAACGGCCGAGCCTCTGCACATGTTTGACAGCGTTTTCAGTTTCTTCGAGCACATACCGAATCAGCATATCTCATCTGTGGAACTGTTTCACATTCGCCGAAAAATGAACGTAACACAAATGTAGCACTGTAGTTATCTATTTCATGTCTTACTTTCATATGAGCGCTATAGTAAATAAGTTTCTTAATGTTTTCTGTTACTATACTCCAAGTACAACAAATGAGACTTTGCAGGCAATCGCACAAACCCTGTTACTTAGGCTCGCTTTGCCCCGACAGTTAGTTCTCCGTTCATTGGCACATAATGTTGTATTAAAGCATATGTCAGTTGTTGCCGCATTTCATGGTAGTTATTGCTTGGTGCCGCATAGAAAACATTCCAAGGCGTCCCCACACTTCCGCTGCAGCGCAAAGTATCATCAAGCGGGATATTCAAGCTCGAGAAGGATTGTATTGGATTGGAGGCAACATTATTTATGCCTGCAGTTGGGCGCTCGCGCGCCCCGACGAGGGCCTACGTCATCCTCGAAGTCGCCGTTACTCGGCGTGGGTCTCCGCTCGCCGTTGCCGGCTCGCTGGGTCCGTGCCTTTCGAGCGCCTCGAGGACCTGCTGGATGGCCCAGAGCTGATCGTCTCGGTCGTAGCTCTTCGCGGCTGCCTCGAGCCGCGGTGGTAGCGTTCTTGATTTTGCTTCTTCTGGATATTTGACGCAGTCCCACAAGATGTGCGTGTAGCCTCAAGGAGAGATTGTAGAGGCACATTCGTTCGGGGAATTCCGACAGGAAAATAGGTATGTGGAATGAATCGCTACCAAAAAGCGACATATCCGTAGTATCCAGCTTCAAGCTTTGAAGAATCAACGGCGCCCCTTCTACTCGTCAACGGGACTTCATGTCGTATTATTTAAATAAAAGCTCCAAGTCTTTCACCAGCGGAACCAGCGCAAACCGTTTAGCGAGGTAATGAAGCAGTGCACAGTAATGCAGACCACACTGGAGCACCATTTAAGTAAATGAACGTTTACTTGCTTAAATAACCATGAAACTCCACTATCCGTAAGGAGAAGCTGATGTATGCAAAGTCAAATTGCCAGAGGCAACTGTGCTGTTTCTTTCTTTTTCTTTTTTCTGTCAGTCGGTCAAGTCCTTATAACGTAGCCGTGGTAGTTATTTAAGCCGGCGGGTGATTAACATTTCTTGCCCTTCTTAATTGGGTGATTTCAGTTACCTTGTACATTACACAGCGGCAGACCACATTCAGGGCAGCGCAAACGAAAAAAAAGAAGTGATATGGCATTGTCCTGTTGCGTAATGTTGATTGCTTTTGCCATACAGATGCCGAAAGCGCATGCGCAGCACAGCTGCTCAACGATTTTGTAGTGCTGTCTTGCGGTTGCGCAACGAGTGCAGAACTTTCAGCTTTAAAAGCGCTTGTGTGCTTGTTTAAAAGCAATGGTACTGATCGAAACAAACTATAGTCTGGGTGAAACTGATGCGTTTTTCTTTCATCTTCTCTTCGTTTCTCTTCTTTTCTTTCCCTCACCCCATCCCCCTCGGCGGAGTGGCCAACCGGACAATTCGCCGGGGTGGAGCTGCCTGCCTTTCACCACTTGTTTTCTATCTTTCTGTTGAGCTGTTATTCTCCAGGTAGACAACCGCCATCGCTTATGCAGGGACATTTACATGAGAGAGCAGATGGCAGAACGTATATTCGCATGCACAGGCGTACCATCACGTCTGGTTAGAATTGCCAGCTTGGGCCTTCTGGCACTTCGAGGAAAACGATCGGAAATTGTGAGCCACGCATCTCGACGACCACAATGCTGTTTCAAGTGGGACAGGAAATGAAGCTGAACTCGGGAATTCGTTTTTTTCTCCCTAGCGCCCGTTTAGTGGAAGGCATAATTGGCGTGTAACGGGCATTAAACCGGTCGCGGAATTCCCAGCAGCCAATCTTCCGTGCCGCGGTCACATGCGCTCTACCGGTGATTCCCCTGGAGACAGAGAAATCCCCTGCTCGAGTAAAAAACACACGCGTGCATTGCGGGCACAGAAGGCTATCATTCTGTGCTGGAAAATTGCGTGAATTGAAGCAAGTCACAATAGACGTTGGCAGCTGCAACTGTCATAGCAAAAGCAATGTTAAGTAGAACGTTCGTTACTCGTTATCGGGAATACTAGCACGCCAGTTGGTTTTTGACGTGATATCATGCGCTACACAAGATTCATAGCTCACAATTTTCCATCCTTTTCCTCAAAGTGGAATAAGGACCAAGCTCGTAATTCTAACCAAACGTGACAGTACGCCTGTACATGCGAATTTATATATAGTAAACTTATAACCTAAATAACCTATATGAAAGTGAATATACGACATAGCTGAATTCAGTTTATATCTGTCTTTCTACCTCGCTAACCTATGGACTCAGGGACAGAGGGGAGTGCCATTTATCTTTAAGATAGTTACGTTTGAATTTGTATGAAAAATGAACGCTTACTAACGCAACTAACTGTTCTAAGCTTTACTGTTTTCAACGCACGCAAGTGATAGGTGCTTGCTGGGCTGTGCAAGACACTCTATCAAACAGCTCCTGTACGGGATCATTGCTATGTTCTCTGAGCGTGCTTAGCCATAGGAGAGTAACGCTTTCAATACACAATGTGTAGAACGACAGCAGTACTGGTACTTGCGTTGCTGTTGACGAGAAACATTTAGACAAAATTTTATTCTCTCTTGAACTCATAACGGTAAACTATGTCATACGACGGTATTAAAGCATCCTCGCATTCCCATCTTCTGGCCGGTATTTGGTGTCTGAGATCTTGTTCTCCCTTTCGACGCTGTAAACTGTTTTAGCAGTGCTGTAATCTTCAGTGTCATATTATTCCCGGAAAGCACAAGTGTTACTTAATTACATCCTATACAACACCCTGCCTTAGCCATTTCAGTGAGCAAAAATTGGTTTTTTTTTTTGCTCCCCCATGTTGCTCATCAGCAGCGAATATGTTGCTCACGCAGTTCTCAAGCCCTGCTTCGTGCATGAAGTTAGAAAAAAAGTATAGTTTAGTGCAGATCGACCGCCTTCCTTGCGAAAGCATTAAAAAGTTACGCTCGAATGCCACTCTAGTGGACGCAGTGCACAAGGTCAGCACAGCGAAAGTACGCTTGTTCATTTCGTGTTACTGTTGGTAAGACAACTTCCTTTCCGCAGGTAAAGTCAATTCGCGCAAACAAATAGTCATTATCAATAGGAGAATCGCTACTAATTCTTTGTGCTTTGTTCTAGACCAATGAGTGGAGTGCAGAGAAGCGAGAATTTCACCTCAATCGCATTTGATGGCATTGAGGCCTTTCAACAGCCATCTTGGATGGTTGGGAACTATCGTACTGCCCAGTTTGGCTAAACATATTACTCTGATGTAGGAGATACTCATTTTGTTCCGTTGGTATGTCTACTTTGTGTATGTGTATGTATGTGTATGTATGTGTATGTATGCGCATGTTTATGTGTCTTTGTGTGCCTTTCTTTTTATTCATTGTCATCGTCGGAGAGGTCGGACGCATCATTGGTGCGTATCCTGTAATGCATGAATCGAAGAAATGCATGCACCTGTAATACATACGGGAATGCAAATGGGGCTGTCATCAAGGTGAGGGATACGTCATATAGTGAGGCCTACCAAAGATAGAAATGCATTTTATTTCCACAGCGTATCGCATCGAAGAAACAAACAAGCATTGTGCTACAATCAATTACTCCTCCCGGAATTCGCTACGTACCGCTATCAAAAAGCATCGCTGGAGCTGGGTGTCATTTGCACATAATTCAGGATTCACTGCACAGAATTTGCTTCGTCGACGGACACTCTGTCCGTCAAGGCCAACCATAGCGGTGTAACCCAGCAAGTGGCTGCGAGCCAAACGCGCTAGCCAGTCAGCTCTCACCCGAGCTATCACCTTAATTCGTAGGCCTGCAGTCTATTAGAAGGCAGAGGACTTCCAGTTCTCTCTGCCAACTGATAAGTTAGGCTACAAAGCCGTGCGTTAGCGTTTGTTTTGCGACGAAAGTAAGTTAGCTTGACGTACGCACGGCAGATAACATATGGTGCATAAATTTGAAGACTAACTGCGAAGGTAGAGGAAAAGTTGAAGACTACGTAACGTGAAATGACAAGCATGAAATTAAAAGACAGGAAGACGGCATTGTGTATTAGTGAGAAAACTATGGTAGCCGGTCTTCTAGTTGACATTTAGATGAGAAAATGGAGCTGGGCAGGCCATGCAATGCGTTCGGCAGATAACCAGTGGTTTTATTAGAGTTACAGGATGGACGCCAAGGGGAGGTAAACGCAGTCGATGAGTCCAGGTAATTAGGTGGTGCGATGAAATTCGGAAATTTGCAGGCACAACTTTTAATGATTCAGCACAACGTAGAGGTAATTTTATGCCACTGGGAAAGATATTTCAGGGTGCTCCAGTTCACACAAATTGACTTAATGATGATGTTGTCGATATCATGACAACTTACACCTGACTTTTCCCTACATTTCTCCCTGACTTTTACATGTTGTGCAAAGATGTTTTTGAAGCTTCCTTCTTTCAAGCCTGCTTTCCTCGAGATCCCGTAAAGAGTGCCTGCGGGCAAAAAGCTTGAAGAGCCCCAAGCCTTAACACGGAAATCAAAAGAAGATGACGTACCAAGTTCTCTGTTTCACTTTTTTTTCCTGAAATTCCTATCGGCTTGGCACCAAATCTACGAGTTTGTAATCATCTGCGCAAGTCTTCTCCTTATTCAGCCATGGCAGCGGATTATGGCGCAAGACTGGGCGGAAATAATTTTTGTAAAAAAGAAACTTGGCCGCGGATTGTTATTCACGTGGGCAAGATGACCTGTGTGTGAGTCCCAACAATTAAGAGGCAGACTGCAAAGATAACGTGACTGCGCCACATTTAGAGAAGGCAAAGAAAGGGTGAGTCCCCGCGGAAAAGTTTTTTGGGGCCTGATCAAAATCCATACACGGAAATTTGCATCTTCTACGCATTAGCAAGGGCGTACCTGCTTGCTAAGATCTCCAATCGCGCATTTAAGAATCATTTCCAATCGGATCACGACAGCACTTTCTTAGCCTTCCACAATCGGCATCATAGGTGCGCATATTGGCTCGAAGGAATTGTTGATCTCGTGCCACGCGACAAATGGCCGTCTTCTTAGCCGGGCGCAAGATGGCCTCCTCTTCTGTTTCAGCTGATCTAATCTTGCCGGCGTTAAATGTAAAGAACGTCCGGGCAGACCGCTTTGTCGAGCGGTTGTACCACGCGTGCGACGGCTCTAGCAGAGTCCGCCACCCGTGCGATATCGTGCGACGAATCTGGCGTGCTTTATTTCTCACTTCTTGGCACAGCTCACCCTTTCCCGTATACACGCGCAATGGCTGTCTCCTCGATTCATCGCACCTTCCACTCACGGACGACATGGTTCTAGGCCTTGAACGTATCTGACGTGGTCTGTACGTGTCTACAGCACGCCGCTTTAGCAATCGGATTTTCTAAACTTGCACCGGGACGTCACGTGATACAACAGTAGCCTTGATTTTTTTTCTATGTTTTCTTTTTTTCTTTCCCTTCCTGCGATTTCACGGAGTCATCATTGCACAGTCGCTGGCTCGTGGCAGGGGGCGGAACTGCGAATTCTGTGCGCGAGAACAGGCGGTAATGTGTGAGCAGGGAGAAATAGAAAAATGCATAAATGAAGAAAGAAACACGGCAAAAAAAAAGGTCCTCTTCTAAAAGTGTTCTGGCACTTTTCTTGCTGCGTACTGTCGTGAAGATTTTTTTTTTTTTTTCCTTTCGTCGTTTCTGTCCATTCGCCGACGCCATTCACGCTTCACTATGCGGCGGCCTCTTCATCGCGTGCCCCGCCCAATTACACTGTTAACTCCTTTACGCAACCCCGTGACGAGAACCGGCATCTTCAGGCACTCGGTGATGCTTTAGCGTGAGGCGTCAGAAACGGAAGACCTTCTTACACCTGTATATGTTTTTTTTTTCTTGGAAACATGATGTTTCCTCTTTCGCGAGGACGCGCACCTTGCGTCGCCCTTACCGCATCCGGCAAAAAAAAGAAAGAAGAAAAGAAAAATAAGGCGAGTCCTTGTTAACCCTTCAAGGATGGCGATCACGTGCTCCTCGAGATGTCCTTACACGAAGAGGCGCCCCGCCGCGTACACTGCGGTGGTGACGCCCCGCACTTAACACTCACAGGGAACGGCGCCGTTTCCAAGCGAGGCCCTGTCAGTTTTCAAGGACAACCATGCACCCACAATTCAGGGGTGCCTTCTCTTTCGTCTCCAAGCAGCTTTGCCTCACGTGCGATGCAATGAACTTCCGATGCGTCTGCACGGATTGAATACGATCTGGTCGCCGCTGGACGATACTCGGTGTGATGGATTCAGTAGAAGAATGTCGCAACTTGTACCGATACTTCTTTTTTACCATGGATCCCTTTTTGTAAGAAAATAAATAAAAAAATTCCAGGCACCGCAGAAGCTAAAAAAAAAAGCTCACCGACGATTACGTCACTCCCCATTGCGAAGTTTGAGTGCAGCTGTAACGTGTTTTCATGTCGCAATAGAGTGGCAGGTGCGGACAATGTCTGTCGTGCGGCACCTTGCAAATGTAGCGATGTGCGGCGCCACAGCCTCGCTAAACGGTAGCTACAGAGAGCCAGCGCGTAGGTGGCGCGTTGGCCCGGTTCACAGTATAGCCACCGCCGACAGACATCCCAGACGACGCGGGCTACTCAAACGTCACTCTACGTCGTCGCCGCACTACGCTTTTCTTCTCAGGCTTTATCCACACCTTCCTCCGCTTTCCAGTTCGCGGTTCCGCTGCGCCTTATCTTTCGTCCTCACCTATCTTTTAATTCCCCTTCTCCCCTTGTGCAGCGCGGTTGAGGTGTCCTCTGCGGAGAGACAGTTACTGCGCTGTACTTAAATCCCACCCTTCAATTTCCTTCTTTAGAATCTCTTTACGCTGCGCCTTACTCTCCGCTTTCCCCCCTCGCCTTTTTCATCCACAGCTGCCTTCACGCTCACTTTCATCTTTCGCTGCATGTGCTCGTTCACTCGGTTACGCCGACGCTTGCCGCAGGTACGGGCGCCTAAGACCTGCGCTTTAAGACTTCCAGTTGAGGGTCTAGCCTCATTAAAAGAAAACATAAATGACATACCATAATCCTGTACGGGTTGCCATGGAAACATGCAGTATGCTATAGGATCATATAAGATTGCGGATACATGGCTAATAGGACATGCGGAATTTTTTAGGAAGGAGTTAGGAAGGATATCAGTTAACCAGAGGAGTTTGACGCAGACCTAAGATCTGCCTTTTCAACCATCACCTCCAGCTGTGGTGTGGCCCGGTGGCCATGACTTTGCTCAGCGGAACACAAGGTGTAGCACATTCGATTCTCTTGATCCGGCGGCTCTATTCCGATATAGAACTTGGATTCATGCGCACCGCAAAGAACTGCATGTGACCGGCGTTAACCAGGAACCCTTGACTACGATATATGTGTCGAAGCGTCCACGTCGTTCTGGGATTTTAACCCTCAGTCAGACATTTCCCATTAAGCACTGCACACATATCGAACATGTTTCAAACATCCCGTCCCAATCGGTGTTTTCAAAAAACTATCAAGTGCTCAGGACACGCATGACGAATCAGCACTGATCACCGGTACTTAGTGAGTGCTGACAAATTAGTAAGCGGCTAGTCTCATTTCTGCTTCCTAGCGTTTGTCTTGTCGAGGTTGCGCTAATTATCTTTAGTTCACAAATCGTCGCACCTCTCACAGTTTCGTTTGAACTGCAGCGTTTACATTTAAAACGCAAAACGTAATCAATGTTTACACCCAACCAGCCCAAACCCACAAGCTGCAACATGCGACAACATCGCTTTCAGCTATACATAACGAGTTTTTTGCCCCTAAGTGCTGTGTCGCAAATTATCAAGCATTGGTTATTTCCTGTCATTCCCTTTGCTGTACCCCTGTGTTTTTCTGCTTGCGGTGCTCCTGGGGATAACGCCACGCAAACGGAGGCAGTGATAACCATATGTATTCCCTATGAAACACACACACACACATATACACACACACTAGCACTGTTACTCCCACATCTAATAACGCCATATGACACAAGTAATCGCATGCGGTTTAATTGATGCGATTCAGGGAGACATGATCTCCCTTATGTTATGGCCACGACGTTTGTCGCTTTTAATGCGAGATCATTACACACTCACTATGCGATCCGCCATGATCAGGAAGCCCTGGCAGAAAAGCCGTGCCAGCAAAATGGCGCACAAATTACGTCATCTTAGCCTAACTAAAAACATAGAAAAATGGCCGGGGTGAGGACTGGATCCTTTGCCTCACCGCCACTGTTTCCGCCCCGTGGCCGGGTGCGCTAACCACTGCGCCACCTTCGCGCGACGCCGCCGTTGCAGCAGGCACCACTGACGAATGTATTCGAGACTGGGCACGCATAGAGTTTCTCACCACATTACCTAGAGGGAAATCTGGCACTGCTGCGCCGTGGTATGCATGGGAATGCCGGTATATTGTGGATTCGGATTGGCATCGTTCTCGTAGAGACAGGACACCCTGAAGACGCGCTTGGCAAGTACCGTTCCGTCTGTCACAATGATTCATTTTCTACTAGAACAGCACGTGAAAAGCTGTTTTAGCTTTATTATTACGCGAAAACATGTTTTGTTTAACTGTGAGAACTTGTTATCGTGTGTACGACTACATGTTACGTAAGAAGTATCAACGGGCCGCTAAAGTTGGAAGACAGACGACAAGGTTCGCGCTCGCTTTGAAACAGTTGGTCGTCTGTTCTTGCTTCTCTTCGCTTGGTCATGAATCGTGGGTGAGTAAAGACGTAATATGCGTGAATGGAAACATTTCATGAAGATTTTACTTTGAGAACGCGTTATTTGCGTAGCCATATCCACGTTTTAGACGAAGCCTCTTACAACACAAGCGAACACGAGCCTCGCAGACACATTTCCCGTCATTCCCATGACGGCACGGTGCCCCCTTAAGAAACTCCCATAGACGGTTTCGCCATAGTACCCTCTAGGTGTTATAGTGAGAAACTCTATCTGTGCACGTGACTGAGCTCCACCTGGCGGACGATCCACTCGACGGCGCATGACGGGAGTGGAGCCACTGTCGGCGCGACAGAGTCTCCGTCGTCCGAATTTAAAATCCATCGTGCCTACACCCTCAGGCGAGACGGCAAAGCTTGCCCGGAGGCGCTGGTTCCCTATGCGACAAATATGCGAGGCCATCGCAACGCAACCATAGGTGCGAAGCGAGCCGCGGAAGCGAAACAAGGCTCACTACTCGAGTCCCCACCAACGCGAAACGCAGAGCAAGCACGGTGAACTGCAGCGGCTGCTCGCCGAGAAAGAACACTCGATGGAATGTGCGCGCAACACCACTTTAATGAGAACTCCGCAATTAAACTCACCTAAGATACTGCAACATGGCCGGTTGGTCGTCTTGCGTTGTTGCGACCGCATAAGCAGCAACGTATACGCTGGGCAACAGAACGCATCAGCGCTTAACTCAGCAACATTTCGCCGCAACGCTAAACTCGGCGACATAACTTAGTGAAGGACTCTGCGACAGGTAATGCTATCGCATTTACACGTCATAAGAATTGCTGAGGTGCCCCAATGGTACGAGTTTTCCACCATGTCGAAGGCCTAGGCATTGATTTAGGCTCTCTATTAAACGCCTCCTGAATCCCTCGCAAGTGCTTTCCACTTCATTTCTCTCCTGTTCTTCAGTGACCATTATCTGTCTATTAATATCTCTTTCCTCGTAGAGCTGACAGGCATCGTCCTAAATAAAGAATGAAATAGCGCAAGAGAAAACGAGGAGGTGGGCGTAAAAGAGAGTTAATGTTATTATCGACATGTATAAAAATATATACGTGATTACCCACGTCACGCGAAATGAACTCTAAAATATCTCAATACAAGCAGAACACTTATTACATGTTTATTGTAGTCGAGCCATAGGAAGGCCTCTAATGCAACAAGCCCACGCAGGAAACGAGAAATGCTGCCTGCTATACTTTTGTGGCACGGAATGTTCCACACAATCAAGAAACTTTGGGCAATGTACAATGCCATAAACCACCTTACAGGAGAAATAAAGGTGTGATATAATACGCCTTGATTTTAGAGGCGTGAGTTGAGGTATATTAGAGAGCGCTGGACTACGGTTGCCAAAACGGCAAAAGTGGTACTTGAAAATAGTTATCAGTTTATTTTCGACGCGTTCAGTCAGGTCATATTTAGATTATTGCACTCCGACCCAAACTACAGAGGCATACTCTAGTCGTGGAACGCATACTCTAGCAGTGGCAGGCATGCAGTACAGCACAACTTTAGAAAGGCAGCAGGGGAGTGGAAGCCATGCAATATACCACACAATACCGTTAGCCTGAAGGGCAAGTCGAATAGCACATTTAGCGCGTAAAGAGAAAGTTAGCATTTTGTCTAAGCAGGCACCAAAATCTTTTGTTTCATCGACCCTGCATAGTGGAGCATCCCGAAGGGTGTAGGGAAATCGCACATGCTTTGTTTTTCCCGAATAACTTACTACCATAGTTTCGAAAGTGTTTAAGAGCATCTCATTATTTCTACGCCTGTTTGAGGGCAAAAACAAATTTCTTCTTGGGGCTCAATGCGATCGGGAACACTATTGACAGTCTTAAATACCTGGAAGTCGTCAGCATATAGAAGGAATGAAGAGTGTTTAATTGCTGACGAAATGTCATTAATGAACACTAGAGAGAGGAGAGGGCCAACAATAGATACTTGAGGAACGCCGCTTGTGACCTCATAGTTAATAGAACTTTGTTCGTTGATTCAAACAAAGTGCGATCTATTGCTTAGGTAATTTGTTGCCAAAGCAATGGTAGAAGCTGTGTTGATTTGCGTGAGCTTTCTTAAAAGGAGCTCATGGCCCACAACATCAAATGCTTTACTTAGGTCAAAGTAAATAACGTCTAATTGGCCCCTACTATGTACCACACCATGGAATCATGGGTCATAAACGTGACCAAATTCGTCGCTGTGGAGCGCCCTCATACAAAGCCATGCTGTTTTTCTATTAAAATGTTTTTTGCACTAACAGAAAGCGAAGAATAATAATAATAACAACAACAACAATAATAATAATAATAATAATAATAATAATAATAATAATAATAATAATAATAATAATAATAATAATAATAATAATAATATATTCCTAGCTTTCTGCTTGAGAACACAAGGCCCGTATTTTTTGCATGGAAGTGTTTGCTCTTTGTCGGCCGAGTTTTGGAGTCATCCATTCGAGATATATGGCAATCGGCCGATTCATGACATTCACCAACGAACGAACGAGTAAGGCGGGGTGACGATTGCATTCGCCATAGAAATTTTGTGAACGGATTGAGCGCTCCCATTCGAGGTTACTGACTGATCGATTGATAAAATGCACGTTCTAAAGCATCACGCATGCTCTGAGAAATTATTTACAGGAGTGTTTTGCGGGATTACCAAAGGACAGAGAACTAGGCCAGTTGGAATAGTATCATAGTGAAATAAATAAACGGGAACACAAAGCCAGAGGTGGCGCTTACCACCCTTATGTCTTTGTGCCGCGTTCTATTGCTCTGTTCTGTTTCGACTTGCCATGGATAAGCGTTTGCCACCTCGATCGCGTATCAGTTTAGCAGGGTTCACTTGGGTTTGTCTGTTTATTTATTTATTTACACATTTGTGTGTTTGTTCGTTTGTTTCTGCCTCTGGTGAAACGAGATCGCACCGGCTGTGGATTGAACCCGACATCTCGTGGTCATCATCCGAAGGTCATACCGATTGAGTAACCCTAGTGGGTGCTTTGAGGTTATCGCGACTACGCTGACGCGAGCACGTAATTGAGGGCACAATTCCGATGATTGAGCTATCATCGTCTTCGTCTCCTGCACGGGTCAGGGAACTGCGTTATGGTATTTTGAGGATCAGCTCTCCTTGGGATTTTGGACCTTCACTGCATTGCTTTCGGTCAGCCTCATTTTGAACTAAGGCTATTTGGGCGTTTAACATAAAAGGACGGACAATTGGGCGAGTGCTTACGGTAACCTATCCTTGGTTCGCAGCACGAAGGGACACAGAGAAAGGCTAGAAGAAAAGAGGACGAGCGCTAGCTCTGAAGTTTAGAGTTAGCGCTTGTCCTGTCTTCTTCTAGTCTTCCTTTGCGTCCCTTCGCGCTACAAACCTGGGATATGTTACTAAGCGGGGGTGTATTTATTGCTTGTAATTGGACGTCAGAATGTAAAACTGTCAGGGATGTGCGAATAGTAGTTTTCTAGACAATGTCGAATGAGAATTGAACAGTGCCAGAGCCGAATCGAATCAAATATCGAATAACTAGTTTTCAAATATAAAACAGCCACTTCCACAATTATCATAAATTGCGGTTTGCATCCTAGTATTCCTAACGCTATTGAGTTTCCGTCAACGCCTTAAATGTTATGAGCGTTTGTTTATTAAAAACAGCAATAGAACTTTAGGAATACATTAGCAGTCTGGTCCCACACAAAGACCTCTTCTGGGAGTTTGAGTGATGGATCCTCGCGGGAAGCATTTATAACCATGTTAATTCAATAAGCATACGTCGCACAACCATATCCTGCAGAGCCGTGGTGTATTGAAAGGGATGCGTAGTATTGGGTCACATATTAATAATATCAATCACGACATTTGTAAGGTGATCACATACAATTTACATTTTTTTGCTATCAATTTGCAGTACTTTTTCTTCCGTACCATTACAGGTACGCCAGCTTTCTATTCATTGCCTATTATTTGAAGCAGCAGTATAGCTGTTACTAGATGCCGGTGGTACAAGAATTTTTTGTTTTTTTGTTTTATAGGTGGTCAGTCGTGCCCCTCACCGGTATTGTGAGAGACGTTTGGAAAGATTATACTATAAAGCATGTGTTCTCAATTTTTCTGGCCCAGGGGAATTCCCAACTGCCACCCCAGAGTACCGCACATAGCCCTCTCCTACCGCCTGTTTTCCCCACCCACATGTTTATGGACTTATTTGCTAAAGTTAAACTATAATCTTAAAATCCACCGAACTAGGGTTGGAGTCGACTTTGTCTTGGCCGCTCGCGGAGCCACAAAATTCAGTTCGGAACCCAGTTTGGGAACCCCTGCTCTAGAGCACTGTAGGCCTGCAGTAGTGGAAACGTTCCATTCGCTTTAACAAAACCCAACAACTGTTTCGCAAAGTTTCATAGCAACTGCAGGGAACCCATTCAGGCATAGTCCTTACGCCTGCAATCTCCAATCTCCTGTGTTCTAAGAAGCAATATTCTCTTCTTTCTTCTTTGGTCATTGTTGTATGACAGCGTTTTTCTTTTTTTTACAATGATGATGAGTTTTCTCTTATAAGAGCAATTTGTGTTTGAAGTAACAAAGGAGGCGTGGCTGCCAGTTTCTTCTTCCTCGGTATGTAGTAATTTATCGGCTGCGCAGCGTAAGAACTGTATAATTTGACAGTGAGCCGTCAACCATCAGTCTCGATCGCCTCCACTATTGCAACAGGCATTTCGAAATAGGCAGGCGTGACAGCATGCTTATCCGGCTAGTTATCCGGCTAGTGTTTGCATAACGTCCGCATGGCCGGAACGTCCGGATGCCTTGAAAATTAATTTAATACATGCACTTAGCACCGCTCTATTCCGATTTCGTCCAGGAGAGGGTACTCCCGTAGTCAGCTGTCGTCATTTCCCTTGTTCTTTCAAAAGGGAAATCTGTTAATCTATTAACCCGCCCCGGGACCTGGCTGTAATGCTGACTCGCTGTGTAGCACTGTTGTTTTAGCAACCGTGAGCAGGTGTCCAAACTGGCTTGTGCGTGTCATCAGTCGATACTTGTCTGTCACTTGGCAAAACATTGCTTTAACAATTTGCCAATGTCCTTTTCTTCTTTTTTTAAATATTACGCACGACATTGCCTCCCTGAATACATTTTCGCTACTGAGAAGTGTCACCCTACGAAACGTACATCATGGCTTACTTTTTAAAGGGAGCACTTGAGTGCAGAGCATGTCCGGATTTTCCTCTCTCGTCAGAGTACAATCGCCTAGATTTGAAGCCGATCACTTGTGGTTGATAGCTCCGATTCCTTTCGACACATCTCAGCAGTGTACTGGCATTGACTTGCATCTAGGGTGCCAGAAAACTCAGAGCCGCACAGTTGAGTTTTCTCTACAAGAGTGGACCGCACTGCGCAAACAAACAAGTGAGCAAGCAGGTGAGCAAGCAAGCAAGCGAGAAAGCAAGCAAGGAAACAAACGAAAGCAAAATGCAGCTCCCGAAATGCAGACGTAAGCTTGCACTACCATTTCGGCAGTTGCTCTTTGGCGAGAGACAGAGGAAAGAAAGAAGACGTGCAGAGCTTAACCAAACGCACAACCCGTTTGCTACCCATGACTCGGGCAAGAGAACAAAGAGCCTAAAAGGTGCGAAAATGGCGGGGAAAGAGCACTAGCGGTGTGCACATGTTCAAACAGAGTTTATGAATTGCTCCAGAGACCTGGCTGCGTGAGGCACCATAGTAATGCTCTTGCTGCTGTCTCCGGCAACAATGCGCTAGAGCACGATCCAAAAATCGTGGCATCCGAAAAGGGTGTTAAGTCAAGCCACCACCTTAATGCGGCCCAGAGAGGTCCGTGCTCTAGTGCAAAAAGTGGTCAGCGATTTGTTCACTGTCCGGAATGATCCCCGGTAGGTAGCGGACTAGCGATGAATCGTTTAATCTATTGAACTTTAAAACGTCGAGGAAGACTGCGTTGCCTGAACGACCACTTATTGGATTGACGGGGCTTAGCACGCGAAAGCCAGGCAGCGGCTATGAAAGGAAGAAAACTAAATTTGAGGGAAAAAACTAATTCCAGCAGAGCTACTGCGATCTGTCAAGTTAGTAGCGAAAATAGCTTGAAAGAGTACGCCGAACGTCTTTCCGCTTCACTACACTTGAAAACGTCGCACAGCTATAGAACAGGTGTGCAAGTAAGAAACTATTGCAGTACCGTACAAGCCTGCCAGCCTCATACGGCAGTACACAGCCAAGATGCGAACTCGTTAGCGTGTCTTTTCATACCGCGCAGAATGTATCGTTCCCATGGCGGCCGCAAAGTAAAGTGAAAGAAAGATTGCGCTTGTTCAGCATTATCAATAAATTTTGCTCGCCGGTGCGGCTTCTGAACAAGCCTTCGGCTACAACGTCAGTGCTGCAAAGCTCCATCCATGGTGTCACAAGCTTCCCGATCCGCAAACCTTCACCACCCGTTCTTTTCTAACACGGGCGTCCGTCAAAACGCAAATGAAGGTTTGCATTGTCCTTGGCAGCTTGAATACATCTGCTTAGGGCAGGTAGTGACCGTGCATCCGGATCATGAGACTGAAATAATCAGAGGAATAAGAATGGGCTGGGGTGCATTTCGCAGGCATTCTCAGATCATGAACAGCAGGTTGCCATTATCCCTCAAGAGAAAACTGTACAACTGCTGCGTCTTACCAGTACTCGCGTATGGGGCAGAAACCTGGAGGCTTATAAAAAGGGTTCTACTTAAATTGAGGACGACGCAACGAGCTATGGAAAGGAGAACGATGGGTGTAACGTTAAGGGATAAGAAAAGAGCAGATTGGTTGAAGGAACAAACGCGAGTAAATGACATCTTAGTCGAAATCAAAGAAAATAAATGGGCATGGGCAGGACACGGAATGAGGAGCGAATATAACCGATGGTCATTAAGGGTTACGGACTGGATTCCAAGGGAAGGGAAGCGTAGCAGGGGGCGGCAGAAAGTTAGGTGGGCGGATGAGATTAAGAAGTTTGCAGGGACAACATGGCCACAATAAGTACATGACCGGGGTAGTTGGAGAAGTATGGGGTAGGCCTGTGCCTTGCAGTGGGCCTAACCAGGATGATGATGATGATGATGATGATGACGATGATGATGATGATGACGGCGGCGGCGGCTCGATGCGTGCACAGATGGATCTAAAATATTTTGTGGCATCAAATTTGTATTTCATTGCGCGTGAACAAGATATCGTGCGGAAGTTTGTCAACAAACGTGAAAACGGGCCCGATTTCCTAGAGCCAACGTGTTGAAAATTCGCGAAGGATGTCTTTCACCGACCACTCCACGCCGCCACCTCCTGCGTACATTGCAAAAGCTTGTGGCGTGAGCCACTGGCGACGGAGAAAAGGGTGCGGGTTCTGACAAGAGTGAACAAAACCACTTGTTCAGGCACGCCTAACTAGAAGCACCGTTTTGCATGCGAAGCCATCGTAGCAGAGGGCGACGAGGGCACTGTTGCGGTTTTTGAGGGCGACAGAATTGGACAGGCGGCTGTAGCCTGAACAGATGTTGATAGTGCGGCAAGTATCACTGTGCTGTGCGATGACAGTATTCGGTGACAGTGACCGATTGTGATTGTGTGTCTACGCTCCTTCCTTTCCTTATCTCTACTTTGTTACCACGTTACCTCCCCCTCCCCTCTCTCCCCAGCGTAGGGTAGCCAACCGGATCTTTTTCTCTGGTTAACCTCACTGCCTTTCTCCTTTCCTCTCTCTCTCTCTCTCTCTTGCATGCGAATCCGAACCACAGGTCGGCTAACGGCAACCGAGAGTCGAGACGGAGGCCACGAAACTGGAAATGGTTCTTTCTGGAAATCTCCGATAGTACTCAACGCCAACCATTGCGCGACATTTCAAGTCGGCAAGCAAATGGGTTTGGCGGCAGTTCGGGCTATTCGCGGAGCGCTATCGCCGCCTGTTCAGTATTCAAGCACGAATCGCCGGCGCACGTCAGCCTTGACGCTCCAGCAGAACGGGCTCGTAAACGTCTTGAGAGGGGGTGCGATTGCATCGCCCGATTTGCCGGCGCTCGCTTTGTTCGAAAAAAAAAAAAAAGGCTATAACGCGTTCGGCATTGAATCTCTGTCTGCAAAGAGCTTGGCGGTCGCTCAAGGTCGGGTAGCCCTGTAGCGCGCGACGAGAAAGATCGACTTCGAGCGCAGAGATGAGCTCTGCTTGTGTCTGCCTCTTCTCAATGCGCCGTGTCGGTAATGACCAATGAATTCAGATAGCTTTCACATAGTTATCGCCACCGATTTCTCATTTTTCTTATTATTATTCATCGGACGACTATTAAGCTATCTGGCGACCGTACTTATGCTGTCTGAGTTTAAGCGTACGTGTTTCCGCATGTAAATCTCCTGTTCTGTGCAGTCTCCGCGTGGAGCTTCGACGAGCTGGACGTCCGGGTCTAGTCTCGTTTATTCATCTTGTTTCTCGGCTAAATTGCGACGCTGTTTTGGGAGTATCTGCGCTTTGTCGTTAACGCGTAATGTGATAAAGAAAAGCAGAATCGTGTTATTTGCCAAACCACGCGTAGCGGTGCGTACGAAAAGATGTGTTGCGCCGGTGTATGGCAGTACAGCCGCGAAGCCAGAATGCGCTGATACTGCGAAGAGTGGTTTCGTCTCGCAAGCACTGGCTCGTGGCCTTATCAATGTCGACCAAAACAGTGAGGAATATCCTCGAATGTCATTAAAGCACAATAACCGCAACAATGAGCACGAACGCCACCGTGGAGTTAAGAGGTGCTGTGCGATAATTCTACGGCGATAGCAATTATATGGACACATCCGCCGTCACCGTCGTCGTGAGGTTCTGTATAAAGTCCTAGGGCGATAACACTCTCCGTGCGCCCCACGCTGTATGTGCAAGTGAACCCGTGTGAGGAGAGCCGACAATCGCGGCTCATTCTCGCCCTCACGATAGAGACGAAAGAGGGGGGGAAGCTCGCAGTCTCCAGTAAAGCCCCTTAAACTTCTTAAAGTAGTGACACTCTCCTCCTCCGCCTTCACTCCTCCTCGTTTCTCCTCTCTTTCACGCCCCCTCCTCGACCGTGGCGCCGCCTACACTGCTCGAGCGTAGCAACGGCGCCAACATGCGCTCCTCGCCACTCCGTAGACGTTTCTCGAGCAAAAATGGCACTGGTGCACGGCGCGAGGGCCCACGTGATGCTATTAGGCCAATAGCGACGCGGTGTCTGCTTCGGCCAGAGCGTGCGAGGAGGCGGCATTCTTCAAAGCGTGGCAGTACTTTACGAAGTGTGAGGGGTTTTAGTCTTCCGTCGTGCGCGAGGCACCCTACGGTGCGAGGCACTGAGGGATGCGGAGAGAGGGGGGGCGGCATGCTACTCAGGCTGCAACTGCTGATCTGCTGGCTGCGCGGGGCCGAGCGGCCGTATCTTGAGAGCCGTCTGTGTTTGGCGCAGAGTCTAGCTGCGTCGACAGCTTCTAGCTTTGTGCGTGCTGTGTGTTCTCGGCGATCACTTTCCGTCGAAGCGATAAACACGACTGTCACTTCGCTCACTGCTGCTGCCACTTTTCGCCAAACCAATGGTTTGACACCGAGTTTCCGCGGTCATTGAATTAGGTGTGTTCATGTTTGCTTGCGCGCGCATGACACCGTGCTTGATATTTTATTTAGTGTGCCTATGTTGACAGCGGCGTACGGCCGATAAAACGACTACCCTTACTTCGTATAGCTGTCCACAAATTTCTCATCGCAATCGATGCTTCAGCTTTCTAGGAAAGCAACCATTGTTGCATGGACGCTATCAGAGCTGTTATAAAAATAATTTCGTTTTAACTAGGGATTTCGACGCCTACGGCAACCTTTGATATGCCGTCGGGACGATTCAATCTTTTCTTTTTTTTCGTTTCTTCTATATCCTTGGACTTTTCATATCATTCTTTCTCAAGTTGCACTCAAGTTGAACTTGCTGATGTATCTAGCATCAGCAAGTTCATAGACCAGAGCTTCATGACATTAGCCAGGCAGCGCGCGCGGGCAAATGTCACAGTACGCGCTTTCGGCTACTCACTGAACATCGCAGCCCCGATACCGTATACCAGAAATCTTCCTCGCACAAGTGCTTGCTGTGCACCGGAGTTGTAGCCGATGGCTACATACGTAGGTCGCAAGTTTCACGATGCAAGCTTCTCGCAGCTCCTTGTCCCGCGGGTACGTGTGACGGCTAACACCGGGCTCCGTGTTGCGTACATGCGTAGCTGCGACACCGAGCACTAGCCTACCATGCTGGATGCCCTCAAAGGCAGCTACTACCTATTAAAGGGCTTTCAAGTGTTGTCAAGTAGACAACAGAAGCGGGAAAATGTTTCGACCTAATCAGAACCACAGCGCAGGTGGGCCTTTAAGGTTTCGATTTGCGCTTGATTCGGCGCTTGGAAGCAGCCGACGTGGCTGCTTTGTCCAGGGGATCTCTCATACCACGTTACGCCGAAAGTAGCAGCAGCTTTGCCAGGGGTGGTGTTCGCCCCCAATACTCCGGCACATCTGCAGAGCCGACTGAGCAAAGTTTGAAGGTGCGTGTACTTTGCTTCGGGCCATTTTTGTGCGTTAGCATTAGCAGTGCCGAAGTAGAAGAAAGTCTTTGTGTGTGTGTGTGTGTCAAGTGTGGCAAACCGGCCGCATGGTAGAGGGAGAGAACACACACGCACACATACACATACACACACACACATATACATATATATATATATATATATATATATATATATATGTGTGTGTGTGTGTGTGTGTATATATGCACATATGTATATGTCTATGTATATATATATATATATATATATATATATATATATATATATATATATATATATATATATATATATATAGTGCTATTAAAGGTCGTCTGCTTCGGACCACGGCTAGTTGCCCTTCACTCCTGGAAGAGGGAAGAGGCACGACTTAAGTCAGCTCCTGAATGACGCTTTGCGATGCACCGCTACTGAGTATGCAAATTAATAGTCGATAAATAGTCCACTGCTGAGCAGTTGTATGCCTCTTCATGACAGAAATGTGTGTGCTAGAACTTGTCACATAATTCTAACATTTTGCACGTCTCCGGTTGAATGTAGCTGCCTGAAGAGTTTCAGTTCTGCAGGCTTCGAGTTCTGGTGAACTTCCCGAGCTTCATTGGATGTACCAGCGATGACCGATAAGATGTCTGAGTAGTCACACATTGCACCTTCTCAGTACTCTCCAAAAATGCTATTCAAGCATCATCCCCATGTGTTGCTCCCAGACACATGGTATACCCCCCCCCCCCCCCCCCCCCGATTAAATATGCCGAGCTAGCTAAACGAAAACGTCCAGCTTATTTGATGAACTTTACCCAACACATAGCCGAAGTCACACTTCCAGGCAGGAGCTGCTGACAATGATGAGAAAGTCGTGCAATTATGTGACGTCTCGCTAACTGTACTTCTCTGTGGCGTTCTTTGATAAAGCAATCCTTTCTTTTTCTCCCCTTCTCTCGTTCTGTCTCACACGTCTAGCACAGTGAGAATATGAACACGTTTAGCGTCATCTTTCTGCAGCGTGCCCAAAGGCAATATGAGACACTGCTGCTCATGCGACCCAAAATACGTGAAGGGGAATTACCGAGCCGCACGGTGGTAATAATGTAGGGCGAGTTCATCGTCTCCCGAGTGGGCGGTACGGTGTCCGTCCGGCCCATTGGATCGAACACCGGTTGAGCAACCGAGTACACGGAGAAGCAAGAACTAGGGCTGCTGTAAGCCAAGAAACAAGAAAGCAGTCTAATCGAGGAGGGTGCCTGCACCTGCGAATAGGCGTAGCTTAATGACTGCGGACATTGTGGATGGCGAAGGGACGGGCGGTTGCCTGATTCCCGTAACCGCACAGGTCCCGCATTTCCGGCTAAACTGCCATCCTACGACTGCACGGCACGTCTTCGTTTTGGGTCATCAAGCGTGTGAAAGAATGCTGGGTCTCTGCGCAGTTCAGCTTTTGCGTTCGATACACATCATTAAGGTGTCCCACCGGAACTCCCCTATGCCCTCCTACCCACCCCAATGCTTCTCGCGTTCAATTGCTAATCGACGTTCGGAAACGCGAACGGCGACAGTCACCTATTAGTCGCCCTTTCCCGACAGGCGTGTGACGTGCCCTAAGAAGAAAGAGAATGGTGGCAACCCCACTTTTTTTGTCGAGGGTAACTGCAGGTCCTTGGTCTGACTCCATTTTCTGAGACATGTCAACAAATAGAGCCCCGCCGAGCAGCAAAAGCAGTCGCGCCGAACCCGTTGGAGGGTAGAGAAACAAAGCTTCGCTTAATGCTCAACCAGAAGTGCACGAAAACTGTTAGAGAACGGCATGAGACAAGTGACAAGCAGTGAAGCCGGCGAGGCAAAATTACCAGAATTTCCTATAAATGCACGCATGCGAGCGTCCTGTGTACCCTTGAGCAGTTAGAGTATGGCGTACGACGCGTATACACTCTTTCGACGGTTTAGAAAAGTTATGATGCCTTTACTCATGAGTTGTTACAACTATCGATGCACATGTTTCTATAGAGCACTCCTATGTCTTTTTTTACGTACGCCGTGACATATACCGGGAAGGGGGCGGTTAAGCATGTATTCCACTATGAAGCGCTCGTGCTTGCAAGCGAATCACAGCAAAATCGTCGCGCTCTTTCAGCTTATAGGATCGTGTGAATTGTGCTCCTTCGCCTGAGACTTACGTTCAGCGACTTCTTTCTCTAATTTCGTGCTTTGCGCGAAATGTTGTTGTTGCTTTCACCCAGCGATGGTACTCGGCTGTCAACGGGTGTGCACGCCCACCGAGGTTCTAGCGCACGCATGAGTGGAGCGCGCGCGAAGCGATCACCGCCACACAAGACGCGACAGGAAACGCGGAGATGTGCGACGGTGGCAGTGGCAACGCGAGCAGGCTCGTTGGCTAATCTTTCTTCCGGTGGCGCGCTGCAGTGCGTGGCGTGCCATAGGCCCACGCAGTTGCGGTGACGTAACGCACGCGCGCACGGATCCTGTTGGGAACAGTCGCGCGTGATGCGAAGGTAATCGCCTGTTCTTATGCCATTTGCTAATACCAGGCGGTATTCCTTATAGTGATAGCATTTATCAGAAATTGCACGTGTCAGATAGCGTGATTGTGTCACGTCAGCTGGATTAACTAAATTAAATTAAGGTCTCGGACTTTAGGACCAAAAACCCCGACCTGATTAAGTGGCAAGCCGTAGTGGTGACTCCTGATTAACCTTTACCGTGTGGGGCCCTTTAACGAACCCTGTAATCTAAGTACCCGAGCGGTTTTTTTTTTTTTTGCATCCAACGCCCATTGTGGAGATCGTATCCGACACCTCGTATTCAGCAGCGCAATGCCGTAGCCAGCGAACTCCCATGGTGAACAGCTGGATTATCAAAGAGGCAGACGTTACTCAAACCTGAAACCGAAATAAGATGCCCAGCGAATTAAAAACTTCGCTTATTAACGTTCTTATTATTGATTTAGGGTTCCGGTCCCAAGTAGGGAATGACGCCCGGATTCATTTAGCAGAAACCAAGTGCTTTCACCAGGGTCGATCAATATGGCACGAAATTTCGCAATCCATGTATTTATCAGAACTCTGCAAAAATAAAGTTCTGATAATTGTTAACTAGAAAGAACATTTGGAGGACGCTTAAGCTTCGCCTTTGAGAGCGGAAAACGATAGCACTCAAAGATACCTGACTGACTGTCACGCTTCCCGGCAATCGCAGCGTTCTTGCGGATGCGCGGAGGCGAGCGCCATTTGGATGGTGCTGTTGCAAGAACTGTTATAACTGCAGTGTTCTTCTTATCATTTCTCAGCTGAAGTCTACAGCTACACGTGCCAATCTGGTTGCCTATCTTATGTTTTCTTACTTCGTTTCCCTTCCCCTCCTTCCTTAACCCGTCCTTATATTTCGACGTGCACTGCAAATAAACGCCCATTCTTCCAGCTTGTAAGCGTGTGTCTGCCTCGCCTGCGTCAAGCGCAGTGTCCGACCTACGATGTAACAGGAACAGAGCGGGCCTCGTTGCTCTATGAATGGTACAAACATTGGAAAATGGGGTTTGTGTTTGACTTTCCGCACAGCAGAATTATCTTTTCTGGTACATTCAAATTACAATCCGACGCTATGCACCTGTAGGTCGCGTTTAGGTCGTACTTTACGATGTTTCTGACGCATTTTACTTTAAGGAATTCAATTAGCTCAGCAACGCCCCCGCGCCACGCGGAGGGCCTGCGTGGTTGTGGTTCGGAATTATTTTTCGCGAAACGATTTCCCACGCCGACACCGGATTTTTCGCGACAAGGGGCTTTCTGCACGCTGAACTTTTAGTTGTAATTTCCAATAGCGACGTTCAAAAGGCCGATGCATGGAACCGTATGCATCGATTCTGGGAAGTGCAACTTGCTGCGGATCTACTGCACTCGCCCAGCTGCTGTGGGGCTTGGCACCGGATGCGTCTGGAAGCACTGGCTTGCGTTCGTAGAGGAAGAACAAAGGAAAGAGCATTACGTCACGCTGCCAGCCTTGGCAAGCGAACGCTCCGTCAAGCCAGCCATTTGCTCAGTGGTGTCCCAACATGTGACCTCTTGCGTCGAGGTCACGAGGCAAGGATCAAGATTGGCCGAGACGTTCGGTGGCGCCCACTTGAGACGCATTTCTTCTTCTAGCTGGGTAGTGCGCTCGGTCTTCCCGGGCCACTTTGTTGCCTGTTGTGCTGCCTTCAGCCGGTTTTGTTCTTCTAGCTGGGCAGCGTCCGTATGGACCAGCGCACAGTATGGCGTGGTGCGGTGTGGTGTGGTGGGGTGTGCCGTTGCGAACATGCTCTACACCCATGTTAAGATTGTGGCTAGTGTCATCTTCAACCATTCTACATTGCCAGTTGCCATTTCATGCTTACATCTACTCTCGATTACGGGAGAGCCAGCTTTTTATCTATTAACGGACACGAAAAGAGCACCACAAGCAGGTGTGAGGAGGATACGTTTCAAAGGGCTCCGTAAGTTGAGGTGTGCGGTGCTGGTTTGCCCGGTTTAGCTTCTTTATTTCTCGACTCGTCTTTGTAACGGGCATTAGAATGCGCACCGTGACTTGGCGGAGGTGCGGGAACGTGCGCCCTAATATCGTTCCTTCCGAACAACTCGCCCACGGCGATGACGCGACGGCGCGAACTGGTCGCGTCCGCCGCTTCCGCGTCAGTGAAGTGCAGCCTTATGTGCACACGCGCCGCCTGAATACATGACGAAGGAGAGAGGGAGGCGGATTACCGCGAGGACGCCATTTTTGAGCAGGTTCTGGGGCGCGAAGGACTGGATAACAGAAGTAGCTGTTACCATACGGCAGGCTAACCAATTGAAGCTTCATGAAACACTCTGAATCGAAAAGAATATCAAGGGCAATCACGTGTCCGC
The DNA here is from genome assembly GCF_038994185.2 of Dermacentor albipictus. Lineage (NCBI taxonomy): Eukaryota > Metazoa > Arthropoda > Arachnida > Ixodida > Ixodidae > Dermacentor > Dermacentor albipictus. The sequence goes on along the minus strand of NC_091830.1, from coordinate 80,459,185 downwards.
TCAAGGGTGTAACGAATGTGTGTGTCAATACATCACTATCATCACGTTGAGGTGCAGGTGACGAAGGCCCACTGTGCGCAGCTAACATTGTAGAAAGCCCTCAGAGCTACGTCGGCCCTTTCCAGCACTCATCGGAAGAGTTCGAGGCGATTTTCGCAAGCCAGGTGTTGCTTAAGGTGTTCCTAAACACAGTGACAATGGCGTTTACGGGCATCACCAAGGCCGGAGCGTGGCCTCGGAATTCGCGGTTCGTGCCGGCGACCTCCAGCGCAGCAGCTCTTGATCACTAAGCCACTGAGACGTAAATTACGCAACGCAAAAAAAAAGGAAAGTGGACTCTTATGCTTGCTAATCACTGAACTCTAGCCACCCAGACAAGCGTTTGAAAGAATGCACACCGAGCACAGAAGGACGCCCCCTTCGGCGCGAACAATGGCCAGAAGGGTGCCCGCACTGTGTTTTGAGCCATGCGTGAAACGTGAGCGCGAAAGATTATTTCTTTCTCGCCGAGTATGGTTTAGGCGGTAGCATGGTTGTCCTTCGTCGTGGCTGCGCGTTAGGTAAACAAAGGTGCCAATCCTAGCGCACGGGCGTGTTTGCATCAGCGACGGCCGTTTCCGAAGGAGATCCGCTGTTCCGGAAGGCCATGCCTGGGCAGGAATCTCTGGAGAGGCACCCAATTCTGTTAGTCAGTAGTAGAGAACAGAAAAAAACAATTCACATCTTTGCACGTCGAAGAAAAAAGGAACGCCAGAAGGATAGTTGTTTGCCTGCTTTTCTATTTTCTTCTCTATTTCCGTTTGACGCCTGCCTTGGGTTGGTTTCGGGTGCACATTGCTCGAAGCGATGGGACTTCTCGCTGTTTGGAGCTCCTATGATGTACTTACGCGTAGCGTTCTGTTACTGATTACAAAAACGGCGCCGCATAAAACAAACACACGAAGAAGGGAAACACGAGACAGCACGTAGGCGCACTAACAACTAAGTGTTTTATTTCCCGACATAGCAATATATAGCTGCTGTCAAAAAACAAGAACTAAACAGGGCAGCCATCTGCATCGCACAAGGAAGCGAAGATACAGAATAACATTTCAAGAGTCACTCTCAAGATATGCCAGTTCCTTTGTCGAAAGCGAAACTGAGGCTTCACTGATACATTCTGTATCAGTGAAGAATGTATCAGCGAAGCCTCAGTTTCGCTTTCGACAAAGGAACTGGCATATCTTGAGAGTGACTCTTGAAATGTTATTCTGTATCTTCGCTTCCTTGTGCGATGCAGATGACTGCCCTGTTTAGTTCTTGTTTTTTGACAGCAGCTATATATTGCTATGTCGGGAAATAAAACACTCAGTTGTTAGTGCGCCTACGTGCTGTCTCGTGTTTCCCTTCTTCGTGTGTTTGTTTTATTCGGCGCCGTTTTTGTAATCATGCTTAACCAACTAGCCCACCAACACATGCTCAGTTCTGTTACTGTTGTCTACTTATGCCGAACTTCGGCCACATTACGATTTGTCGTTTTTCTCCGGGGGATTTCTGGACGACAGAAGGCATCGTGATGATTGCTTGTGCAGCCAAGCCTGCTGCGTTTAGACGCTGTAGCAGGTGTGAACGCAGTTACGACGACAGGCACGCCGGAAACGTGCGTGTCTCGTACAGGGCTTCGCCTTTCCGCAGTATAGCCTAGGCATTCAGTGTTATAAAAGAGCCTTCAATAATCCGACATTTGGACTTTTTATTGAGAAGGCGGGACTGTGAGCATATGCTCCCTCAATTCCGGCAGTACGTCAGCCAATCTATCCCAATGAAACTGAACATGAAAGGGGTCTAGAAAATACTGCACTTGGGCGATTAAAGTAAATAGACGTTGACTGTTGGGCATCTTCTCGTGGACGACTATAAGCAAGGAGGACGAATAGCGGCAACCTTGTGACACAAAGTGAATAGATCGTAAGAAAACGTATATTAGTTCCTTGCGTATACATACGACCTGGAGGTACAGAGCGACATAGGCAAGCACGGGCGGCATACGTGATCAATGTCTGCCCGTTATCTCGGGCCTGAAACTGTCCTCGAGCACCCACTCCTAAAAAAAGACAGTTAGAGAAAGAGAGAGTTTGTGTGGGACGGAAAGAAAGCAATTCACTCCGTTACACGGAGATGAATTTACCAACGGCAGCGGGTGCCAACGCTGAGGTAACGATCATTAACCTACTGCTCCCTTCGTGGAGGTCCGTCAGCATTCCTAGAACTGCCGCGGTATTCGTGAGGTGTTGATTCGGCCACCGCACCTGACCGTCAGACGGAATTGCCACCGCAGGGCGCCTTCATAGATGCACGGAAGGATCTACGGCCTGTTAGTAGCGCGCGATCGAAAGTAGCCGTGATTGGAGCAATTATCCTCAACTGTGGACTTCGGGTACGCTACACACAAGCGAGGCGGCTTAAGTGCGTATCTGTCCTCGGCGGCAGGAGACAGTAAAAAGTTCGAGAGAGGAGGTTGTGCAAGGACGTCTGGCGAAGTGCGGAAGCTGGACTCAATCGCGTGTCATGTTTTAATCGAAAGGGACACTAGAAAGAAAGATCGAAAGAAAGAAAGAAAAAAAAATAATGAAGGAAAGAAAGAAAGAAGGCAACCATGTATATGGGGCCTGTTGCAGTAGACGTCTGCCAAGTTCAGAAACACGGGAAATGTAGAATTTCATCACGCTTACTGTACGTTGTTTGAAGGAACCAGTTTCAATTTAAAACGCTGGCAGATGCTGCACAGTCACCCATTTTGCTTCTTTTCATACAAACAGGCGAATAAACTACCAGGTTATCTCCTTCTGCGTATAGCTCTATGAGCTTTAAGTTCCTTATTCTTACAGATTTAGTCTTCAGGGATTCCGGTTATTACACTAAATAATCTTGCGGCTTCTTCACGCGCTTGACTCTCAAAGCATAATGTTCTTCGTGTTTCTGGACTACCTTATTCTCATAAGGCATTATGGGTGCTTTTCGAAGACTGTTTTGGGCGACAGCATAGTGGCACCGTTGACTGAATCTTTAAGTTTGCTGAGACAAAATGCATCCATAACATCGCAAACTGAGCGTGGAAGCTAGAGACCTAGAGACCTGTAAAGCGGATTATAGGTTCCATCGTACTAGCATTTTCATCGAATATTTTAACGCGTATGCTAATAGCTCTGTCTTCTGACCAGGGCCACATGGGTACTTACGCATGACAAGGCTGCTTATGCTCCAAAGCTTCAAGCTTCAGATTTCCGTGCGTAAGTGCGTGTGCACGTGATTTACCGCGTGTTATCTACGCCTATATCATACCCGAAGGCCCAACCTTTGTTATTAATATAGAACTTAAAAGATTATGTGGTGCGTGCTTTCTTCTTCCTGAGCGTTCTTAGTTTAACTGGAACGAGTAAGCACTGTTTATGTGTACTTAAACTGAGAAACGCTAACATAGCTTTTTTATTGCTACTCCATCACTGTTAGTTGTATAACCTTCGCCTATTTCTTGTCACGCTATGCTGAATTTTGATTTTGTATGTGAAATTGTGTAACAACTCCTTTCTATAATGCCTGAGGGTTCTTGAAAGTATCAAACTATAAAAGTTTACGTGCCAAACCACGTTGTGATTATGAGGCACGCCGTAGTGGGGGACTCCGGATCCATTTTGATCACCTGGGGTTCTTTACCATGCAGTTTAACCTAAGTACACGGGCGTTTTTGCATATCGCCCCATTCGAAATGCTAGCTGCTGTCGTGGCCGGGATTCGATCCCGCGACCTCGTGCTTAGCAGCGCAACATCAAAGCCACTAAGCAACCACGAGGGATGTCCTTCAAAGTAAATAAATGAGATAAAAATAAATATCTTCGGCATACAAACATCACTTTTTATTACTGACAGCGTCATTCAGTTTTGCATTTAGGCAGAATGCAAGACGACTGTTGCAGTTCTCGGTTAATATCTATAGTTGGCTGATTAAGCGTTATGTGACACCAGCAGAATAACGCAATTACAGCTATGTTTTCGATCGTGCGCAACCAAGTAATTCTTTTAAATGGAGCTCATATAGTAGCACCACCGCCATCTCCCCATCATACGTAGAGCTAAATTTTACGTTAGTAGCCCCAGCATGCAGTTGTACAGACAAGCAGCAGCCAGTGGTGGCACCGTCTGGAAAGCCCGCTAGTTGTTCTACGGCGAATGATGCTTCAGAACCTGTGCTCGCAAAGTCCACTTACGCCGCACGTATTCACAATTAACAAGTTCTGCGAAGTAACAGCGCTACAACTCGAAACACTGGCACAATTGCTTGGACACGTACCAAACCCAGAAGTGCGCGAGCAGACGACACTGTCTACTCTTCTTCACCATGGTCTCGTTCCTGCGTTTGTCTTTATATAGCACCTACATATTTCTCCTCCTCAATTCTAGCGTTGTATATCGAAATTTGTACTTGTTGCTCAACTCTCGTAAAGAAAAAAAAAACATGGGCACCGAAACAACGGCTGACTACTACTCGAAACAGCTCAAACCATTTTTTTGCTTGAGGCGCTTCCCGCGGGGCGTCAAATCAAGTCGTTCGTTTCATTAGCCCACAGGAGCTAGCGTAAATCTCGAGACCTCACGATCGCCGCAAGTCGTGGCCGAGCCGCTGGCCACGGTCCAAGCGCGTTCGTCGAATGGACAAGCGACGCACGCGTAAGCCGAGTAGCTGAGCTCGACACAGCGTGTCGAGACACACTTCGAGTCCGGCGCGAGATTAAAGGGCCGAGCCGAACGAACGCCTTAATTGCTCGGGAACGAAGAAAACCGCAGGAATGCGCAAGGTGACGAGCGCGTCCTGCACGCGCGTTGTCACATCCGTGTCGCAAGAGCGAAGAGAGAGAAAGCGAAAAAAAAAGAAGAAGAAGAAGAACGAAAGAAGAAGCCAGCGCAGCGAAATCGTTGGGGCGCGGTTATAAATATGCACGTATGCAGAACGCGCGTCCATTTCCAGCCCGAGCATGAGCGCGTGCGCAATTAAGGACTGCCGGGCATGAAGTCGGCGGGCGATGGTTCGAGGAATGCGAGGGTGGGACGCGCGAGACGTAGCCGCCGATGCAGTGTTAAATGGGACTGGTTTTTTTTGTGGCGATCATCGGACGAACCATTCTCCTCTCCCTCCACGTGCATGCCACGTGGCGCGTCGAGCCCCGTTTTTTTTTTCTTTTCCTCGCCTAATTATTGTCCACTCGTCCTTCAATAAATGGAATAAGCCTTGGCGGTCAAAAAAAAAAAAGACGACCACCCGCGGAGTTCAGAGCCGGAAAGCGCTCCGTATTCTCGCAAGGATGCCAGCGCGTTTGTCCGTGCGCCGGAGACAGTTTTCTTCCTCTTCTTTCTTTTCTTTCTTTTTCCTTTTGTGTGAGGTCAGTTGTCAGGCGTCTTTGTGACGCCGGAGCTGGTGACATATCTAGGCCAGCGACATGTGAAGTATCTTGCCTTATTCATACCTTTTTATTTGTGAGCCACAGGTATAGGCGCGTGAGTTTATAGGATATGCTTAATTGAACGGTTGCTATGAGCGTTGGATTCATCGGCACCGATCGATGGCCCGCCTGACGCATTCGACGACTGTGTGAAAAGTGGACTGATTTCTCCATTCCTAAGTTCATCGCGTGCTGATAAATATGCGAATGCCTTGCCGCTCAAGGTATTTAGGTCTTCATTCGCCCAGAATTAACTTTTATATCGGCGTTGCAAAGCTGGTCTGCCTGCATGAAAAAGTACTTCCTGTAGTTTGTCGCGAACTAAACATTTCGTCTTTTTTTTTACTCACAACCATTCTTGCGTGAAACAGGCAACGCGGCCTTGCAAGTAAACATATTCCTGTCTTTAATAACTAATATTAATAGTTCTTTTTTTTAACGAATGAGGGAGTCGCCGCAATATGGTTCTGATTGAAGCAAGGTCACATGCGGCAGCCCCTACGCATGACAGTAACAAAGGCTTATGCATACAGACAAGGCACACAATCACAAAAAGCCTTTCACAAACATTACCTATATGATGACGATATATAGACTCACTGTAAGACAACACATCACAGTTTTGCAAATGCACTTCTCATTCAAAATAGAAGAACAAATACAACAGCGCAATGTTTAAAGCCAGCACATGATTGCAAAAAGTAGTCGCTTAAAGACTTTCTAGAAAGGGGGAAACAATTATTTAGATGCAGCGGAAGAGCTTACGTTAGTGTCCGCATGGTACAGTTGCGGCATGCACCTATATGCCATGTCTCTGGAAAACATGTGTTCTAAATAGACGTATTCCTCTCCAGATTTGCCAGGTCAACCGCCAAGGTGGCGTAGCGCCTGCGCCGCTAAGCACGAGGGCGTGGGGTCAAATATTCGGCCACGGCGGCCGCATTTCGATGGGGGCGAAGTGCGAGAAATTGCCCGGATGCTGCGCATTGGGTGCACGTCAATCACAACCAGGAGGCCAAAATAATTCGGAGCCACCCACTGCGGCGGGCCTTAAGCAAGTGTGGCGGTTGGGCCACGTCATCATCATCATCATCATCAGCCTGGTTAAGCCCACTGCAGGGCAAAGGCCTCTCCCATACTTCGCCAACTACCCCGGTCATGTACTAATTGTGGCCATGTTGTCCCTGCATACTTCTTAATCTCATCCGCCCACCTAACTTTCTGCCGCCCTCTGCTACGCTTCCCTTCCCTTGGAATCCATTCCGTTACTCTTAATGACCATCTGTTATCTTCCCTCCTCATTACATGTCCTGCCCATGCCCATTTCTTTTTCTTGATTTCAACTAAGACATAATTAACTCGCGTTTGTTCCCTCACCCAATCTGCTCTTTTCTTATCCCTTAACGTTACACCTATTATTCTTTTTTCCATAGCTCGTTGCGTCGTCCTCAATTTGAGTAGAACCCTTTTCGTGAGCCTCCAGGTTTCCGCCCCGTACGTCAGTACTGGTAGGACACAGCTGTTATAAACTTTTCTCTTGAGGGATAATGGCAGCCTGCTGTGAAACCTCATTAATATTTTCCGCGTTTCCGCCCCTATCAATTTACTCATTTTGAGCGTTCCCGTGAGGCCATACTGAAGAAGCGAGAGCGTGGCAGTTTCGGTGTGCGAGTAGTAAACGTGCTCGATCTTTGACTTCAAAGCCAGACGTTTACTTCTCCCGTCAACTCATTGCAAAAACGTGCGCAAGAGGACCAAATCGTCTGTGGCGCATTGAAGTGGATTCGAGCATCACGTGACACCGAGATTACATTAAACTACAACGACGGGGCAACAAGCGACAGAGCGCATTTCATTGCATTCAAAAGCTTTGGTCGTACGAGTTATAGATATTCTCATTTTTGTCATAAGTTTTTGTTAAGAACAAGAACATCTCGGAAGGTTCTCAGTAATCTCCAGCTTGTGGGGAAAACTCTGCAGAAGTAACTGAGGCGGATACTAGTAGCGTAAACAAATATCGACTTCACGTAACTTAGTACCACTTTAGAAGCGGTCGTTCACTTCGTAACATATTACAATTTGATGAGCGAATCTCGCATGTGTATACACGTCACTCGAGCACACGAATGATACTGAGACCGAAGGAATGTAAAGCATACTATCAATAGCTTCTTATTTATTTATTTGTTTATTTTATTTGTATTGTTTCGGTTTTTTTATGTCAAAACCACTTGTTCAAGGAAAATGAAAGTGGACGAAAAGAACAACTCGCCGCCGGGTGCGAGTCCGTCGACTTCTTTCTCGTCGTTTTGTACGCGTACGCTATGTGACCCCTGGTATTGTTAGCCGACATCATCCGTATGTGGGTCAATACCGTAATTCGCAGCTTGTTTCAGCGAACAACGTCTCAACTGTTGTCGCAAGGAGCGCGAACGTACTTCTTTACATTGGACAAGTATAATATGTGTTCTAACGAAGATATTTGGAGCATTATAACTTCGCTTCCTAAACGCTTTCTTTGTTGACTGTCCGTATTCACCCGTCACTTTTTTTCTCTCTCTCATTTCAGGTGAGTGCGCACACCAGGTTCGTCGCTCGATCGCAACTACGCAGGCAACGTGACCCTGCGAAGCCAAGTAAGAACGTAGCAATACCGGTCGAGTGCGCGTTCACTTCCCAATATGCGGAACAACCAAGATCGTACACTTAGGGCCTGTTTACGCTCGAGCCGCCCATCGCCGCAAGCCGCACCGCACGCTTGCGGTCGCGCGAAAAATTGCACGTATCCAGCACTTGCGCACAAATTACCATTTACACTGTGTGCACAGTGTATACCTCACACATCGTAAACCTAAATTTGTGCACAAGTGTTTGATACGTGCAATCTTTCGCGCGACCACACGCTTACGCTCGAGCCGCCTATCGCCGCAAGCCGCACCGCACAGGTGCGGTCGCACGAAAAATTGCGCGTATCGAACACTTCTGCACAAATTTCAGTTCACAATGTGCATGGTTTACACTGTGCACATAGCGTAAACGGAAATTTGTGCACAAATGTTCGATATGTGCAGTTTTACGTGCGCCCGCACGCGTGCGGTGGGGCTTGCGGCGATGGGCGGCTCGAGCGTAAACGGGCCCTTAGCCACATGGACGCCGCCGCTTGACCATTCGCAGGAGCAGCAGCCCGAGGGCCCGCTCGCTCTTTGTACTGACCGCAGCTACACGCCCGAACGGAGCGTGCTGAGGGGCCTCGTTCCACCTCAAGTTAGCGTCGCGTTCTTTCGAAACTGAAATTGTCCGAAACGTCGCCTAACTACACGGCGCGTTTTCTTTTCGCGCTAATGGCTCTACCGTTGCAGCGGCGTAGCGCAAACCTTGTAGCGGGCACTGCGCCGTAGGGTACGGTGTTACTCATTTAAGGACGTTCGTGTATAGACGAAGGATTCGTTCCACGCTGTGTGCAGCGACATGTTTCGCGGCTGCCCTCGTAGCCGCTGCGCTTTTTTTTTGGGGGGGGGGGGGGGGAGGGGGGGAGGCGTGCAGCTGTCCCTGAAAGGGAGGCTGATCTGAGTGGACGCGGCGATGCGGGAAGAGTTCGTCTAAATGAACTCGAAGAGAAACAACAGGGGAAACGGGATGAAGGCGCGGTGCTCCCCCAACCACAAAGCCCCAGTTTTTTCCACCGATAAACAAACGCTTTAGCTATAGCTGAATGCAAGGCTGGCGACGGGATGCCTTGCCGGTTTTGTTTAAAGGCAAAATAACGAAACGCTGTGGTGTGATGTCTAAAAAAGGTGTTTCGAAGACGCCTACTCGGTGATTCTTCGAAAACTTGGTCTGTGTTGCCAAGAAAAAGTTGCGCTTATGCATCGTTCTGCATAGGCTCTACATTAAGTACGTAGAGCAATAAACTTAGGGCATGAATTTTAGCACGATTGGGAGATTCATAACACTGAAGTTAGAATAACGAGTTTAATTCTCTCCGTAATGCAAAGGGCAAGAGAAATAGAGAACTAGCTCTACAGTTTAAGCCAGCGGGCTGTCTCTTTTTAGCTACAAACGTAGATATTCTAACTTTTATTTTTTTCTTTATTGCATTTTGTTACTTTATCAATGTAGGCTTCAGCATATCCACATTTGATGTTTGAAACTATGCTCACACGAGAAGAAATCGGTGGAAGGTTTACTACACACAAGCTATACTTGGCAGATAGAAGGAATATAATTTCTAAACTTATTCGCTAAATGAACCGCAGGTTAGATGCGCGATAACTCGAAGTGTGCGATCGAGCAAATAACAAAAATTCACTAATTAGGTTTTGAACTATTTTGTTTGGGGCACATCTTGTTTTTTATGAATTGCAGCTGGTGAGCTGAGAAAGCACAGCTTAGTTGGAATGAATTCTGAGGTTGCCATTTCAATTTTAATGCTTTTGAATGGCCCTTTAGCTGATAGGTCACTGATATTGTCTGCCATGTTGAAACCACCGCACAACTCAAGTCCCTGTAAAGTAAGTGCGGTGTTTTGATGTTTTGTTTTTGCAACGTATGATTAGAAATTTGAAATGTTCGCAAATTTCTAAATAATGAACAAGTTAGTTTTTGTGCCCAGAACGGTACGTAGTAGTTTTCTTCTGTTTTTTACCTCTGCCTCTGTTATTACCACATAGTTAATACTGGCTCGAAAATCCACCGGATTTCTTTTCTGGCATTGTATTTGCGTCTCTTGTGCAATATGCTTCGACCCGTTGGCGGACGCGCACCAAACACGTAAGCGTTCCAACTTTCTCCTTGCGAAAGCGGCAAGTGAACATTTTTATTTCTCTCCACATTTTCCTATTTCCCTCTGAAATACTTTTCCCGACCCGCTGCGGCATTCCTCTGACGAAAAAAGAAAAACAGAAAAATATAAAAACGAAGTTGCGCAAATATTCTCGTTCTGGCGCCGAAATGGCCAGTCAATACCGAAAGGAAGAAGCACGCTCTCGAGTGACGACGAAAACACCGACTAAATTGCAAGTCACATTTGAATAAAACTGCGACGTTTCGAAAACAAGGAGAACCGCGGCTGACCTTCGTCGGGGAGTCACATCAGCATGCTACTCGGCCGGACACACGGACGTGAGTTGCGTTTTCGCGTGTCGTACATCCTTTACGTGGAGCGAATCTCGTTTTCGGTTTTTTTTATCGCCGCGATTCCGATCGACGCGCTCGCAAATAGCCTCCGATCCGAAGCCGGTCACCGCAGCGAGCGTCGAGGATTCGACGCGTGTCCGCCTAAACTCGCTGCAGTCCGCGCTTCTCGAAGCTGTGCCTGGATTCGGTTCTATCGTTTGCTCTTCTCGTTGAGAAACTAGAAATCAGAAACGAAACAACTGAAACTGGAGGCGTACAAAAGCAGACGTGAGAGAAATTTGCAAGGCTTACAATTGGTTTCGGAAACCGGTATGCATCACGCTATGTGCTGAGGCAGAGTGCGATTGGGACTCATCGCACATACGCCTTGGTTATACTATTTCTTGGTGCCATATGTCACTTTGCTCACTTGTAACTAACCTCAACGGAACTCGCTTATTCGAGTCTTGGTGGTGAGTTCCTTTGCCTTGCTTTTTTTCTTTCGCTGGTATTCTTGTGGACTGCGAAAGTGAGGACACCAGCTTCATTGCGTCGGCATTGTAAAGTTTCTCGCATTTCTTATTCTCTTTTACGAACGTTGCAACGGACACCGTAAATAAAGTGTCTCATTGCCGAAAGAGACCTTAAAGCCAAGCTGTTTTGCGAGATCCCGCGCCATAGTGTCGTCCATGAATAAGTAGGATTGAGAAATCAGCTGTTTTTCTGCATATTGAGTGAGTACCCAGCAGCGACATATCAAAAAGGAAAACGAAGGAACAGCCTTCCTGCAAGCCCTGCGGGCTTGCACTTCTGTATGCACGAAGCGCATCGGTTACATAGCGAGCTGATTGGCCCTCGTTTATAAAGCAATCCAATGTCATTCATCGCGCTAAGTGCGCCATTATCTAGTATAATATGTCCGTAGTATTCGCTGGCAAGTGAATGAGATATTCCTATTTGCATGTTCTGCGACGTTTTCTACGCTACAGTTGGGCGTCGTCGACTTCTGCGCTACGCAGAAAAGGCAAGACGCGCAGGCAGTTGACGCGATATGACGTCACACGCGACAAGCATTCCCCTTGGATAATTGAGCGCGGCGAATGTTCATCGAGAGTAAAGCGTCAATGCTTGCGCCGACAAGGCTGGTAACGGAATATTCCGAGAAGATGAGCCAGCTACCAGCAACGTTTCGAGAAGGAACGAGCAGGCAATCGATTGGTTGCAGTTGCCCCGTAAAATTTACTTGCTCTCATGTACAGCTTTAAAGCTTTTCATTTCCCTCGCACACTTTTTTTCAATAACTTTAACTAATCCCCTTCCAAGGTTTGATTGGGACAAAAGCAATCAGAAAAGGCAATTAAGGCGCCCCCAGCATCACCAATGTTTATCTTCTATTGTATAGAAAGAACGTAGAATTTTATTAGGCAAGACCGCGATTTAATTAGGAAGCACGCCCATAGTGGAAGACTTCAAAATGGTTTTGACAAACTACGGTTCTTTACCGTGCACTGAAGGCACGGTAAACGAGTGTTTATGCAATCTGCACCCATTGGTATGCGGCCGCTGCTGTCGCTGCTGATGATGATGATGTCCTTGATGAATGTGGCGCTTACCCACTCGCGGGGATTGGCCAAGAGTCGGGCAGACTTTGCTTATGTGTTCAGAAAATGGAGGTAAGAATCTAAAATTTTGTTACGTGAATTTAGGCGAGGGAAAATCGAAACGGTTCAGTAGATTGTCTGTATGGAACACACAGCCTCGACTTTTTTTTCCCCCTTGATGTCTACATATGAAAACGAAAAATTACAGGTCTACGAGATTGTGGCTGTTTGAAACAGCTCGCCAAAAAAACAAAAAAAGACATTTATCACGTAAAATGATGCCCATAATGAACTGCGTTAACCATAACCGTTCACGAAGAAAATATCGACCACCTGCTGTGACACTGTCCACAATATGCCTCAGAAAGAGAAAAACTTGCTAACGCTCTCCAAAAACTGGACAATCGGCCGCTTTCTGTGCAGGTGCTGCTAGGACACCGACCCTAGCGCTCGTCGGCCCACAAAGCACTGGACGCACTTTTGTGCTTCTTTAGGACGACGGGCTTGTGTTAACGTATGTGGCTATTAGTGCAATTACTACTAGACTACACGCGTCAGCGAACTCACCGCTAATTTCCTTCTTTCCGTCCCTTCTCTCTCTCCCTGTCATCTTTGTTTTCCCCCTTTCTCCTTCTCCAGGTGCAGGGTAGCCAACCGGACGTGATTCTGGTTACGCTCTCTGCCTTCTGCTTTTCTCTCTCCTCCTCCCCTTAACTGTTCACGCGGTATACAAGCACCCTTGGAAGGCAGGTTCCAGTATTGTTTTCCTGAGTATCAGAGCGCCCAAAGCCCATAATGATCCCTCCTCAAGTATATTTCGATTACTCGTATCGTGCCGGCACAGTGCGCGTCATTCGAAAGACCGAATCGCGCCTTAAACTGTGTTTAAGAAAGCAGAAAGAAAACAACGAAAAATTGACTTGACTAAGCAGACGCCATCAAGGGAAGCTTGATAAAGGCCAAGCTATGGGCGGTACGCGGGCTGTAATGTTGCGGATTAATCCAAAGGCTGATATCGTCACCGATCGGAAGGACAAACCAAGCTTTAATTCTGAGCCTTTTAACAGTTTTATTTGGGCCACTCATTCAGTTTATTCGCCGACTTCCCTTGTTCGGATTCTTGCTTTTCTTCAAGCCCAAGTATACCATATTCAGTCTGCCGGATTCATTATGCCACTCAGAGTTTGCTTGCACTTTATTCGTGGGGGAACATAGCAACATACCGAAGGGCACGCGATATCGCAAGGCACGGTAACGCAGCAGCGCCGAACATTGAGAATTAACTGTTAATATCTCGTTTAAGGTAGAAGTCAATAGTGAGCGCATTGGCGTGTTTTTGGATGCGTTAAAGAAAAAAAAACACACGACGGCCATCAGAAGACACAAAAAGAAGAATAGAGAAGAGGACTGACTAGTATCACGTACCGAATCATTTAAAACAATCATTGATCATCAAGGCAATGGTACACGAATGCACCAATGATCTGTTCGTTCTTTTGTGTCTTCCGGCATCATTAAGAAATCAGGGTGGTCTTCATTGTATGCTCCAATCGCAAACGTCGAGAATGAAACCATCCCGAGACTTGCAATTTGCTGCCGGGCTGCTATGCTGAAGATGCGTAGACGTAGATGTTCGATGAACGTGGCTGTCGAGCTCTAATTCCTGCAAAGGCGTCTGTAGAGAGGCGTGAGTGTTGTTCATAGCAAATTACCTCAAATACCACGAGAGACAGGGCGCGCGACTGTCTCTATAGTGCTAAGTCATCTCCATTTGTTGCACTTTCACTGCGTGCCTTAAAATGTCACTGCAGACATGCGGGAATCGACGTTTGCATCCGAGATAGCTTTGCATGTGGACCGTTAGTGCGAACGTAACTTTAGGCGTAGACTTTCCCGTGTTCTCATTACGCGTTCACGTGTCAAGTGACACCTAAACGTATCAATCGATGCGCACCACCTTTCTCTTTAGCGCACCTTGAGTACTTCCTTCGGGGCACCGAGATTGCCGTTATTGACCTCACGGAGGTCAACGATCACTCACTCTGCCACCTACGCGGTGATCGATGCAGATCTTCGAGTGAAGGCGTCGGCAATCTTTCAACCGCACCTTCCGCCTCGTGCGCTCGAGCTGTACCCACTCCAACCACCTCGTTTGAATAATTCGGCCACGCCCCACGCCAACCCGCGGTGGTATTCATATTTCATGCCGGGGACACAACAGGTCGCCGCCGCCGATGTCCGACATATCGGGCTCACGGTCAGTAGCTTCTCCTTCTTTTTGTGCGCGTACGGTCCTCAACGATGCCCAGCGGCCACAATCGGCCGCGGTCAAGCGTAAACTCACGCAGCCGCATTATCGGTCCACCTTGAAAGACCTCGCTGTCTGGAGGAGCTCCTGAATGAACCGTCTCGTGACTTCGATGTCGCCGCTTGTCTGAACAACAAGAAAAAAAAAACACGAAGTTTAAAAAAAAGAAGTCAGCTTGGTTGCACGAGCAGGCCACGCGATACCAGAAGACGACGTCCTTGCCGCTGACTAAGAAATTGTTTTTCTTTTTTTTTTTCGAACGTATGCCGCCAGCGGGACAGTGTGTATCACGTGTTCGCTGCGCTACTACGAAGCGAAGGTGTTAATTTAGACGCACTACCCTTATCGGGGCTAACGTTAGCGTCAGTGGGCTCGGCTGTCGCCAGAGGGCATGCCGCGCTAGAGGCCCCGAAGAAATGAATGGCCGGCGTTGCATCTGGCGGCTAAGTATTCCTGATTAACGGAGGGGAATTACCGCCTTCGCTTTGCACCAGCACAGCGGGCGTAAAGAAGCGGATAGTCTGTGTGCCCGGCGGCGTCCCAGCTCTAAACCCACTGAAGAGAGACCGAAGGACCGCAAGACAATGCAAGGACGTCGTGGTGTGGAAATAAGAGGTAAATTAGCCCGCCAACTAGCCTTCCCCCGGGACGGGTACACACACGCGGAGTGGAGAAATCTATGAGCGCGTTTCGCCTGGCGCGTCGAGCGGGGCAATAAAGTAAGGCACGCTCGCTGGAGTCGCGTGACGTACCTGGCTGGGTTCCGAGAACGCCTGTAGGTTACGGGCTGAGCAAACCAGGCTCGGTAGAGGCGATGGAGCCCGATGTTTCAATATGGTCGATGATTGCATTTACGACTGTAGCGTGATGTGGACGAATAAGGACGCCTTTATTGCTCGAGTCCTAATGAAACTGGTAATCTCTTCATGATGAAGCCTAATCTGCATGCCCTTACGTGCACTGTCTCTTATAACACTAATGTGATGCTTTAAGGGACGGCACGATAAGAGTTGGAATCTCGACAGTGTGATAGATTTATTCATTACGTTTTGTGTCGCCCTTGTTCAGCACCCTCGGGCATTGGTTTGTAGGCAGCTTGATCGCACACAGATTCGGAATTGGAGCACGTGTAGAGAACTGTCTTCGCAATGATTATTTTTGTTGTGCAGTATGTCGCGAAGGAGGAAAGAAGCACCAGAAACAAAGGCAGACGTGCGCTGTTCGGTAATGATTGACTGAATAAATATTTATTGATCATGTTGGCGACAGGTCAATGGGGTAGAAGTTATAGGCGGTTAGAGTGCGAGGTTAAAGCCGATTTTGCATGCCAGTCTTCTCTGGGTATAATAATGGAGCAAGTCTAAAGCTTTGATGTGGCATGATAGAGCTGTTCGACTGGGTTCATCCGTGCCGCGTTGTTCGGAGTTCGTATGCCTACTGTGCCCAGGGCGTGCCCGGGCAACTCGGTAAGCACCACAATCCCAGAGCATGTGAACAGCGCTAACGGTACGCTGTTAAAAAAAAATAATAATAATAAATAAATCTGTATAGCACAAAAATAGAGGCTCAGAATAATTTATATCTTATTGCGAATAAACTTCGAATAAAAACCATGGAGATACTGTAATTTAACATTTTTTTTTTTCAGTATGCTTCAACACAAAACCATTTTTTTTTCAAATCAACAGATTGGTTTTCATGAGATAAAGTGAAAATTTTGTCAAGAATATGAGCTCGTTTCTTTTTTCCTTTTCTTTCGCTATCTTCAATTTATTTATTTTTTCACATTTTCGCATCGCCAGAGGGCACGTAGGAGTAGGCAGAGAAACATCACATGCGCGGCAGCCAATTACTACTAATTTTTTCGAGAGATACGGTTGCTCACTGGGCGAGTCGTGTCACTCAGGGCATGGTTGGGCGTGGTGTTTCAGCGAACACTTTAAAAATGTTTGAAAGGGGGCGAAATGCGAAAACACCCGTGTACTTAGATTTAGGTGCACGTTCAAGAACCCCAGGTGGTCGAAATTTCCGGAGTCCTCCACTACGGCGTGCCTCACAATCAGAAAGTGGTTTTGGCACTTAAAACCCCATAATTTAAATATGTTTGAATGTGTTCGCTGAAACACTCAGTACACACGGCTGCCCCCGTTGACAGCTCCGTATGACGTAGTACACAGCGCCCTGTCACATCTCATATGTTCTATGTAGTGTGGTTATGAGCCCTTGTAGGATCTGTTACACAAACATTGCAATGTTTGACACTTTAGGTGTGATTTCTGTGTTTGTTACACAAAAAGAAGGGGATGTCAAATTGCCCTCAGTTGAAGGCTTAGAATATTCGAAAACAATTCAAACGTATTCTCTCTTACGAACAGTCACTCCCCCATTCGAAGACCGAAACTAATATGAAAGTGATGAATTGGTTGTGAAGTTTCACATATTTGCGCATTCCTACATTTCCATATTCTTGTTTAGCCGCTCGCGAAATAGGAGATAAAGTGTGAGAACACATTTAGCTTTCCTCTATGGCATTTACTTCACCCTACCTTTTCTTAAGAGGACGTTCGCTTTAATCGTTCTGAGAAAGAAGTTGCAAAATGAGTTTGTTTTGTCTAAATATTCCTGCACGTCTTAAGAACTACAGATTCCAACGTGACTTAAATGCAAAAATGGCTACTTTTCCACATGCGCGAGTTAAAAAACAACGGCAACGAACTCTCGCAGATTTCTTTATTCTTGGTCTTCATTCTGCCAGACCATCATAGCGCCCTATGCAGTTAATCGACGTCGTCGAAAAGAGTGCCCTCAATCAAGCAGAGTCGCAAAAAAGGAAAATAGAGAGAGAAAAGGTTTCTGTGGCAGCCCTCACGTGTTACCCAGGTTTCCAGAAGAATTTGCAGCGGTGATATATCGCGCCGTCGCGCAGTAACACGATACGCCGGCACGCACCCCCTCGCTTTCCCGCGAAACCTCAGCGGGACACACTTTCGCTGCGTGAATTCGCAGCACGCGCGTTCGATGCCTGCTCGGGCTGCTTATGATTTCGCCGGCAGCTCAGACCACGTTCAATGCCGGCTTTGTATTACCTTGCCCGACTGAACCTCAGTTCCTCGATCGAAGCGATAGCGCGACCCTCCAAAAAATGAGAGGCTAGGGCGAGGTCGGCGATACGTCATCCCCGACAGGGCGCCGACGGGGCGCCCTTGCCTCTGGCGCCCAATTGAATCGTGACGTCACGGGATCGTAACACTGTCACGCTGCGTATACAGTGCAAACGAGAAGCCGTTGACGAAGGTTCGCATTTTTCGGTGGTTTATAATTTTCGTCCAAGGGCGACGTGCCGTGGCCTCTCCGAAGTGGTTCGTTGCTTTCGAAATCTCCAGAAGAAAAAAAAAAATGGGAAACTAAGGCTTCCTCAATGCCGACCCTGAGAAGACGAGTTTTTGGTGACTCGCCGGTGATTTTTGTTCGTCTTGACACGCATTCTAGGAGCGCAGGTAAAATGGAGCACTGGCAATGACGACGCCTCGGCTCAAACAGCACTTCGGGAGAGGGCGGCCCTCACTGGTGCAGTCTGTCGTTTCAAGTACTACGCCGGGTTTCTCTCACTATCTCACTCTTTTCTGATTGTTTTTGTGCCCGCTGTCTACAGAAATTGGGGAGCTCCTCGCACGCTTCACGCCGCCCAGAGTGTGCATGTGTTTAGCGTGCTTCTTCCGAACATCGATGCCGCATTGCTCTCTCCATACCTGGTGATGCACGTATGTCCACACTAGCGAGGACACTCGCCAGCACTCAGAAATAAAGACGGAGTATTTTGTGGAAGCGCTGCAATTTTGACTCGCTACCTGCAAAGCTCCGCGCTTCTGGTGCGGATTCTGGTGGCCATAATAAAGAGGAGGAACCAGACACACAACGCATTGAGGGAACAAGTGCAAGCGTGTAATTATACAGTTAATCGTATTGTCTAATCAAACCTAATCTGTCGAGGATAATTCGTTACGAAGGATGTCGAGAGCCGTCTGCTAGCAGTGTGGCTTTATCGTGTGCAATGTACAAATGGTAATTAATGGGAAACAAAAATATGCACGCTAGAACGACGTCGCTTCCTGGAAGGCTTTCCCAAGCAGCCTGTCGCTAGGAGGAAATGGCGGAATAGCATTTAACAAACTTAACTCGAACTATGGCATGTGGGGAACACTATACGTGGAAAAAGTGCCAAAGAACGCACAAGCAAGCTTGCCGTACCAACGATGCAGCTCGCAGCTAGGTCATATTTCTTGTAGTGCAATATTGTTAACCATTGAGCAAGGCGGGATTGATTGTCTGTCTTGTTTATCTTCATACTTCTGGCTAGAGCCTGCAGCTTGCTTTACGGTGTTGAGCGTCTCTAACTTTGATGCGACTTAGATAAATGCAGGTGCCTATAAATTATGTATGATTATGATCCGCATGTCCAAACTACAGCATGTGTGCCCTCTGCTGTCTTGTGCGGCAAGAGAGTAGCTTAGAAGCCCCGTCAGGCTGGTGACAAAGCAGATTTTTTTGCTTCCATTCATACATTTTTGTGCTTATTCTTAAGAAAAATTCTGCGATGCGAATCCACTTATACACTTTGTGGGAACGCTCGTCACTTCCTTTCACTCGGAGTAGTCTCCAGCACGGTCTAGAAATTATGGTAACTTTGATTTTCTTTGGTAACCTTATTTATTTCCTATATGCCTGCAAGCGAGATAGAACTATCCTTTCAGGAATGACAGTATGACCGATCGATCACTGAAGAGCCCGTCATCTCGAGATGTTTGTTAGAAACAATATGGGAAAGTATAGGTAACGAAGCAAGATTCACCGAATGGTTTGAACTTTGAAAGGACAAGTTCTCAATGAATAATAAAAACTCCGTGAACAAAGAGGTACACAATGGAAATCCGTGGAGATACGACGATAGGGCATTACGCATTGAATATGCAAACGCCATTGCGTTCCACGCCGCCAGCCGCCTTAACATCTGCCACTTTTCATTCACGCCAGAATCTCTAACCATAAGCTTCTTCCTCGTGTGAGCTAAAGTAAGAAAACAGCACAGAAAGGCAACAGAGGTAGGGCCCTAGATACGTTTGGGCAGCACTTGAACCTTCGAAGTGTTACAGCGCCGTGTTACTGTCGTACTTGCCTGTTTCTGCACGCCTGTTTACTGCACTGTTGTCAATTACGTACTGCGAAGTGCCAACTGGCGCAGCTTATCATTATCCTTACAAGAGCGCGAAAAGGTGCCAAAATATGGCACAAGTTTGTGGAAGTCACGAAGAAGCAGATCACGATGCAAAAACGCTATCACACATGCACGTAAACACACACACACATAAACACACACACACGTAAACACATGCCGACGCAAACACGCACTCACGCACGCTCGCCCACAGGCAATAAAAACCGCTTGCCCAAGTAGTGATCTGCGAAAGGGTAACCCTCCAGACTCGCGAGGGAATTTCGCCGGAGTGCGTTATCTATAGGCGACATTGGCAACGCCCTTCCGTCCGGCAGGCACGCATCTTCTTGGAGCGGTAGACAGACTCGTGGCGTATAAGGTGGCCTCTTCCGGAGGAGCTTCCCCGTGCTCGGTCTGACGGCAGCACTTATGCGTTTGACGTCGCCACCCTCAGCTCACCGGCAACGTGATCCTTGCGGAGGTCACTGACAGATGCCGAAGCATCGAACGGGGCTGGCGAATCGAGGGAAGCTGGCGAAAACGCGCCCTTTCCGTCTAACGGATTCACGCAAAACGAGTTTCCTACTAGGACCACCGACGATGCAAAAGCTCAAAATAAAAAAAAGAAAGAGGTTCATACACACGCTAGTTGCAGAATAAACTAGGATCTATTTCGCAAGAATTATTCTTGCCATGAGTTATTCTGCGAGCTTCATTCAGGGACACACTTCGTATGTTTGTCAACACGCGCAACTGCCGCAGAATGAAACCTCCAGCACATTGAACGGAATTTCTTCCTTGCGTGTGAGGATTGTGAGTCCTCCCGCGAAATTATGCATATATTTAAACCACCTGTAGCCTTTCATACTAGCATTAAAAGAGATGCTACAATTTTCGGGCCCATATATACTTTTATCAAGTGTTGTTCAATGATTTAGCATGTGTGGTGGGATACAGCAGATTCTAACCTTTTTCACTATTCTGCGGGGTTTCATTGTGGTCCCCACTACTTCTATGTCTTTCTTTGGCGGAGATAAATGTTTAAGTTCATAATTATTTCACTTTATACAACATTCTCAGCGTACAGATAAATTACCATAGGTTCGAGTATTGGTGCCGCTATATCTTGAAGTAGTGTTTGGTAACATAAATCCACCATTCCTAATTGATATTATAATCCGTGCAATTATATTGATCCGTAACATTCCTCAATCAGTCGAGTGGTGTGAATTGGAACCTAAACGAGGCTAATTGACGGCATCTCACCTAGGCTCCAAAAGGAGGAGCTTCAGAAAGGTTGGACTATGGGGATCCGCAAGGTTAAAATTCAAAAAGGGTTGAAACCCGGGCCAGTTAGTACATAGCTGAAGGAAAAACCAGTCACAAAACAAAATGGACAAGAAGAGAGGTTCACACCACAATGACTGGAACCAGTCGTTGTGGTGTGACCTCTCTTCTTGTCCTTTGTGTTTGGGGTCTGGTTATTTCTTCAACTAAATTTCAACTTTAATTACGAATTTCTTATGTACAACAATTAATCATTTTTGCGGCAAGCTCAAAACCATGATAAGCGGCAGCTTCACTTTGTACTTGCTTTTCTGCTTTGTAGAAACAATAAACGCCGACAACAATACTTTTGTTGAATTTTTCTCACACTTAAATCTGGCACATAACCAAAGAAGCAGAGCACATTGCAGAATATTGACGAAAACCGCGTTAGGGAGGCAAATGCGGTAAGATGTTAGTGATTTGAAAGGCACGCACCAAGGCGCAAACTGCGCAACAAAAATAACTACAGCGGAATAAACAGACCGCACACATTATGTCTAAAAGTATGAGCGGTTTTGTAGGTAAAGCCTGCCATCCTTTTCGGCACAAGTTGTGTAGATTCGTGTTGCCCATTTCATAGATTATTTAATAGAGTAGCTATGCTCTGTTTTTGTTTTTTTTTTACCCGCCGTGGTTGCTCAGTGGTTATGGTGTTGGGCTGCTGAGCACGAGGTCGCGGGATCGAATCTTGGCCATGGCGGCCGCATTTCGATGGGGGCGAAATGCGAAAACACCAGTGTGCTTATATTTAGGTGCACTTTAAAGAACCCCAGGTGGTCGAAATCTCCGGAGTCCTTCACTACGGCGTGCCTCATGATCAGAAAGTGGTTGGGCACGTAAAACCCCACGATCTAATCTATCTCTGCTCTATTTTAACCTGTTGCTTCCGTGACATGTTCTTGAAATCGGATATGAAAAGTTCTCTCATATCCGAGTGAATAATGGAAGTCGTATTGTTTTCTTAAAGTACATAATGTAAGCAATATTTCGTCATTTTAATCAAGACTCCAAAATGACTTCAACAGTTATGAAACTTCAGCGGCAGAATTCACAAGACTTTGTTTTCAAGTGTTAGGCTAGCCGTTTTGCTAATGATATGCCGCACGCCATGATTGGCTGGCAGTTTATCTTACGACGAGGTCTAGCGTAAGAAGTCTTTTTTTTTGGCGAATTTGGCCCTGGAGCAGAATAAACAGAGCGTATCGTTCCTACGTGCTTTTCGGTGCCATTATCTGATCACCTTCGCTAATAAGATGTCCAGCGTTAGGATTTGCTGAAATTTGCTTTTCCGAACAATTCCAGCGTAAGAGCTTTTTGGAGATGCCTGCCCTGCACCCCTATTCGCAACAGAGGCACTTACGATAGAATTATTTGTGAGAGCATATGGACAAGCCTGATGCTAGACATATTATTAGGGAGAGCGATCAGCCAATTGAGCAAAAAGCATTTAGGAACAGTGCCCTTTGGCAATTAGCACTTACTAAACTCGTCCCCTGGGCCGAAATTGTTTCACAAAAGTTTCTTACGCTAGAATTCTTCGCAAGAGCAAACGGCCGCCAACCAATGGCAAGGGTCACTTACGAACGAAATGCTTTAGAATGAGGCTATTGGTTCTTAATTTTCAAGACCTTTGTTTTTCTGACTGGTTGGTCGCCTCGCTAGTAATATGTTCACCCTCGCTCTCGACCGGTTTCGGCTCTTAGTAACTTAACTAGCTTAACACCTTTTTGCTATTAGGGCTTCTGGTAGCAGAACGTTCTCTAAGAACCAGCAGTGAATTGCCGTTGAACCTTAGTAACCAGGTGCTTCGATAGCCGGCACTGCAATCCACTTTCCAGAGCTAAAATGGAGCGTCGAGTGGAGGAGCGCTCTAGAATACGGATATAAATATCTCGAGCAAGAACTGATGTCAGACTGATTCCCGAAGCGAATGCAGCGGCGGTATGCAGCCCTTTATTCGATCGCGCGTGTAGAGGTGGGCCGCTTATCAGCAGGCGCCCAGCGGCAAGATCGTGCGCGCTCTTGTTGGCGGCAAGGTTGCGCTTGGGAATCGCTGCGGAGACCGAGATTGGTTTTGCGCGATCGTGTCGATTATCGGCGCGTACCATCGCAATGCGTAGGTGGCTTCGCTACGCCAGGAGGACGCGCAGGGCCCGTGACATTGGGTTTTGTATTTCGGAGAAGTAGCGTCGAGTTGCGAGGAAATGGATGGAATTTGCATGAAAAGTCAGGCGGTGCATACCTTTTGCAACTTACCGTCGCACTAACGAAGCGACTGCACGCTTGGAATTGGAAGTGACCTCTGGTTGCCATGTTTCGATGCGTCCCGGGCGCTACGGATTGGAATCAAATGGAGGTCATGCGAAATTTGCAGCCGGACATGTTAGACACCTAATTCTTAGTTTACGCTTCACTTACACCGACACTAGGTCGTTGCGTAAGGGGAGAGGGGATTAGTATAACAACATGTTTGTAAAGGTAGCATAACTTCTAAAATTACTAATGGACGTGATTGTCTCACCTTCAGTGGTGAGACATTTATGAAACATCCCAATCAGGGAAAAAAAAAGTTTTTGGATCTAGGTAGCGATTACAATAATGTGGTGCTTGTTCGCTAGACTGGATGACATCTTGAAAAGCACAATGGATGAAATCATTATAATGTTAAGTATTGCACGTTGTTACGGCCTCCATGTAGCAACATTCCCTTTTAGCGTGACACCTGTATAATTTATTGAAAGTCCTCGTGGGAGCTTGAGCATTCACCGAGAGCAAATTACATGATATAACGTTTACTGTGTGTTTTTTTTTTCTAAACTCGATCAGGTTGCGCGATTTTTAGAACAATGTGAAGACCACGCTTTACATAGGCAAATCATTATTCAGAAAAGGCTACCATCGTTTCCAAATCCACAAAGAATGTAATTGATATTATGGTTGATCATCAAAGAAAGTAAAGGTTCATTGTTAAGGATTGATTGAATGACTGATTTACTGATTGAATTGAACAGCTGAGGAATGAAACGTGCTGCTTAAACATCAAAACGCCTCTTTCTGCTTCTCAAGAGATTAAACAAACTACCTGGCATAATTAAAGAGACCGAAGGTCTTGGGCCAAAACTTACATGAGAGAGAGAGAGAGAGAGAGAGACAACTTCATGTAGTCGCCTGCAAAACGACACCATGACTAAATGGCGCCGTGACGCGGGCCCTGACGTCTTCTCAGCGGGTGGTCTCTACTGAACTCCAGCGCGTGTTACTCCCGCGGTCGGTCGCCCTGAGGGGCAACGTTCCGTCGGTTTCGCTCGGCCTTTGTCTTTCAAGAGCCGCCGAGACCAGCTGGACGGCCCAGGTTTGGCTTTCGTGGTCGTAGCATTCCGCCGTAGCCGCGAGTCGCGGCGGAATCGTTGTACTTGTCGAAGCCTCATTGGGGAACTTGGTGCAATCCCATAGGACGTGCGTCAGGGTGGCCCTCTCCCGCTGGCACACGCGGCACACATCACTCACATATAATTTGGGGTGCAGATGAGTTATTCATTCTGTGACTCAATTTCGCACACGTAGTTATCGAACCAATTTAATTTCGTCACAGCAGCCACACGCACGGTGACTCGCAGTGGATCTCACGACATTGGGAGCGGACGCCAAATGGCGAGAGGCGCTGGGGAAGAGCGAGTTGCCTCGATCCGCCCCTTTCGTAGCCGCAATCTGCATCTGCGCGTGGTTCGCTCGGAAAAGCGAAAACATGAATACGTGCCGCGCATCTCGTTGTTGTTTCATTGAATGCAGCGTGCTTGGGTGATCGGTGAGGCCAATCGTGGAATCTCGCGCCGGTCTATTAGAAATGCAAGGTTTCAGTCGTGCCGACGTTCGCCATGTTTCTACGTGGGCAAAGATTTGGCCTTCTCCTTGAATCGAACTCTTTAAAGACCGTCTTCCTCCACGATAGCGAATCAAACGCGGAACTCGACTTGCTCGCTGCCGACTTGGTAAGTGTGAACACACGCATGTTGATCCTTGCTCCACTCCCCCTCCCTCCTTAAGCAAGGGTAAGTGCGGGACACGAAAAAACGTCAGGAATGCATCCTGATACGCACGCACACTATTCAGTGCTAGTTATTTCCAGTAATGAATGTGCGAATAAGTTTTATCTCTTACGCGCTATGCACTATATGCAATGTATTGCGTTGATGGATATACCGAATAACAAGTTTCAAGTTTATTTGAGATTCACAGACAGATAATGAATTGGCTTGGCAAGACAGCTGCAGGGGTTACGAAAGGCTTATTTTCCGATATGTAATCTCATTTTAAAAAATGATAGCTGAACAAAACCAACCAGTTAAAATAGAACTGTATACCGTATGCGTGCTGAAATGCTCTACAGGACTAATGTGTCTCTGAACTTCTTGGAAGCCTGGTTGATAGCACGAGCGTCTGCTATTTTTTGTGAAGAAAGCTTTGCTGCCTGCTTGCTAGTATTACATACCTTGTTCAACAGTATTTAACTAGACTGAAGGGATAAATAGAATGGGACGAACATTCACATTGCCGACCGTTGGGTGCATTGATTCTGCAAAAGCAATCCCAGTGCAGTTCACGGAGACTAAGGGGGGCTGATGTTAAGCTACCTTTATCAATGGGAAACTTCTAATTCCCTTGAGAGTAATGCGAAGCTACAAAGGAATTGAACTTTCTGGCTTCCTTTGGAGCTAGCCACTGGGTAAGCTCATATGGTAGAACGGCCACCCAGTGGAGCCGTTGGCCCACCCGGTGTTGACTTCGGTCACTTGAGCAGTGGCGTGCCTATGTTTCATCCGCTTGAGCAGGACGATTTTTTAATGGCGCTTCCTCTCTGACAGACCGAAAGCATGTGCAGGTTTCGTTTCGCAGCTTCGTGCTGCAAGCAAGTGGGCGACAAATGCTTGTGTCATGTATCTTCTGCCAGCTAGCGGATTTCTGCAAAACTGTTTTGTCATAATACATAGTTATAGCTGGTCGAACACATTTCTCTTTGTGGAACGTCGAGCTACCGGAGACGTATACGTTAGTAGTCGGGTTGGAGGCGCCACCTGTTCGCACAACCTTTATCTCAAGAAGACAGAGCTATTATTGCCGTAAATACCCACGTTAGGGAATTTGGGACAGAGCTTCTATAAGCGATTTTTGCACGAACAAACACCCACATTTTTTAAGCCTTTCACGTCCTTTCTTACGTACGGCCGAGAGCGTGCCCTAATTTCGCTTCTCCTATTTGTAAAGCTTTGTAATGTTACTGATTAGTGGGTTGTGGCGTTGAATAGTCGGCTTACTGTCGATGAAGAAGACGACATGGCGAGAAGAGCGTCCAACTGGTTACGGCAGATCTATGGTTTGTGCACCGTTGCGGCTGCTTGCTAATAATCTGCTCATACACCGTATTCTGTAACGTGAATTTGTATGTGTGGCTACACTGTTTCCACCCGGTCACAGTATAATACTTAGTCATCGTTTGAGGTGTCGGCTGCGACGGAATTGTTGACAGGCAACCCTTACTTCTGTTTTCGTTTCTTCAATAAGAAGACCTGTCAAAAACAAAAACGTGTCTGACGCATTGTGAGGGAAGAAAACAACTTATGATGTCGCTAACAGAGTTGCTGCTGCATTTGACGTCTCCAATAAACCTCGTATTCAAATGCGTTCACGTAGGAGCTTGAAAACCTCGGCTAAGTTCCTTTGCGCGCAACTACATTGCCTGCTTTGCTCCTGAACGCCTCGAGAAGGATGTTCCCCGGCTCTCGCTTTAAAGTCCAGGAATAACGCTACTCCTCCTTCGGAGCTTACGCAAGGCGACACGCTGGAAGAGAGTTATTTATGGCGGAGAAATGGTCATACGTGTCCAGCCAAAGATGAGCCTCTTTATATTCCGAAGGTGCCGTGCCACTAGGGTTGCGTATCCGTATCCGGCTTTGCGCGCGAAGAGGCACGCCGTTTTGCACCAGCCGTCTGACCAATGCTCGCGTCTAACGTGGGGATCCTGTTGGTGATATGATCCGTACAGTGGAGCGGCCGTGTACAGAATGCGGAGCACTCTTCCCATCATTCTCTCTTTCTCTTTTTGCTACGTGTTTCTTAAGCCAATTCACAAACTACTTTCAAGTACAGTTCTCTTCGCGTGATATGCAAAGGCTAAAGTTAAAGCCGCAGAACAGGAACTAACGCCGCCGGCCATTTATTGGTAGGAATTAAGGATAAAGATGTTCTTCCGCTGAAAGGGGAAGGAGCGTTTTTTTTTCTTCTGTATGTAGAGGCGCACTGAACAGCATCTGAATGATGGTATCCTGGAAAGTTAAAACAAAATCCTGAACTGCGTGGTTCAATTATCTGATTGTGGCTGAACTATACATCTGTCTCGCGAACAAATAAAAGCAGTTCGAGAGTAGCAGTAATAATAATAATAATAATAATAATAATAATAATAATAATAATAATAATAATAATAATAATAATAATAATAATAATAATAATAATAATAATACCTTTATTCATGAAAGCAAGTGGTACAAAGTGCCAAGGCAGTGGGAAAAAAGTTGCTACAAAAAAGCAAATTGACTGGTCCTAATAAACAGAAGGTCCAAAAGGTCGCAGACTGCTACGACCGAGAAAAAAAAAAGGAAAGAGGAAGAACGAAAGAACAAAGCCTTCATAAGACCCAAGCTAAAAACCTATTTCCCTCTTTACTAGAATAGGATGCTTACGATGTAGAAGCCACTGAGTGATCATGTATAATCATAAAATTGAGTTGGAGCAAGGTATTTACATTACAATTGCTCTAATACATATGAGCGGCACAGCTAGCCAATAAGCAACAGCCAGAACACTTAGATATGGTAGAGGCTTCGTTATTTACGAGTCTTTCTTCCCTCCAACCTTCTTACGTAATACCTCGTCATATGCTAGCGTTGCTACAAGCTACATGTAACAATCGGCATTCTTTAGCACTGCGTGGCAGTTAAACAAAAAAAAGTGCCTCTTATCAGTGTTCAAACAAAACGCCGTATTTGCTTTCACACACTATTATCGCTGTGACATATTGTTTCCGTGTATTCAAACAGCAATTAGGCATGTTTGAAATGAACTGGTCTCACCACAGCAATATAATGTTGCCGCAAAATAAGCAGATTTTTTTTTAGTATACATGGTCATTTTGTTTCAGCCTGCGTGCCAGAAGTGTAGCTTTGAACCACATTTCTGAGCGTACTGGGTACGGGTATCCAAACAGCTTAAACGCAGATCGTCGCATCATAAATTTATTTCTAAATAATGCACAGCACAAGACTAAAAACTGTAACGCCGTATAACCATGTAACACGTCAAATTTTAGCGAAAAAATACACGCAAATGCAATTACACACAAAAAATATGTATATAATTACACCCATTGAAACTTGAGGGTACGAAGGTTTGTCATATTATGCAAACAGTGAAATGAAATCGACGTCCTCAATGTTTAGACTAAACATCTAAAGGTAAAAGTTGACGTACAGAAAAAGTGAGAGATGCGCCATAGCATGCGTTGAATTGATTATGAAAAATTTGCTCATCTTAATTTAGCCGGCAAAATTGTTCCGAATTAGGCCACCAGCCCGTACTTATTTCTCCTCTTGTTCATAGTTATTCGTTGTTAAAAGTGCCTGGACTATACCACGGATTTAGGCAAAAATCACGTAAGCTGACAGATGCGAACATAGAAACGTATTTACACGTGCAGCAACTATGCTTTAACTGAGCACTTTGTGAAAGGTACACGAATTTTCATGTGGGCTGCGATAGGACAGGCGGAAACCGCAGGAAGTACTTTTCATCCCGCACTTGCAGCTGCTGCCGCTTTATCAGTGTCCAGAAGAAAAACTACTCGCAGTCAGATCAGTTCGTTGAGACAATAGTGGGCTACCTGATATTCTAAGCAAGCGCTCATGTGACGCGGGATGGGGCGAGTTTCCATCTCGGTGTGAATCAGCATCTCACTGAATCAGCGTAGATAATACGTTTCACATGGGTTCCATCCTAAACCCCCTACTGTTCTTTCTGCACTGCCTTCTTCACGCGCAATTTGATATTTCGGAGCAAAGGTGGCTCCCTATGCTTACTCACTCTAAAGACTCATAGGCGAAATGTAGGTAGAAGTTCGTATGCGCGCAGACACACACACACACACACACACACACATACGCACAAATGCTGTCATGTCACGAGGACGAAAGCCATGTTTCATAAGCTGTGTGTGACGACGATGAGGCGTGTAGCGTAAAAATACGACACACATATAAGTATATTTAAAGCTTCTGTACATGGTGTGTAGCAATAGCACGTGCGCATTCCGAAGGAATATACAAGAATGGGCATCCTCTATGCGCAGTGGCAATCACCGAATGACACAATAATCCGGTAGCCCATTTGGGCAACATCTGCAAAACTCAAAGCCGATGAACTTGATTTCCCTAGTCGATTAATAGGTTTATGTGCTTTTGCGATGTAAATTCGTATGTACAGATTTCACGTTGCGATTTTTTGTCTATTACGGAGAACACTCGCTGGCACTATTTCTCAGTCAATATTCTATGCTCCATAACCTGGAACATGCGGTCGCACATATACATGAGAGAAAGCCTCCCTTACCACGCAGCGCGCCCATATAACACAAGTTACGAGATTCCATAGGGCGGAAGAAGTTCCTGTATTGTTCGACACAAGTATCGTGACTAAAATTTAGCCTAGTTGTACGAATGTGCACTTAGTGCAGAAGTGTAGGCGGGAACAGAAGACTTTGCAAAGGTGAATCCTACGCTAAGAAAATGGAATCATTAGAAAAGTTTTCGATATTTAGATCTGACAAGGCTTTTTTTTAGACAAGGATGACTTGCAAGTTCGGGGACAGTAGGGAACCGCACATCACCCGCATCCGTGATGAGTGAAAACAAAGATTAATGGACAATTCCGAATGGGCTCTTGACTATGGGGCACGAATGTGCCAGGACCAAGTAGGTAAAACGTACACAAACTCTTCACCGTGTTCACTCGCCTGTGTGTTTTGAGTGCAGGTAATAAACAATCACCTAGCCCATTTATTCAAGCTGAGTTTTTAATGGTGCTGGAATGTTTTGTGAGAGTCACAGATGGCCGTCTTTGAATAAATAAGGCGACAACCCAGTCAACATTTTTCCGTTTCTGCTTTATGGACAACTTAGTCAAATTCATTTATTACATTCAGTGCTAAGTTTTGTATAAAGGGGAAATCAGACATCCACCCGTTCGTAGCAATTGCTACAAAGGAAACCCGTACGGGTTCCTCAAAAGAAAAGCCCGAGAACCCGTATGGGTTTCCTTTGTAGCAATTGCTACGAACGGGTGGATGTCTGATTTCCCCTTTATTCATTACTTCTCTCCACCTTGCGGGTTTCCGCAGAACTACTACGTCAGTGCTAAGTTTTATGTATAGCAAAGCCAAAATTTCTTGCCAGAACTCTGTTGCAAGTACCCAAGGTACCTTTCAAGGGAAACTTGCATACATCCGGAATAGATACATGCTTCTTGTCCTAAATGTTGCAGGTGTTGTTGGGGGTTACATATTTTAACCTAGTACTTATCATGCTTGTTGTGTTGGTTTGGCTTTGTACTGTATTTTTTGTATGTATTTTCGTTTTTCTGTGCTGTTTACTATGCGTTCTCTGGCTTTGACATTGAGAACTCTCTGCACTCAATATTATATGCGCCTTTCATCTGATAGTTATACAAAATTGGTTGCTATTCAGACATTTTTAAGCACATACCTCTATCTACTTCATGAGGTGTACACTTTTCAGGGTTGTGCCATTTGGCCAAAAGCCTTCCGAAAACGCCTTCCGGATTCTGCAGAGACTTGCGAAATTCTAGCACAATATCAAGTTGAGCTGAGAAATGCTGTCGCACCTGCGGGCAACGAGAAAACTGGTGCAGGAATGTCAAGACCAGCTTGGGTCGAGGAATGTTGCTTGTGCACGCAGCAAGCCGGTCCAGTTCTCTTTCTGTAACTAGAAAATTTCCTGATGTACCTGCCAAGGCCGGTCACTGATGCCAATAACAGAGCGATGCTTCGAATCGCCGCTCGTTTTATTGCTGATAGGTAACAATAGCTACTTATTACCCGCTTCGTGCTTCGCTTTCCTTTTTTTTATTTGATTTCCATTTCCCCTGTAAGCAACTGCTATGGCTTTGAGTAAGTGCTCGCTTGTCCCATTTGTCACCTTCTTTTGGTTTGTGAGACGTCAGTGACGACGTGCTTTGTAAGCTTTGTGAGAAACTCTCGCGCATGAATGCGACGCAGGGACTTTTTCGAACCCGTGGAAAAACCACGTAACACGAACCACCTTTGCAGGCTGAGGTTGCAGGCATGGTTCGTCTCAACGTGCCGAAGCTGCACAGTAGCTGCTATTTCTGAACGTGTTCTCACAACGGCATGGCAAACATTGCGGCAGAGACGCCAAATGAGTCGCAGGCCCTTGCGGCACACGCAGCACAGTCACCGCGTAAGCTGGAGGAGCGGCTACGTAAGACTTCCATTT
Source organism: Dermacentor albipictus (assembly GCF_038994185.2). Classification (NCBI taxonomy): domain Eukaryota; kingdom Metazoa; phylum Arthropoda; class Arachnida; order Ixodida; family Ixodidae; genus Dermacentor; species Dermacentor albipictus. The sequence goes on along the minus strand of NC_091830.1, from coordinate 80,427,566 downwards.
TGGACAGCATACATATGTGGGCGTGTGTGCTTTGTCATCTATTGTACACAAGGGGCAACACTGCTTCAGCAGCAAGGAGCACTTGCAACATGACGTCGCACTTTGGTTAATTCCCATGTGAATGACAGAAGCAGACCTTTTTACACACTCTCTTAAAAAAAGAACCTCAAAGCAATGTTTAACGTAAGGCTACTGACTCCTTTTGACATATGAAACTAGTAACAGCAAGGGATCAACAATTATGGAACAGCGGCTTTGCTACAGGTTTGAGTCAGCTTTCGGAAAAATGGATCTCTCAATTTATTTTACATTAACTGTATTCAAGGCGATAGCGCTGCCTGCTAGGTAGTGCCGGCTACTCCTCTCGAATTATATATGTGCTCGAACATGTCTCAGCGAAGGAATGTAGAAACAACCACAGTGACACCAGTTCCAAAGTTCACATATGCGGAACAAAATGAATGTTCCGGAGTAGTTGACGAAATTAGTACAATCGTACTGGTCTTCCCACTGACAACCCTCACTCAGCGGTATTCTCTTGTCGAAACGTTGTCTTTAGCCAACATTTGACATTATCATGGCGCTCCTCTGACCAGTGTCGAGCCCATAAAGTATCCACTTACCTGCAAACAGAAGTATTCCTTAGTAACAGTACGGTTAGCTCTAATAAGTAGGCTGGCAAGCTCTTTGCGTAAACAAGCATCTATTCATGTAAACCTAACTGCCCGTACCAAACGTTTGTACCCACACGTTTTTGACTTTCCAGTATACAATCAATACTTCACAGCCGGAACACAACATGCGTCCCAAAAGTGCGAAATATTGCAGCATCACAGCATCAATAAACACGGGAAGGTCTAAACGTCGCGATGGTTGCGAATGCGACAAATAGTACTTTATAAGCGCCATCTCCAAAGACGTTTACTAAGATAGGTATGGCTGATAAAGGGATGCCATCGAATACACAATGTGACATATTGTATTTGTCGAGCCAAGTGTTTACAATAGTGCGTTCAGGATAGCGTCAAGCAACCGTTCACTCAGCAGAATGAATGGCACGTCATAATAACATTTCGTCTATACTACCAACGTACAGCATACTGCAGGTTGGAAAAATATCTTTAATAAACTCAATGATAATGCTCATTACGCGGCTCGCGCTCTAAGAAAACTGCAGCCTCAAGTTAGTAGCCGAGAGTATGGGTTAGCCCATGAAGTGGCTGTCCCCAAAATTAAATTCGGTGGTTCTACGTGCGAAAACCATGATCACGCCGTAGTGGGAGACTCCCGAATAATTTTGGCCACCAGGGGACCTTTAACGTGCCCCAAATGATGGGGACACGGGCTTTCTTGCATTTGGTCCGCATCGAAATGCGGCTGCCACGGCCGGGATTCGACCCTCCGACCTCGTGTTTAGCAGCAACACCATAGCCGCTAAGCCACCGTGGGGAGTGTCCAGCTTCATCTTACTTGCTTGGATGAGAAGGTTGACGGCTATGCATGTAAATCACCATCAAAAAGAACAATTAGGATGCGTTATCATAATTTCTTAAGGTTCCTCCCTTATACGCACTAAAGTAAAACACACTACAATAAACGCAAACTTTACAATATTGAAGCGACGAGTGTCCACGGAGACAAGGTTACAAGCGACTACGACGACAAGGTTACAGGCGACAACTCGCTTCATCCGCTAGCTATAGACCACATCTTCGACCTCATGTTTGTAATGATCAAATAACGTAACAGCGACGTACCACGTCCGCTTTCGCTTTAATTATTCCAACAAAATGCACTGTTGACTTTATGATAAGCGCACTTCCTTTAATTACTCATAGACTGGCATTGCGCATCTGCGTTCTCCCCGACTTGTTTATGTTGGAATCGTCTTGTTCATCACGTGTAAGCTCTGTGTTATCATAACACATTAGTGAAACTATCTTGCCGTTTACAACAATGCCACACATAATATCTTATTTTTGATTAGTTTTTCTCAGGTACTGTTAGTGTTCGCGATTAATCCTCAATTATTTTTCACAACCCCCTTGCTGTATCTAACCAACTAGCACAATGAACCATACTTCTAAACTCCAAGTTATATATGTTCAGAAATATTTGTTTCACACTTGGAATTGGCGGAACACTTATTTCTTAGTTGTTCTTTAGGCTGGCTATGTAAACCCACCCTCTTGTCAAATGCTCTGAAAGAGACCGGGAGGTAGTACGAATATCGGAAAAAAATTAAAAGTTGACTGTCACTTTCGGACATGCTAAAGAGGATCCCAGGTAGCACAAAAGAGATACGTAACGTTTTCGCAGCGTTTATCCAAGACGATAAAAACGGGTTAAGGAAGACACGAATGAGAGAACTTCGGCGGGAAAACGTCGTATATCTCTGCTAATGTCCGGCTTAATTACTTTCTTGAGACGATCTAGAACATGTCTGCAAGGCGTATTCGAAAAGCTGGTCTAGAAATAGGATTGGGAAAGACAAAAGTAATCCCTTTGGCAAAACTATTCGTAACCGATTTCTAAACGTTTTTAGGACGTTATCAAAAAGCTGGTCTAGAAGCGGTCTTGAAAGGTTTACGATCATCTGAAGCTCATTTTCGCGGGTGACGGGCGCGATCAGACATCGTTGTTCAAAACACGCGTTTAGTTTCGCCTCACGCGACTGGCCTATGCCGCGCAGACGTCGTCAGCCGCACCCGTTGGCACGGCCTAGGCCAATCGCGTGAGGTGAAACTGATCGGCCGTTTCGAACAACGATCTCCAATCGCGCCCCAGATGAGCAGAAGCGTCGGTGTTGACTGTAAGAGCCATGGCGCAGTGCCAATCACTGTTCCCCGCAGGGCCGTCGCATCCTCTACCAAGTCGCACGAAAATGAGCCTGTTAGGAATAATAAATCCTTAATACCGCCTTTAGTAAGCTACGATGCTTACAACCACAATGGGAATGACATCCTGCAAAGAAGAAATGGCCAATGGCCACGTCTTGGCATGTGGCCAGACCAAGCCCTTCATGCCAAGAGTGCATGAAATGAGAACATTGTGACAAAGCAAAAACACTTTATTAAAATGTAATGCTTATGCAAGGTTCGAACAAACTGTGTGAAAAATGCAAATAGAAGTAAAGGTACATCAACAATGACAAAAGTCGCAGAAAGGATTCGTAATGAAATCGAAAGTGAACATTCACTAGCACATAAACAAAATTCCAAGTACACATGCAAAAATGAACAGAAAAACCTGGAGTGTACTGAAGTGTCTAATTTAGCATAGTAAAGTGCACGTGCTATTAGATGGACTAGAGTTATGCAGAAGTGACATCGGAGCGAATGGAAGAAGTAGACTGAAAAATGCAAGAGTATGAATCGGATGGTAACTGCCTCCAAGCAATGTTACCAATCAGCTAGAAGCTTGAAAAGAGCACAAAAAGAAATACCACCGCATACTATCATAAAACAATCCTGTGACAGAAATAAAAAAAATGGGAACAATGCAAAATTGGATATATTGCCTTTAGGATATATCAAAGAAGGTAATGGCGAGAAAAAATAACAGTGTAATTCAGTGTAACAAGTGAACACTACTGTAGTACAGCGAACGATGAGACAGTAATGCTGCATCTTGCCACTCCGGAACGTGAGAAATGAATATGCAAGCCTCATATTAGAAACTTACATAAACATGGAAATAAACTGGAATGCACTGGAAGCTGCATTTGTGTAACAAAGGAAGCAATGGTCATAATAAATAGTATGTGTTTTATCTAAAAAGCCCTTTACAAGAGGCAAAGTTGTACCTCTCTGGCAAAAACAAAGTTGCAACGAATAATTTGCAAACGAGCAAATACATTAATTAGCACACTGACATGTCACACTTTGCGCACATCTCCAGTCTCCGAAAGCAAAAAAACCACTCTGAATGAGAAAAACGTTTAACACATGTAGCCCGGAGCAAATTCTTTGCCAGTTCACTCACACTTTCACATCCAAAAACATTTGCCACAAAGTCCAGGCACAGTTCCACTGATGTTTACCAATTCACCCCCACTTTCACGTCCAAAAATATTTGGCACACAGTCCAGGCAGAGCTTCATAGATAAACAGCTTGAGAGCACCCTACTGATTATTGCGCAGTCCCGCTGCTGGAAATAGAACTGCCGCACATGCTGCTAGTGGTTTCAATGTAGACACACTTGCTGTCCTGGACAGGTACGCTCACATATCTGCACTGGTGCTCCATTTTGTCGAAGTAGACACATTGATGCACTACGCTGGTAATTGAAATGTATTGAATGCACAAGTATTGGCTTCACCAGAGAGACTTGCCCACATACCACCACTGGCATATATATGCACTTGCTCTTCACTCAGTAGCATTGAACTTAAAGTGTTCCCTATGTGGGAGCCATGTGTAAAACCGGTGTCACACGACCACTCTCGATCGCGATCACGGCCGATCCGGATCGAAATTATCGATACGACTGGCTCACTCTCGTAGCTTGCGCAGAGGAGCCAATCACGACCGAGAAATTCGATTTGTAACGGACCGGATAGCGGCTAAAAGGGCCCCGTGTGAAACCGGTATCAAATAATGCACAGGCGTACGCTAGGAAAATATGTCGCACAAGGACAAAGAACTGCGACATGCCTCGTTGTGCGAAGCGCGCGAACAGAAGACATGTATATATATATTAAAAATACTGCGAGAGCGCTTCGCGAACTCCATGCGCACACATGGCACCCGCACGAACTCGGCAGCCCGCCGTAAAGCGCGAAGGGCGCACAGCGTACATTCCGACACATGTCCCAAACTGCAAACAATCGTACTACCTGAGGCATACAAGTTATTTTATACCAAGGGCATACTCGACTCACGTATGCAGTATCCACAAGCGAGTTATGCAGCGTACATGCTGTATCCATTCGCCAAATAGTAAAATTGATAACAAGCACAAAGCTACAAGAAACTCAGTACATTACTACCATTTGAGGCGTCAAATAAAATCGAATTTGGCCGTTTCATATACTGGACACAATATATGGACACATGTGGTACCCGGTAATACCATGAAATACCCATCACGTGGGTAAAGGGGGCGAAAACACAATCGAGAACCTGAAGCGCAAACGGTAAAAGCACGGTATGGTGCACGCAAAATTCTGTCAGTGCGCTGTAGCGCGAGGGAAGAAAATAGGGCGAGCAGTTGACCTCACCTTTTGGGATACCGCACTAGTACTGAATCATTAAAAAAAAAGCCTGTTTGAACCAGTTCCCTTGTCTGCAACACTCTTGCTAAACGGGAGACTAAAATAGCACGATGACGGCTCTATTGCGGATATCGGCAAGGTTCGCACAAACAGAAATTTTGCCGCCTTGCTTCGCATTCTGCAAAATGCTTTCTTGTTAGGATCACGCATAGCGGCCTATCCCGACGCTAGGGACACACAGGCACGACTTCGTCCCTCTAACTTTCGTCCTTATACTGCCCTTAACGCCTTCATTACAGCGTCAGTGAAAAGGCGCCTCACATAACATGACAATGAACTTGAAGAGCTGATTAGTGCCCTCCACTCCGCGCTTTCCAAGTGAAAACACTACTGATTTCCAAATTAAACTACACAAACAGATCGCACAACCCAAACTGATCACAGAACGTCGTTTTCTTGACGGCAAAACCCTGCAACACTTACATGACAAAGGGCAGCGGCAGCACGTTCAGAACAGCCGCTATCATACCACAGCGCAATGCAAGTGCGATAACGCTATTATGCCCGGCTCAAATAGATCGCACAACCCAAACTAATCACAGAATGTCGTTTTCTTGACAGCAAAGCACTGCAACACTTACATGACAAAGGGCAGCGGCAGCACATTCAGAACAGTCGCGAACAGATCATAGTGCCATGCGAGTGCGATAACGCAACTATGCCAGGCTTCACGAATAACATGGCCGCCTTGGTCACATAACAATTGAAAACACTACTGATTTCCAAATTAAAACCACACAAACATATCGCACAACCCAAACTGATCACAGAATATTGTTTTCTTGGCAGCAAAACACTGCAACACTTACATAGCAAAGGGCAGCTGCAGCACATTCAGAACAGCCGCAAACACACCATAGCGCAATGCGAGTGCGGTGACGCGACGACGCCATGGCGACGCGACTATGCCCGGCTCGCCCGGCTGCCCGGCATCAAGAATCACGCGGCCACCTTGGTCACATGATTTGACGACGGTATCGCCACCTTGCGCAAGGTTGGATCACGTTGATGGGTTGTTGAATATTGTAGAAGCCGCTAAAGGGGCTGACGCGCCGTGGCGTGGCGGTGGCGCCTTGAGTCGTTTTCAAAACGTATTCACCCCTCGTTTTTAAGCTGCCTGGCTTCCAACGTTATCAAAACGTATTCACCCCTCGTTTTTAAGCTATCGTGTTTGGAACGTCTTTGATGCGTCGATTTTGGTCTAAAATCTGTTTCAGACGTTGAATCCCTTAATACGACGTTTTCAAGACTTTGTGTGCTACCTGGGGAAGGTGAAATCGTGCGCGCTCACGAGACATTCATTACATTACTTGACATTTTCGTTCTAATGCTTTGTTACTTCTTATCACTTGTTTTATCGCACCAATGGTCGTATGTCCGAGGGCCTTAATCAACGCAACCTTACTTAACTGCGCCTTAATTCGCCTTACGTAACATCAAAAGTCGAGACCCGCCGTGGTTGCTCAGTGGCTATGGTGTTGGGCTGCTGAGCACGAGGTCGCGGGATCGAATCTCGGCCACGGCGGCCGCATTTCGATGGAGGCGAAATGCGAAAACACCCGTGTGCTTAGATTTAGGTGCACGTTAAAGAACCCCAGGGTGGTCGATATTTCCGGAGTCCTCCACTACGGCGTGCCTCATAATCAGAAAGTGGTTGTGGCACGTAAAACCCCGGAATTTAATTTACTTAAATCAAAAGTCGAGTGTTAGACTCCCACCGAAGGTCGAGGGTTCGGCCTCCATCATAACGCGAGAGCTTAAAGTGGCTCGTACCCCCGATGGTCTGGTAAACGCAGCGTGTGGTACCGAAAGTCACGTGAGCTCGCCTCGTGCAGACACGCGTTCCTGTGACAGCTCTCGCGTTTGTCGTCGTCTTCTTTCATAGCTGGCTCCGATGGCGCTCATGCCAAAAAGAAAGGTAATTAAGGTAGAGTTAATTCGGGCACTCATACCCACGACGTTCGGTGGGAGTCGAACTCTGGATCTTATAGGTTATATGGGGCTAAGTTAATTAAGGAACAGTTAAAAAAAGTAGCGTCAATTAAGGCAACCGAACCCAAAGCCTTTGGTGGGAGAAAACAAGTAATCTGAAGTAACAACGCATTCGAACGTGAGCGTCAAGTAATTTAATGTCTATTGAGCGAGCAGGCTTTTGTCTTCACTCTCTTCGGTGTATGCTAAAGTGAATGCCAATTGTTTTTGACATTGAATTTCCCGGACGGTCAAATTTTCGACCCATGAACTATTTAAGCTTTTCCGCTTAATATTCAGGAAACGAAGTGATAGCCGTAGACCATACAAGCTGGGAAGTTTTGTGGAATCGGTATATAAACGAAACAGCACGAAAATATAGATGGAGAAAGTAAATGACCTTGACCGTTCCCTCGTAGCACCGTAAACAAACGACCGAATTCCTCATCGAGGAAGAATACATCGCTTACACAACTCCTCCCTGAAAGTAGGTTTGTCATTGTAACACTTCGCACAGGTGCCAACAGGGCGATTGTCTCTACGAGTATTGCCTCAACGTCTCGAACAGCTCTGTCGGCTCGGCCTTCAGACAAGGAAAACACAAGGCAAAATAATGGGTCGCGTTTCCGTTTACTGCGCATTGTGGCTTCGCTATGCAGAAAAGTGTGTGGGGAGTCGCAAGGTCGTATCAGTTACGATTGGTGGGCTGATAGCCACATATGCGACCGGATTTGCAACCGATATCTCCCAGTCTCACGTTCCTCTGAAGCGCGACAAAACTTCCCCGCATAAAGATTAGCCGAGAGTATCGGTTAACCTGGTCGCAGCAATCTGGGTCGCGCAAGGTTGAGGTGTAAACAAGACCCACTGAGGCAGTTAATCTCCGTCGTAGAGCCTCCGGGTCTACCAACAAAGTGACGGACGTTTCTAAAATAATAAATACCATTCGCTAATCTTGAATGCGCGGATCGATGAAAATCTCTAATGTGGAATCGTCGTGTGTATGGCTCTGTTTGAGAATTTCCATTTTTCTTTCTTTTTCGTAATGCCAGAGACATGCCTTCACAATGCGTATCTAAGGACTCTTGACTGCTTTCCGAGCGAATTGCACACCTTGGACACTGTAAATTAGAACATGCCAAACTAAAAGAAAAAGAGAACATGGATATCGATAAAAACAAATCATAACTTAAATATAGCTCCGAGCACCAAAAAGCAGAGCTCTGTTTTGTTTGTTTTCTTTTTAAATAGTCTTTACTTGGTCGAGTGCCAACAATAATTACCATCGGAATATTAGCAAGTGTAGGCTGTCAGAGCAAAAGGCTAAGTACTTTCACGTACATGCATTGCAATGGGGTGCAGCATATCGAGAAGGGTCGCATACGTAGCGTCGTCTGCATTCAAGGCCTCGACCAGGATTGCGCTGCAATGTTAATATTAGGGCGACACGTAAGCTGGTGAATGACAGTCGTTTTGCATATGCAGATGTGGTAACCGTTGAAGCGATTTCGATGCCGTCTCATGGAGGCTCGTAGGCTCGGTTAAATGAAGCAAGGATGTTTATTGCGAGATCTAGCTGTACGGTGCATGCGCATGCCATTTCTTTTGTATTCTGCACTGACTGCTGTTACGTTTTTTCCGTGTTCGCTTCACCACCAAATGTTGCTCTGCATCTTTCGCTTTGTCATTTATGTGGACGCGAAAGAAATTCCTGCGAATGATGGTAGCAGGTGTTAAATCAGTTTTATTCGACTTCTTCGGAGACTGAAGAGCTCCTGAAAATGTTTAGTAGCTCCATATTTACATCGAGCAGGTGCGCGTTTGCACCACAATGTTACCGCGCAGCCGACGTGGCAACCGCTTACTCTCATTCCATCTGAGGAATGCCCCTAAGCGTTCAACCGTGTTATTATAAGACATCAAGATAAAAAGCACCAGCGTAGTGGCTTGCTCACGAGTGCAGGTACCGTTATGACATTGAAATTTACAACAGTATTGTATAATATTTCCAGCGTAATTCCGCGAGAGTACCATAAGACAAACGAAATGTTAATTTTGGACAAACACTATAGCTTAATTGTGAAGATTGCCCTCGTGAGATTTGTAGACGCCTCTAGCTGTAGAAGAACAATTCGACGAGCTCCGCGCTCCCCGCTCGTGTTTTGCTTTTTTGTGCGCAAATCGATTCATTCCCTCCTGCCATGTCATGCAGTATTACCACCGGAACCTCTAACCAGCTTTCTTTGAAACGTATGCGCCTCCGTAGCGTGTACGCTAACCGATATGCGAATCCCGCGAAGCCTCTTCCCCTTATTTTTCTTCTTAAGTCGCGTTGCACCATTTTATCCGCAATGCAGGATGGAGGAATTTCCAACAGCGATCATCAATAAGCCTGTCTTGACGCAGCAGACTCCATCACCTTTCATTTCATTCCATTATATTTCCTCGGAACAGGACGCAGGGGCATTGCGTAAGGCGTGGGTTGCATAATTGTTAAAACGAGTAATGTGTTTTTAAGGTGAACCATGACCCGCCGTGGTTGCTCAGTGGCTATGGTGTGGGGCTGCTGTGCAGGAGGTCGTGGGATTGAATCCCGGCCAGGGCGACCGCATTTCGATGGGGGCGAAATGCGAAGACACTCGTGTACTTAGATTTAGGTGCACGTTGAAGAGCCCCAGGTCGTCGAAATTTCCGGAGTCCCCTACTACGGCGTGCCTCATAATCATGAAGTGGTTTTGGCACGTAAAAACCCTATAATCTAAAGTAATCTAACGTGAATTATGATGTGCTACATTTGCTGCGAAGCTCGAAGGGTAGGGCAAATCAACGGTGTTGCGGGAAAGGTCCTTCCCGTCTAGATCCTTCCTGAAAACTAGTTAAAAAAATAAAAATAAGGAAAGCAGCGAATGTTATAAGTTGGGACTGGTGGATGCGAAGCCTGTAATGCATTTTACCTGCCGGCAATTTTCTAACCTTATCACCCCTCATATTGTTCCGTCGTCCCTAATTGAGTTTCCATTCTTTAGTCCCCTATTTTCTCGGTCTGTTAGGTTACCGTATCTCCTACGTGTATCTCCTCCATGGATTACATCACTTGCATTCTTCCTTTTACAGCTCAACTAAAATGTCTGTATCAGTTCTGCATTCTGTACCGCAGTCTATCCGCATCTGGTTATACCGCCTATGTTTCTCCGTCATATCACATGTTACGCGCTCCTCAGCTTGCTGTCATATTTATTTGTCATTCTCAAACTTTGTGCGCGATAGCTTATTACTAGCAAAATGCACTGATTGTGTGCTTTTCCATTCTAGCGTAAGCCTAGGCAGTCGGTCATTACAATAACATTCCCGTCCAACACTCTGCAACCAACTTTCACGCGTCTGAAAGTTTCCTTGTTACTGTGATCACTTGGCTCAGATAGAGGCACTGCAACCTACGAAGAACTGCACTAGTCTCCTAGTTGTTATGCTGTACTTTCAAACCTTGCCGCGAAGCTCGTCCCAAAGTCAAGACGCCAGCTTTTGCCTACGGGGCACGTTTCGGGCCCCTTGAACCGCAGTGCACTTTGCATATCATGCGTCATCACGAAGGAATATTCCGCGACGAGGCTCAGTCAACGTGTGGTAAGCCATGTAGGTTGGAGCGTGCAAATTGACGCCGTAATTTCTAGCTTCTTATCTCCGTGCTGCTTCTCCAATAACCTTGCGCCTAAGTTTCTTCGCACTTTTCGAGATAAACGGCTGTGGCGTGGTTGCCGCACAAGAGTCCGCCAGCTCGTCGGCCCTCGCCCTGCCCGGAGGGCAGTGCACAAGTTACGCGTCCTCTCGCTTTGTGCTAATGGTTAGCCAGGAACAAAAAGTAAAAACCCATGGCAGATACCCGTAATGACTGTTGTCAGCGCATGACGTCAGCAATGACTTGTCAGGCGCTTTGGGCGTTTGAGTTTCCGGGTACCTCAGCCCCGGCGAGGTAACGAAAACGCATTCCGGTGTTACATTAGCATGCCTGTGGCGACCAAAAAATTAAATGAGGGAAAACGTGCGGGTGTAAAACGGGATGCCAGCTTGAGAAAAACACATTCCGCTTTGTCACACACGTGGCTTCCAACGCCTTTTTTTTTTTTTGACGCTACACAACGCACCAACAACATTGTACAGCGATAACGCAGCCCGCCAAGAATTTTTTCCTCCCTTGCGGCGGTTCACCACAATGTTGCTTCACAGCCACACACACAGTGTGCTTGGCCAGGCTTCGTGGCGACACGCACTGTTCGTGCATCACTCGTGCCCACGTGACATTTAGACGAGCCGCGTCGCATCGTATCAGCCACAAAGTACCCGCATTGCTTTTCCAAATGCAGCTAGACACACGTTTCTCTTACGCCCCGCAGCCGAAAGCCACTCGCAATAGATTGTTGCATCGTCAGCACGAACCATTTAAAATTAGCGCAGTGTGCGAAGCGACAGCAGCGACAGAGGAAGCGAGCGGACGACAGCGAAGCGAATCACGTTGACAGATGACGGTTGCAAATTTTTTTTTTTTTTATAAAAGCAATCATAATGTCACAATGGCGTCTGCAGTCCCACCGTGCAAGCTGCGGTCAGGCAAGCCAACAGATCACGTAAGAAATATCGCCTCAGACGGCGATACGTCACTTTCTTTTGTACTACTGTCCGGAGCCAGACGGAATTCTTCTTACAGTGTTACGCAGCGTCCAGTACCCGAAACAACGGCAATGCACAGCTTCCTCTTCTCACGGCGTGAAACGGTGGCTCGATACACTTGCAGAGACAGTGCGCTCGGAAGGCGCAGACAAAGTGGACGGCAGAGGGCGGAAAGTGAAGTGGCACTAAGCTGCGCGTGCCTTTTTGGGCATTCCAACTTCCTCCTTGCGTTCGTGACAGGAAAGAAAGGAGCGCTTAAGAGAGCATACCAGACTGTTTGGCACGCCTCGACTTGCGTCATCTATTTTTTTTTTATTTTTTGTCGTGCGATCGCCCGATGTCCTTCGGTGCGCATTCCACTATTGCTGTTGACGCATTGACAACGGATCGCGGTGTACGTGAGGCAACACTGTTTTTGCGCGGCTTATCTATGCATATGTATAGTCGGCGGTAATGCGCCTCCTGCTTTATGCCGGCAGAATTGCTGAAACGAACAACGCACGCCGAATATTGAGTCGCTTGTTTGGATGTTTTTCAAACAACACCGGCATTCCTTTCTGGCGAGGCAAGACACCTCACTAGTCACGCAGGCATCAGCTGGCCGTGGAATTACAATTCCAACAAGCCATGGAATGCGGATTAGCATCTGGTCGTATAGGCATGCAGTTTGCATCGAAATCATGCTGTTTTCCGTATGGGACTTGTGCAAGCGCGTTGCCCTTCTTGTTTTGCGTGTTCTGACGTCCTTCTGGTGTTTTCAATACTTGAAATAAATTTCGTGTGCTTTTTGGGTGAGTGTCCTTGCACAACATAAAGAAATAGGCCGCAGGCTATTCTTTTTCTTCTATCCTTTGCGTTGTGGTGTGTATGTTATTTCCTCTCTGTATGCAGCTCTATTTATTTGTTGACTTTCTCGCTCGCTCCGTAATAGATAAAGCTTCATCGTCTTACATATGGCTTCTAGAAACCTATTGGAAGGTGTGCATTCACCGATGGCCTCAGACCATGTTTCCTACAGATTCATGACTTACATGTCCATATCAATAATAACATGAGAATGTTCCAGAGAAAAAACATAATGATCCAGAATTTTTGTCTTCGTGTGTCTCATGAGAAAAAGCAGACATGCTTCACGGCGAGATAAATTGTCAGGACATCTTTTCTAACACTGATGCTAAAATGACATTTTCGAACACCTGTGCACGCCAACTTTCTAAAGAACAGGTACAGTTTGACCCATCGCTACTGGTTTCTTCATATCTTGCTTTGTACTTGTGGTTTAATGGGATGCCAAAGAGTCAGAATAGAGGACCCAGCACAATATGAATGCAACTTTTCATCAGAATAGGAAGCAGGCCCCACTGTGGACGAAATGTATTCTATCGTGTCCATTTGTACCACTACAATCATTTGACCACTTTTTGAGTCTAGCCAGTCGGCATAGCTTGCCTCTCTTCGCATGTTTTTTTTTCTTCTCTTACGTTCTCACTACCCGCTCTGTCTTCACATCAACGAACCTTTTTTTTTATTTTGGCGTGCTCAACACTACGTTGCCGCAGGCATACAGTTCCATGTTGAAGTGAGCGGGAAATGTGGCATAAAATTTTTCGACCAGCATAATAACTATAGTTAGGGCATTTCCTTTACCATAAGACGTGCCTTAGTTGATAGAGAAAGTTGAGGCGGCGTTTACTTTTATTTGAACTTCAATTGTGTTACGTGTTCACCTTGTTACATTTCATGACAGAAGCGTGGTTCCTAAGGACAAACCTAATTTTACTATGTCATTGCCATGCAAGGTCCAGTTGGTTAGGATGGATTTTCTAAGATTATTAATCACCAAATTTCCGAATGGCCGTGTTTACTGAATTATTAAATTGAAAAACTTAAGTGTGCTTGTGTTAAATCTGAGTGGCGTTGGCAAAGCTACGCTCCACAGGTGCGGGTAATCTCTGAAACGAACAATTTCTTTGAGCGTTCCTAAAGTAGTATTTAGCAGCTGAATGACTTCACTCATTGTTAAAGGAAAAAAAAGCAACGCGCTGACAAATCAAGTTCACGAAGGCTAATACAAATATCCACTTTACAGAATTAAAAGCATGAAGCATGAACTGCAGATAAATTGATGTGCTGAGCAGCGCTCACGTACAGCCTCCACCGCCATTCTGGCCGTGCACTCGACGGTCGCAGCCCCTTGTTTTCTAGCAGCCTGAAAACGAAACTATGCGAATGCGGGAATACTATGGTTAAAGTAACGGTTACCATGATATTAACATGTAGCCAACTATTATTCTGCTCTCTGAAGCATTGAGCCAGCATTATTGCATCAAAGGTTTCTTTTGTCTCTTTCCTTTTGTCTTTTATGTGTGTCATCACTCAGTTTCTTGGTTATATCTTGCTTATATAACATTTCGTTTGCATCTGTAGAATCAAGCCCCGTTTTCAGTCTTGCTGCAGCTTGGCCTCGCGCTGAATCAAATAAGTTTAGCAAAATGACGTTGCTAAACGAGAGAAGCTGGTTCATAGTTCGTAATTAAGTTGATAAGGATTCAACATTGTCACTCAACGGTTAGTCAAGATCTGCGCGCGCACTTGTTTACCTTAAGCCCTCTGCAATTGTAAAAGTCCTATACCTTCCTGTCTTACGCTTTTGTCCGCACCATCCGCTCCGACGTTGGACACCTTTCCCCTGATTGCGTCTCGCCGAGTCGAGGGCCTGTTTCTTATTCCCTCGCAAGAGAGCGTTTGCCCCCGCGATGGAAGTTGCACGCAGCACGTAATGCCGCCTGTTTAGTCAGTCAGACGGCGTTTAGCTAAACGTCCGAAGCGCTGCAAAATCACAGCTGCACGTATGCCTGCGCAAGGAACGCGCACTTAACTCGCACCTCTTTCTGCGCCCCGTGCACGACTGCACCTGGCACGGGCTGCTGCGGACGGAGCCTTTCATCAGATATCCTCTTGCCGTCCCGCTCCGTGTCTCGGCGAGGTTAATCCGTTTGAAAGCGCGCCTGTTTAAAAGTTGTGCACCGACTTGCGCTGCTGGACGCAGCAGGCGTCGTCGCAGTCAATCACGCTTGCTGTTTTCGGCCTCTCTGTGGTCACTTTTTCCCGGTGGTACTCGCCGAGTGTGCGTCGGGTGAACCAATAGCAGGCGTCGCCGAACGCGCTCACTCAACCTTGTTGTGCGCGCGGCAACTTTCAAGATTTAGTACTGCGTGAAGATTTTGGTGGCATCAGCCGTGTTTACGGGCACCCGATGAGTTGGAGGTATGTCACGGGGATCTTTTATTCTGTGGATGATGTTAAGTACTTGCGGATCAGTGGATCTGACAGGCATAGAGCCAGCGCTGCTGTTATTCTTTCACTCCTTTTCGCCACGGTACTCTTTGCCCCCTGCGTAGGGGCTGTGGCATTCTGCGGCTTCTCACCAGGTCGCGAGTTCGCACCCGTGGAGGCGAAATGCAAAGCACACTTGCGTACTCAGGTTTCTGTGCCCGTTCAATAACCTCAGCCGCCCCAAATCAAACCGGAGCATTCCACCCATGGCGATTCCCATGAGCAGTTTCGGGAGGTTGAGCCAAACATATAATTAAGTAAATATCTGAAGTTTACTTGTTGCCACTGTAGTCCTGACTGAAATACTCCTTAAAGGTGGCATAGATGTGCGCGATGGACATGTACGTGGAGAGTTTTCAGAAGACCGCCTGTTTTATAGCTGACAGCCGACAATGTTTGCTACATTAAGGCGGTCATTAGTTATCTGCAGAGACCTTCTCATTTTGTAAATCTGTGCTCATGCGCAGTAAAACATCATAAATTCTGCTACTGGTGACGTACGCCAACAACTCGTGACAATTATCCGAAAGCAATGTGTCAGAAGGAATTTTTTTACTACAATGCCGAGCGGCTACAGCTTAGGTTAACTACGGAGACAGGTATATAGTTATCTTTGAAGATTTTGGTATCTTCACCAGTGCCTAATGTTGTACTTTGCTCCGACAATTTGGTTGCCAGTTCGTTTGTACCGGAAGTACCGAGTACCGACGTAGTGCATGCAGCAGTGTCACAGCCTGAAAACTACTGATGCATCCGCTAATTAAAACGCCATGGCACGTGACCCGGTGAGGATTTTCACTGAATTTCTCAGAAATATAAGTGGAAAATTTGAAGAGCTTGTAGCGCCTAAAATAAAT
Organism: Dermacentor albipictus; assembly: GCF_038994185.2. NCBI lineage: Eukaryota > Metazoa > Arthropoda > Arachnida > Ixodida > Ixodidae > Dermacentor > Dermacentor albipictus. The sequence continues at coordinate 80,411,461 of NC_091830.1, read as the reverse complement.
ATGCATGAAAGGTTCCAACAAGCCGTAACTGAGATGGTACTGAAGAGGCATCAGTCATTAGTCCGTTTTTACCTTGGCACTTGACATATGGTTATTTTGTTATAAATGGCTATAATTTTGTTTATCGCTAACCTGACAGCATGAGCCTGTCACTAAAGTTGATATAAGTAATCTGAATTGTGCACTGAGATCGGTCGTCGGCACAATTCAGTTTCATCCGCCTTGTTACTGGCAGCCTTCTTCGCCTTTCTCTGAAATCAAGTAGAACGAATGAATAATAACTTTCAAATAATTTCGGCCAATAAGCCGTACCTTATATATAGCGGTAGTAAAGAAGGAATAATGATACAGATAAGAAACCTCAAAGTAACAAAAAATTGGGTACGAGGACAGCTATTAGGAGCAAACGAAGTCCCGATGCAGTCATCTTCTGCGCTATCAATTCGAAGACGCAACCTTCTGCACTGACCTCAGCTATTCGGACGCACGCAACTAATAATTGACAGCTTGCGGTACCGTATTCACTGCCTTCAACGGTGCCGAAGTGGCACTGCACCGACAAAGTAATGCTATCTACTGTTCGGAAGCAGGCGCTCGGACTTCGACGTGGCCCTCAACAAGGACAATTACGCCACGAGTAGTCTAAGTCCAATCTTCCCGCGATGCCAGGCGGGCTGTGTGCAATCTGCGAGCATTGGAACTCTGGGACCACGTCACAGGCGGTAGTTCGTACAGCAGCCGGTGAGAGTCCAGCTGCTGATACCATAGAGAATACAGCACTACGGAAATTACTGTGGAGCGTTGTATGGTCACCGATGCTTCTAGGAGATGCAACACGCACTACGGCCACGCCGGGCAAGCTTGACGTGAAGACCAGTGCACAACTCTGTGCATATCCGCTGCTGGCGTCAAAGTATATCGTCCACAAATTGTGTGCCGTAAACTGTAAACATATTGAAACGGGAATGGCTGGAGAATGTGCTGGTATTTTCAGGGATAGTGCCTTCACAGTGTACGTCTTGCTGAGTCCTGGTGGGATTTCTTACACGGCCCGGTCACTTTCAGTGAGCGGGTCATGTAAGAAATTTGCCGCTGTGGAGCAAATTTACGGTTTCAATGGCCGATGGTGCTTCTCTACAAAGCTATATTGTCACTTTGTGGGTCAGTGAAGAAGACTGAGAGATGCGTAAAGAAAAGGAACGAAGGAGGTTGCATCGTGGTTTTCCTCATCTAATGTAAATTCTCCTAAGGAAATCAAGTATTTATATATGTACTATACACTGAGTCAGTGAGACATATATTAAACCATATCAAGAGTAATATAATATAGCAGGGTGAGAAGCTAGAGTGAAGGAAAAGCCGACATTCCATGAATATGTTGCATGCAATTACCTAATAAACCCTTTTAACTAATTTAATTATAATATATCCCTATTTATTTAAGTAATTAAAATAATTAAGTAGTTTACTTTATTTAGGCGTCTGAGATCCAATGAGTAATTCCAGAAAAACAATGACACAAGCTATACACTGTAAAATAATATACATCCTTAATGTGCAAAAGGGCCTGAGTGTGTCTATACTGACACCCTTAGGGTGCGATTTATGTAACTGACGCACTAAGGGTGTGAGTTGTAGACACATTTACACCTTTCTTTTTCATTTTTAAAGGTGTAAATTATTTTACACTGTAGACTCGTTTCTGGAACAACGGGCTACCTGGCCTAGCGTGAAAGTGCGGGCGCTTGCTCCGTAACTGGTGCGATTGGCTCTGCATTCTGTGGCGAAGCGGAGGGGCCGGGCGAAAGGGGGTGTGCTGCGGTTTCGAAACTACCGGTTGTCTACTTGCGACGTGTGTGGGACGCCCCGTAATTTCAACGAAATGCCGGTCGGAGCACTGAGGCGTGAACGCCTTCGCACAGGCTTCCATCCCTGTACCGTTGCAGCCTGTGCCCCTCCGCCCCTCGGCCATTTTTTATTGTCTTTGTAGTCAACAGCCGTTTACGAAAGACAATAGGTTCCTGTACCAGAAAAGTTTGACCTTTCCTTTCTTTAGTTCGCCAAAAATAAATTAAGAGGCAATAATTCAGTTATATTAGCGTACCAACGCCGCACACGGCGCCCTGAGCGATAGAGCAGCGGTAAGCTCAGAGGTAACCTTAAACATTTAATTAAATGTCAGATCCGAATCTTCAACTGACTTCGGAAGATTCGGATCTGACTTAAAAAGTCAAATCCGAATCTGAGGAACTCCGTAGTGGGGAACTCCAGATCAGTTGTGGCCACCCGGGTGCCCCTAATGTGCACGCGAATCTAAGCGAATCTGCGTGAGCTTTTTCACACTTCGCTACCATTGAAATGCGGATGCCGCGGCATGTATCGAACCAACGACCTCGAGCTCCGCAGCGCGATCCCAGTAAGTTATCGTGCCGAATATAATTGGTAATTATGACCGCGCGGGGTTTCTTCAGCGCGACCAGGATTGCAGGCCGAGCCCACTGCAAATGCAAGCACTCGAAACCCTCGAACTCTAGAAGAGCGTAGCGAATGAGCCATAGCAGCGCACACGTGACCGCGTGATACTGTCGTAATAACTTTCTGGTGTCATTGAAAGTTTGTGCGCTTTGGTTTGCTCTATTTTTTCTTCCATCCGGATTTAACTTTCTCGCGTTAGAGCTTTTGTGGACAGTTTGCTGCGAACTGAACTATTTTCAGCAAATGTAGGCATCTCACAGGTCATGCGCTGACGACTGGGCATGCATTGTTCGTTATGTGTATGTTCTTTAGCTGACTAGCGTCTTTGTATGGAGTGTCGCGGTAGTAAATTTTAATCTAGATGATTTAGAAAGAAATTATTGTATTTTATTCTTCCTATATTGTTCTTTTGGTTTAGCGTGTCACTTCGTAATAACGGGACAAAACAGAGAAGACAGTTGGTTACCGAGGGGCCCGATATTTATTACTCATATATGATTCTCATATATGATTCTCATATATATATATTCAGGCCGCACGTACGGAATATTGTTCATTGATGATTAATAAATGTTGGGCCCCTCGGTTGACCCGCTTTCTTCTCGATCACAACAAGACGAGGGTCTCGAATCCGGCAGCATTGATGCCTTCAGGTAGCACGTGTCGGTTTATTGGCCAGTTGCCTTCACCCAAAATACTCGTGTTGCCTGCGGCAGACAGGATCTTCCTGATCCGCTGTCAAGTCGACTTTACATCTTCTTTTTTCATTGCCATTAATTTATCGCTTCTGTAATTCAATTATTCAGTATAAGTGATTTCCCCTGTGTTGTCCATGGCTTCTTATGATGCGATACATCTATATATATATATATATATATAAACAAGTAAGTTCTCCACCATGAACTCAGCTAGCTAGCCATGCACTTGGGTGACAGCGGGCCGCGATTGTGCCACTGCGGACCAGAAACACGCGACGCACAAAGGCGCATGCGTACGCTTGCCCCAAGCGGCTCCCACGCATACAGGGCGCTTCGCGAACTTCAGGGAGCAAACACACGCGCCACCTTTCTCTTTGAAACGCGCAACTTTACCCTTTCTACGACACATGGCACTGTACACCGCCGGGGTCGTAAGGAGGAGATGCCTGCGGTCAGCGAAGGCGGGTCGAACCGGGGGTGGTGGCCTCGCCGCTTGCGTGATTGTCTCCTCAATGTGTTTGAGCCACCTGGGCTTCTGAGGAAAACGGGGCCTGGTAGTGACGGTGCCGTGTTCGTTGCTTACGCATACACACACACACACACACACACACACACACACACACACACACACATATATATATATGTATGTATATATATATATATATATATATATATATATATATATATATATATATATATATATATATATAACAAGAGAGGCCGGCCCGGTGTTGCGTTTTTGTCTATTATTGTAATGCTGCGTCGAAAGTGTGCGATCGATCGGGGCGCAATGAGGCTCCCAATACAAGGTCTGGGGACCAGAAATCATCGCCGCTCAATCGCGCGTCACGCTGCCAACGGGCCGGAAGACACGGTATACACAGGCACCGCCGCGTTCACCGCCGCCGCCGCAGCCGCGCGTAATCGCCGCCGAGGCGGACAGCTCGAGAAGCCCCGGACGCAGACCACGTAGCGCGCTAATGCACCTCCCCCCTCCCCCCCCCCCCCACCGTTATTACCGGGGGCCAGTGAACCCCGTCGCAACCTGCAGAATGGCACGGCGGGCTACGCGAGACGCGGTCACGGCCGTCACGGCTCTCCGCCGGCACGGCGAAAAAAAAAAAAATCATCGGCGCTGACGCAAAAGTTGCCGCGCTTCCCGCGCGCCGCCGAAGCACCGAGGGCGACGACGAGCGTCGCCATGTTTTGCCGCGCTTGCGACAGGCGCGCGGCGGCGCGGCGGCGCCTCGCGGCGCGTGAAGTGGCGCTCGCTGGCGCCAGGCGGCGGTAAAGGTCGCGGTGCCGCAACGTCGGCGTCGGGGACCACAACACTGCGGCGAGGAATTGCCTCAGCGCGCGCTTACTGGGAACCGCAGAATTGATCACTTAAGCCTTGCTACTTGCGTTGCTCTTTTTTTTGTTTGTTTGTATTTGATAAAGCCTGGCCACCTACTAGGGCGAGTGGAATCGGTGTTAAGCGTGATCTGCAGATTTGACGCAATATCAGGTGTCCCGTATCGTATTTCCGCTGATCGCCCAAGGGAAACCGACATCGTTTCACACACAGCCTGCGCGTTTTCTTTTTACAGCGACGTTGTTGGGCTCTAGTTGGTCGGTATCTGTAGTGGGCTCGTGCTCTCCGAAGAACAGTACGGCCGCGGCCACATAGAGTGACCTCAAACAGCAGCCGGAAAAGGGTTTTGTCTTTGAATTTCGGCTCAACGGAATTACGTTTTCTTGTGCATTCGATTTACAATCTGAAGCTATCATGTCTGCAGTTTGTGTGTAAGTCATATATAGTTTCAGAATTTCTGACGCGATTTATTCGAAAAATTCAATTAGGTCAATACGGCACTTGCGCTTGGCGGCGGGCCTACTAGAATGAGGATGTATGCCACATTTCAATGCACGTGCGTGCGCGCTTGATGTGCGTCTCTTGTGGTGGTGGTGGTGCTTGTCTAAAGGCGGAACCGCATGGCGCGATTTCAGGCGCGATTGACGCGCGGATGGTGGGACGCGCGCGTCATTTTGACGCGTGCCCAGCAGGTTCCTTCACGAAATCGCGCCGCCGCGTGCTGCTGTTCGGAGTAGAAAAAAACGCGTCGCGCGGCGCGTCCACCAATTAGAGTTCAGGTAAGTCACGTGGCATTTAGTCACGTGGCATTTAGTCACGTGGCATTTTGGGTTTTTTTTGCCGCCAGATGGCCCTACTCTCTGCGCATCTCTAGTGTTCCTGTATATGCTCCCGCAGGGAGCAGAGTTGCGCATAGGTCCGCCATCGGGATCCAGCTCTGCAGTGAAGCCCCCCCACGCGCGCGCAGGAGCCAAATGCCGCGCTGTGTTCCGCCTTTTTCTCTAGTGGTCGCGAGCTACAAGCGCCAATTGTTCGCAGGCGCTTAGCAAAGGGCACTTCTTAATATAGGCTACGCTCGAATGAGTCATTCGTGCAGTCGGGGGGGGGGGGGGGGGGGGCTTCCAACCAACCAAAACTTTGTATGGACTAATGTAAACACGCATATACAAACACACATGAACGTACAAATAGGGGGTAGGACCGCCTTCGATTCCCCAAAATAAAATACTCCTGTGGCTCGAACAGCTCCAAAGTTTGCTCGCAAACGCGCAGTACGTTGCCACAAAAGGCGGTGCAATGATTTTCAGCATGCATATGAAGTTGTCTTATCATTGTCAGAAAGCAAGAAATGTTTTCAAGAGTGTTTAAAACTTCACACACGTAAGCTGGACACTTAGCGCATTTTGGCTGCCGAAACCAGCCGATTAATGACCATCGCCAAGAGAGCTATCGTGCCTGCAGTTATGTCAGTGACCATTAACGGAGCGTCATTTATCACTAACCATCGTTCACAACAGCAGCATATTTTCGATACATGCGGTGCAGACACAGATTTAAGCGCATTTCAAATGTTCACATGCGCACATTTTAAGCAAAGCTTACTTTTACGATTCATTCATAGCGCAGACTAATCAGCTATATAGTAGCAGCAAATCTACAAGTAGAAAAAGATTCAAGATGCAAGAGCTTCTAGATCAAATTTATTTCCTACAAGGGAATGCATGAACGGCTGCTGGCAGCAGGCCAAGTGTGCTGGTTCTTGGAACCTTGGGGGCAGAATCCAAAGAAAATGGAAAGGCAACAAGCTTATTAAGAGTAACAACAGGTTATTTTTATTGCACTAATCACATCAAGATGGCAAACTTGCAGAGTAATTATTCACACAATGCAGACTGTAATCTGACAACACATTTTTGGCATCGTACTGGCACAATACAAGTGCCAGTACGATGTGTTTCGTATCACTTCACCAAGGTCCTCGACTTCACATCGTCGAATACCGTACCTGATATCCGCAGCTGCTGCTCTCAACGCACGATCGACGGTCCGCTGATTGCAATGGCGATGGCACTGACGGAAACGACGAGTTCGCATGAGTCGGCGATGCGCCCGTAAAGTTGGCTTCGCAGCGGCGCGGATCATTTGACGTCATTTTTCGCGCTCGGCCAATAGCTGTGCGAGCGGCGCCGGAAAAGGTATGCGCAACTCTGCTCCCTGCGGGAGCATATACAGGAACACTACGCATCTCGACGGAACCTCCTTGGCGGGATTTTTTTTTTTTTTCGGCAGAACTGGCGCGCGCGTCAAGTAAAACATGTGCTACCGTGATTTCGTTCGCGCATCTTGTTGGTTCGCGCATCGTGTTCACCTAAATTGAACAAAGCAACCTTCAACGAAGCCCTAATAACTAAAGTGGAGAAGCGTCGCGTCTCATCGCTAATACTGGCAAAAAAATTTGCTATTAATATTACCAGTGTATGGTGCTCGCTCTCTTCTCAACTAGGCCGGCCGCACCCACATGTACCTCCTGACCCGCATTTTTTCTTGCTTCAGTATCAGCATCCCCCCTTAATAGTAGCAATCGCCTCTTCTGCTCGGTAGTAAGCGGCCGACCCTCGTTTTTATATGTGAAGTTGTAAACAAGCAGCGGCTTCTCCGCATGCGGAAGGTACATAGTCGCAGTTTCGCACACCATATTGCTGCTTGAAATTAAGCTTGATAAGTACACTTCGGAAGGAAATCTCGCTGTCTAATTACACTCAGATTATTTTATTGTAGTGTTCTGTAAGTTTAAGGGCATATTATATATGCGGTAACAGAGACAATACATGTCGTTGAGAGTTATGTTGTCTGGCAACCCGGAAAACGCGGCGCGAAAGCGCCGCTCCTTTTTTTTTTTCGTACGGGTGCTCGCGCGTCGGCGGCAATGCGGGCGTTTGCCGCCCGTCGAGTTTTTCGTTCGCGGAAAACGCGCCATGCGGTTTTAGCTTAACGCCGTCTAACATCGACAACAGCTTTGCTTTACATCCAATTTCACAGGGTAGAGTGAAAGCGGGTATTTTTGGTTTTGTTTCTTTTTTCCTTGGCTAGTGTCCCATAGCTAGGTCAGCCGCAGCACCAACTTACTTCTTCGCTATAAACTGAAACTTGTAGTAAGATATGATGAAAGTTGTTGCGCATGATTGGAAAGTGTCTTAGGAAGCATTGTAACGGTCGCCGATACAAGACCGTCATGCAATGCATTCTGCTACTACCCTTGGAGACGCGTTTGGTAACATCCGTTAAACTTGTCGACAGTGCGCAGAGCACAAGCGACCCTGCGTCACTGGGTCACTGAAGTTCTCCGTCGTGGCTGGAAAGAGTGTCGGCGATTCATGCGTATACACACGTGACGTCATCCCATTAGCCTTATCCTTTTTCTTCTTCAAGGAACCGGTGAGTGAAAGGAGAAAACCAACATTCTGCGACAGAGCGCAGGATTAAATAAAGCGGTCCCCAAGGCACGGTGCATACGACAAGCACAGCGAGCAAAACAAGCAACGAGCCCACTTGCCGACGTAGCCATTGTGACATGCGACGGGCCTAGCAAGGGGCTTCACTTTGAAGACACTTAATCGCAGGCCTTTATTTATTTAGTTGAATAATTATTTAATTACTCATTTATAAGCTTATTTATTTATGTATTTATTTATTTGCCAAATGTTTCAAATAAACTCTGACATTTCCTGTCAAATGGTGGGCATGATCTATATGCTTCTCACATTAAGCGTTTTTTTCTTTTCTTTCAACTATTGTTTTGGTATTGGGGGCTTCTTAGTAGGCCAAGCTCCTCATACCGTAGCTGGTAATGCACAAAAATAGGATCAACGCCCTGCTGCACTGAAAGTCATTAATATCTCAACGTATTAATGAACACATCAGTTGGGGAGTTAACAGTCAGGCAAAAGAAACGCAACAAAATGGGGAAGTAGGAATATTTCTGCGTCTTGAAAAAAGTGCCAATGACTGCAAGACGCGATCTCACCGCGATCTGCACAAGAAGGGCCGAATGATGGTCGAGTGGCGATTCCTTTATAACGAAAAATAGCGCCACAATTGAGGCACCGAGTGAGACGTGTGACACAAGCGCAGAACAACGTGTTTATTGACATAATAGACCCCATTCGATAGTTCTGCATGTGTGTCGTTGCATTTCTCTCGGTGCCCTGTGTGTCGGGCTATTGAAGCGTTCTTTGTCTAGACTTCCGGCTATGGCATGACTGCTGCTGGTTGTTGTCTGCTTCTGGGTCGGTTCATGCATTGGAGGACACATTTGTGTACATACGTACTCCTATATACAAAGCTTGTATGTGCACCGAATGTTTGCGCTTGACAACGGGCTTATAAAAATACTGCATACGGACGGTTAAACTAATGAGAGTAAGAACGGCTCTGTTCTGCCTGACAAAAGAAAAGTTATTCGTCCAATAAAAAGAAAAGCAAAAGAAGCTTTGGTGTCGACTCGGAGGTATCGCTAAGCGCACTCATCTGATAATAAAATGGCGAAACGTTTTGCAATTGCGTACGCGCCGCTGAATGTGTACCCATTCTTGCAAAGTCTTTCGGAATGGTTGTATGCCACTGAGAAATAACAGGTACAGGATCGCTACATGGAGTCATATAAGTGCCACATTTATCTATGCAGAATCCAGCCGTCGCCGTTATATTGTAGACAGCCATCGGAGAGAGCTCTCGTACTCGTGACGTGAATCTGGAAATGTGCATCTTCCTAATTCGGTGCATTCGTTTCGACATATCATGTGAGCGCTGCAATGCTCAAGCATAAAAATTGCATGAGAATAACGTTGTGACTTTTGTGATGCACAAACATAAGCATTACGCGGGATTTCATGTTGCATAGAATGAAAGGAGACATAACTGCACGCATAACCGTTAGTTGTGTATGATTCAATACGCACCGCTCTTGACTACACCTTCGCTTCACGTGGATTCCAGCATATGCATGGGATCTGCATAATTTAGTTTTTTTTTACTTGATGACCAATCTCTAACTATTCCTCACTTGAGGCAGCCTCCTCCACAATATACCTGCAATTTCACTAAACTCATCACTGCATATAATCATTTTCTTCCCTCTGTAGCCCTTTCCTTCACTCGAGTTGCATTACTCACAAGGACCACCGGTTATATGTGTCACACGCACTGCTCAAACAACGCAACTATTTATTAGATTGGAAACGCAGAAAGTTGTGCCTCAGAAAAATGCAGATATCCACAGTAATACCTAAGACAAGAAACGATTATCAAAACACACGACTTCGTGAAAACTCAAACAAAAGAGGGAAACGTAACAGAACGAGGCCACGAATCAATAATAACGAAAAAGCGGTAAAACGGTTTTTAGCCCCCCCCCCCCCCCCCGCCCCATTGTGAAATATACAAAAAGTGCTCGCGTTCGCTCTCTAATCCGCGCTACCCATTTCTTTATCTCAATCTTACGCCCATCGCTCTTCTAGAAATATCAGATCTTGGGTGGATGTCGCTGTCCGCGGTCGGTCTCGTATACCCCTTGCCTGTTCGACCGCGACCGTGCGACGGCGAGCAGTAGTCGAGAGCGGGGCGGAGGAGGGGAAGCGCTGCGGCGACAGCATACGCGGTTCCCGGTGGGAGAGGAGCATGCCGCGCTCTCGGTAGAAGGCTGTGACCCCATTGGTCAACGGAGCGCCGGCGAGCGCTGCGCAACTGGCAGCCGCGGCTACGCTCGTACGACAGCCACTCGAGACGCCGTGCGGCGGTGTGTACGCGCGCGTCTCACACGCGATACGCGCCGCACTCGACGATGACCGTGTCACGAACTCCCGAGGGCTGCGCGGAGGTGTATACGCTTGCGCGCGGCGCGGCGTCGTCCCGATTTCCACACGTGCGCCGAGCGGGAAAGCCGTTCACACAGCATCGATGCGATGAAGTGTCGGGTTCTGTTGGGAATATTGCAGCATGATGTGCAGTCGCAGGCGGACTTGCATCTTTGTCATTTAGACTCTCGCAGGTAATTTGCTTCGGTGGGGCCCTTCCTGTTTTGGCGTGGCTATACATATTACCCACTATGGATTCAGACAACGTGACATGAAAACTAGCGAGAACACAAAACATAAATAGCTACTCGAAGTAAACCAAGCGATTTTCAGCTTCATTTCACATGTCCAAGCTAGGCCTTTTTGAGTAATACAATGAAACAAGCAGGACACTGCGGAATGACTTTCTCTGTTGTTTTCGTGTGATAACCCAATAACCTTTCTCTAGCTACCGTGGACTTATTTTTGGGTAGATATTTCTTTCTCTGCGAACAGGCGATGATGGTCGTCCCCTGCTCTTTAAATGAAGTTTATTCTCTCTCTCTCTCTGTGAAAACAGCTCACATTTGCAGGAACTGCATGGGGCTGGGCAGTGAACCCATTATTCTTTTAACCACAAACGCATCTTCCCTTTCCCAGTCATTCACGCAACGGGAATGTACCCTTGCGTAAGACGTCCTGCACATTAACCCTGGGCGGTACCACACAATAGCCACGTTGACCTCGTATCACTGTATACCGGCGAGATTTCAAGCTTACTTTTATTCTTGTCATTGGGGTCTCGTCTTGGATGCCCTTCCTTCTGCATGCGCATACGGGTTATGCATGTCGATCGATCGTGTCGGAATGTTTCACTCACGAAAACATGAAGGAATACTTTCTGGAAACAAGTTCGCTAATAAGCGGGAGGAATGGTTCCAAAATCAGCGCCGACTTGAATGCCCGGAGCTCCGCTTTTGCACTTGCATTAACGGAAACAAAGGTTAATTATTATTTACCCATTTATCAATACTGTGAGCGTTTTTCAGGCCCTTACAGGGAGTGAGTCACAATTAGGCTGCTAGAACATTATTATGCAAGCAACAGAACAGCAGGCAAAAGAGACAGAAGTCTCAGAAAGAGCGATTAAGAAGCGTCAGGTGCGGAAAAACACGTACTATAAGTAATACAATATGCAAAATAGAAGTGAGGCGTGCAGACAGTACACAAGAGTCGGGAAGTGGACAACACGAACACCGGCATTCGTGTTGTCCACTTCTCTATTGTTGTGTCCTGTCTGCACGCCTCACTTCTATTTTGCATAATGAATCCTTACCAACTAGCTCAGCTTTCTGTCGTTCAATAAGTAATACTACATCGTTATTGGAAACAATATTCTATCTGAGATCTGAACTTCACCCTACGATGAGTGTTCACGACTACAAAAGGCAGGTTATTCTGTGTAGCCACAAGTGCAGAAAAGATGGGAAGGATAAATGTATTCTAATGCGAGATTATGGGTCTCGTGCGCTTCATGGAAGGAAACCTTACGGTAAAGAGAAAATTATTTGGGGGTAGTTGCATATTTCACGGTTAGTGGCAAAGGACGATAGACAAAGAAGTGAAGGCAAACGCGTATACGCGGTTTCAGTACACGGATAGCAGCGCGCAGCTGCTCGAATTTCACCTTCGATGGACTGGCGATAACCGTGACGCGCTTGAAGGCAGCTTACCGGAGGTTCTGAAACTGCAGCCGCCGACGCGACCGTGTCCCCTCGTTTCCTTAACTGTCAGTCACTGAAAACGCGCATAGCAAAGCCGTAGCGGGACGTACACTGACATGTGTGCGACGCGATGCGCACTTGAGGCGTTGTCTTTCTGACTTTCCTGCTTTCTTTTTTTTTTCGCAGATCCGTTTTACTATTCAGTGGAGAGAGAGAGAGAGAGAAAGGCAAAGGAAAGACAGGGAGGTTAACCAGAGATTATCTCCGGTTGGCTACCCTGTTCTGGGGGAAGGGAAAGGGGATGCAATAGGTGAGAAAGAAAGAAGGATAAAAAAAGGAAAAAAAAAACCTAAGCACACACACACGCACGTACACACGAACTATTTCTGTGGGCACTGTCACGCAACCCGCAAAGGCATTCCTAGTCTTACGCAATGTCACCGTACAGTCCTGCGCCACACAGTGTACTGTCACAATTTGTCAGAAAGTCCCGTGTCTTTCAAGTATCGCAGCAGCGCCTTCATAGCGGATCGCGCTGATGTTCGCGTAGGCCAGGTTCCAAGGATCTTGTCTTCTGTCATAGGGCGCTTGTCCAGTTTGTCTAAGGTGGCTGAGAGGACAGTTCTTTGTGGGTTAAAACGAGAGCACTGACAAAGCACTGACTAGCAAAGCACTGACAAGCACTGACTACTATTCAGTGGAAAAAACAAAATCACGCATAAGGGTGAAAGCTCCTTTTATTCAGTGACGCACTAGAGCACGTAATGACGGAAAAGAAAGCCTGAAACACCGCAATGAATTGCAAGTTTGATTGAGTGAGTTCTTGATAGATAGATAGATAGATAGATAGATAGATAGATAGATAGATAGATAGATAGATAGATAGATAGATAGATAGATAGATAGATAGATAGATAGATAGATAGATAGATAGATAGATAGATAGATAGATAGATAGATAGATAGATAGATAGATAGATAGATAGATAGATAGATAGATAGATAGATAGATAGATAGATAGATAGATAGATAGATAGATAGATTCATTGATCCACTGATTTATCTATTAGTTTCGCTCACCGGCAGAAAGGTATACCAGTGCTTCACGAACCAAAGCAATGGGCTGTACCAGAGTATTTATTCTCTATAATTGAATTTTTCAAATCGCCATTAGCGGAGGCGACTGTAAATGATTAGACAAAAAAACACCATCTGTAAACAGAAATGACATTAAACTTCAGCTTGCTTTCATTTCTGTTTACAGATGATGTTTTTTTGTCTAATCATTTACAGACACCTCCGCTAATGGCGATTTGAAAAATTCAATTATAGAGAATAAATACTCTGGTACAGCCCATTGCTTTGGTTTGTGAAGCACTGGTATACCTTTCTGCCGACAAAAAAACATCTGTAAACAGAAATGAAATTAAACTTCAGCTTGTTTTCATTTCTGTTTACAGATTACATTTTCTTGTCCACGCGTTTACAGCCTCATCCGCAAATACGTTTTCACCGCGGAAAACAAGTACGGTGAGCTTGTGGCGATTATGCGTATTTGTACTCGCAAGGTCCGCATTGTATCAGTGTGCTATCGAAACACGCATGAGTTCCACGTGGTGTGAACTGGAGCAGCGACTATTACCGCTGGAAAAATTGGGCGAAAATTATTTACGGGTATTTTATCAAGCACAACAAAGGTTTTATTATACGCCAAGGCAGCATCACAGCTTTGTCATGGTATTAAAACACAAAGCATTTCTGCCTAATCACTATCTTACTTAGTTGTGCACTTTACGCTTCTATTTGCCAACTTCTATCATCAGATTCTTGCCTAATGATTGCACCACTTATTTTGTTTACTTGTTTATTTTGTAATAATGACTTCGGTTGCAGCTTGTTCTTGCGTTTTTGTTTTTAAATTTCGCATGCCCGCCCACACGCGATTAACGCTGCATTGTGTGTCTATTTGATGAAGTATGGGATCAAGAATGCTAGAAAATGCGACAAAAGAAATGTGCGTAAATTCTCACGTGCTAAATACATTAGGCTTTTACAATGTTCGTAACGTATTGTTCGTCTAACGTTAGCATAGGCGGACTGTGAATTAGTCCAGCAAAGTAGCAACACGAATTTGAAAAATTCTGCATTGAAACGTCCCAGGCTGGTTTTGATCATATGTGTTGGTTTTTGTAGCGTGTTCCGGGGGAATCAAAAAACAAATAAGCATGAGCTATTCATCTGGAATAGGCCTGTTAAAATGCAGTGCATCGCACTGTTCCTTGCTTACCCAGCAGCAATGAACAGTGCACTGATTGTTTCTAGCTAACGAATTATTTCACTCATTATGTGATTTGAACTTAGGCTTTTTTACCTGCGTTACCACTTGCGAATAGTTCTCTAATAACAATAAAAAAAAATAGACGAGCAGTGTTAGTTAGTCATGTGAATCCGGCAAGCAAATTTGCAACAAGAAGGTAAATGAAATGACGCCAACGAATGCTGTTAAGTGGTACAAGTATCGATCATTAAGACATTACGGCCTTGAGTATCGACTGGGCAGGTGTAAGGCGTACAAATTTCGTCATACGAAACTTGTTTTTGTCGACAGCTGATTGCCCACTCAATGCACCGGGTAATGTATTTGCTAGTGACGCGAGCACGTCTTTCCAATGTAAGGCATGAGTTCTAAATCACAGCCAGTGAGCCTGCGCTTCTCTTGCTGGACCGAAAAAAGAAATACTTTTAAAAAACTGCCAAGGTTGACAAATGTGCCCATTATGTCTTCAAACCAGGTAACATCTCGTCTAAGAAAAAGAAAAGATTGGTCCAAAGCAGTCGCCAACACACCTATCACCTAAACGTGCATTTGTCGCTCCCAGAATAGCCAATAATTTTACATGTGTGCGAGAGAATCAGCTGAAATGTCAACTTCGGGCTTCACGCTCTTCGACGCTCGCACGCCCTCAAGTATAGCCGTACCTCAACTGGGCTCTTATTTATCCTCCGCCGTCATCCGCTTTCGATGCCCGCGCCCCTCTGCCACAGAATTTCACACTCCTTTTTTATTCTTCCTTTCTTTTTCTTTTTTCTTTGTGAAGATGGAAAGCGTGTGTGTGCGCGCGCGTAGATGAAAGGCGAGGAGGACGGAAAGTGACGCCGTTCCGCTCCAGTTCATTGCGGCACCCCTGGTGGACGCAGTTTCGCTTTGAGAATTTCGACGCCCTGAACACGCGAAGTGGCGTGCGGTCCGCTTGGCGACGAAAGTCACAGGGGAGAATAAAGAAGTTCTCGATTCCGTTAGCAGCATGTGAGGGATCCGCATCAGGAGCTCGATATCGAAGACCTCGTCGTGAGAGCCACGCATTCTTCGTTCACGTCTGACGTTTCACGCGACTAAGCAATGGACGTCTCCTGCTGCGACTGCTCGTGTCGTGGGAATGTCAGCAAACTGCAGTTCGCGCGCCACGCTAACTCAGTGGCGACGGAGCTGCGCTGTTCAGCACGAAGTTGCGGGTTCGTTGCCGGCCCTGGCGGTTCTGACGGGGGCGGAACGTGATAACGCTTGTCGACCGTGCACTGGGTGCGCGTTAAAGAACAAAGCTTTAAAATTTTACTACCTCAGATGGCCAAATACACCCAGGCTGCCCCACTACGGCTCGCCTCGTAATGTCATTACGGCTGTCGCATGTGAAAGCACGGAACTTAAAGTGATGTTCGGTGCGAGATCTAGAGAAGTCCGCCGCAGGGCCGCTGGTAGAGAGTGTATTAAGAGATAAAGTGGGGATGTTAACTGGAAGAGTAGCCGGTTGGCTACTCACTTAGGGGAAGAGAGGGGATGAAGCAGAAAGATAATACAGAGATAAAGGGCATAATCTTTAAATAGATGCACGCGTTAGCGAAATGTCACGTGACCATAAAGAAAAAAATGGAGGTAGGAGATGCAAGGCAAAGATGTTTACCAGGGTCGATGTCCGGTGCGCTGCTCTTCATTAGAGGGGGAGGTGAAAGGGTATAGAACACATTAAGGGAACAGAAAATATGAAAGCAACTAGTTTCCCTTACGACGAGTAAGGTAACTGACATCTACTGTGGCCTTTCACAGCAGCGCATCATCAGTCTGGATAATTAAATTATTCGTATTAGCCATTTTTATGCTAGTTTGCTTGTCAGAAACTTGTCAAAAGGCAACGCTAAAGCCAAATATTGCGTCTAAGGCGACAGCGCATAACGTTGAGGGTGGGTCCAGTTAGCATCATCCTCTTTTGCAAATAAAAGCACTCCACACTTTTCTAAAGGTCCTGTAACCATACCACCACGAGGTGTGCAAGGGCTACCCCACCACAACGGCAGTAGAGGTGCCAACGGCTTCAAGACGTGTCGAGCCTGTGTATAATCGCTGTCGTAACAAAATAGGAGGTCTGGTTCATGATTAAGAGACGCAACTACGACACAGCTTCTAACAGATGTCTAAAAGCGCGAGCTGCCACTAGAAAATACCACAAGAAACTGACATGTGACCCAAACATCTCAAACAGAAAGTCGGCTTTGACACGAGAGGACCATGCATACGATCGTACCCTTGTGGAAAGAGCACTGGGTTGCTGTGCTAGACATGCAGAGGTTCGATTTCAGTATTGGTCATGCATTTCTTTTTTATTGCAAAATCAGTAGAGAGAAGGCAAATACCTACCGGCCTCCAGCAAAGGGCCTGGAATGAGGCAACGAATGCATCGCATTAAAATTAGAGGTCAGAATGGACATACACGTGCTCAAGACTTCCAGCTAAACGCTTCCCGGAAGCGAGTATCAGAGCCGCCGCTATCTGTGTCTGTGAGACGAGAATCCAAAGTCCACATGCTCGCAGTAACGGTTCTCTGGAAATTCCGTGGAAAACCGTTCCATTTGAAAACAAAAAAGAAAGAACACATTACGGGCACACTGTTAACCGGGTCTGCCGTCTCACGCGTATCAATCGTACCATCGGTCTCTTTGTGCCGTGCAGTTTTTTAGACGTCACTGATATTTAATTTATCTCTCTCTCTCTGTCTCTCTTGTACCTTTTTCAGTTTTGACGGCTTCCGACTGCCACCGCGGTGCGGCAACCTCTTTACTACGACTTGCGCAACCAGCTCTCTCTCTCACGGGTGAGTCTACCGGCCGCACACACGGTCGCTCGTTTCGGTGTCCGCTGATAATATTCGGGTCACACACATTCGCGCGTCGCCAATTCACGAAAAACTAGCAGGACTAGGAGTCGGTTTCTCTTTCAAGCTGTCAGTGTCGGCTGCGTTCGCCTCGGGTGCCGAAGCGTGGCGGGAGATTCCCGCAGTGTGAGTTATAGTTCAGTCACCGAACGGCATTGGGTATCGTGCAACGTTCCGTCGCCGTTCTGCGCAAACCGACAGGCGGGTTAAGTAAGGGCGTCGCCATGTCCCACTTGAGCATTCAGCCGAGCTCCTGCCACTTGAAGTGCCGCTATCACACAGTGCTGTCGGCTCAACTATCTGAGCTGACGAGTGTAGCAGCCTCACAGAGCGAATTAAGTATTACACCTGGAAGGTACGCTGCTTGTGGGCCTTTAAGGACATGATATCCCGTAGCGTGAAGAAAGCGGTTGCTCCATTTTGCCCGTATATTAGTGTTGCAATAGGTTACTTTCATTACCGGTAGTTTCGAATTAGCCAGTTTCCCTGAGTGTGACCTATCTGAGAAGAATGTGCGCCGTAGAAACGGATAAGAGGAACTATTTTAAGCGGCTGTAAAATCCTCTAATTACGCCGCATGAATTGTTTGAGAATCGGGGACTATGGACATATCGCCTCCCTACTTAGCAGACTTCGCGATTTCGGGCTTGTGCAGTGAGCCTTATCTGGAATGCAAGAAACGTCTTCGCGTTATTTTTCAAACTACATCCGTATTTTTTGTAAGAATGCAATGTCTTTAGCATTTTCCGTGGCATGTTAGTCCCACTTGTCCTTAAGGTATGACTGTTTATTTGTCGCTTCTCGTCTCGGGGATGCATCAATTTCCCTGCGAAAAGTCGATCAGATTGCCTGCTGGCACGATCTTGTTTCTTTTGAGCAGGACCTCGTTCCTCGCATAGAAAAGCTTGCGCAGCCATGTAAATAGAATGCGCCGCATTTCTGGAAGTAGAACCATCAGAACTGGACTGCAATACAAATGTTCAGAGAGAGAAATTTAGCCACTGAGACAAACTCTGGAAAATAAATGAAATCAAGAGACGAGTCCCAGCTTCAAAATCACGATTCGAAAGCGCCACTTTGATGTCTATCCACAACAAAAAATACTGGATATTAGAAGGTCTTTAAGTTAATTCATAAATGCGGCATTCGAGAAATGGAACTGCAAAAGACGACCACGACTCACTCAGATGGGTGCAACGATGATGAACCTGTATTCTCAGGTAGATTGAGACACTGCCATTCAGAAAGCTGAATGTTGTCAGCTGTCGTAGATACAAGCGACGAACTTCTAAAAATTCACTATCGCCATCGCCATCAGTTCCAATTACCGAAAATTGTAGAGCGGCTAAGTTTCCTCGTGCAGGCACCCAACACAAGTAGAGGGAATTGGGATATTCGAAAAATCATTGCAGAAGCCTTATGCAGAATTGCACCGTCTCAAGTACACTTGAGATATGATGCGATCGATTAGATGAGATTCTCTGCAAATATGATTAATTAATAAATTTTATTTCCATGAAGAGGGGCCTTTGGCCTACTGCAAGCATTCAAGTTAACCGAGTAAGGAAAAGGAAAGGGTTTCGGGGGGGGGGGGGAGGCGTTTCCCGGTTGCCCTGTAACGCCGCCTTTCAGGACGAAGTCCCGCAGGCATTGCAAGATTCGCATAATGCCGACCTGGAATCTTCCACCCTTCGAGGATACATCCGTAATCGAGATATCTTTTTGCGCATATTTACGAGGCCAGAGTACCCGCAAAGTGAATGTCATACTCTTGGCGATTGTGGTATGGTGCGTGTTGTGTAGGTGACGATTCGATAGGAACAATGAATCTGATTCGCCTTCGGGATTGAAAGTCAAACTTTTTGTCGACGAAACGGTCTAAGTCACGGGCTTTATATTATTTTTAATGTTTGTAATGTTTATTTTACTTATTCATATTATTTAAAACAAAAAAGTCACCAAGTAAGCGCTCCGCGCAGATACTAACAGCGAAGCTGAAATGTGCGGCGCCGATGTCTATCACTGGGTTAATCACGACGGTTCAATAAAGGACAGCTTGGTAGGCTGCCGGATCCTCGGCACGCAGTTGCTGCTTGCGCTCGGTTGCACGAGCCTCTTCTTGTGCCAGAGCTGCAGATCGGCACGGAATAAACTAGCTTGTTCCCGGTTCTGCTGACGGCGTTGCTCATCGAAAGCTGCCTGCTCCTCAGGAGTACGTATGACGTGTGGCCTAACCATTTCGGACCCGGAGAGAAACTTCTGCGCGCGCGTTCGGCTGCGACGGAGAGCAACGACTTCAGTACTGGCGAAGCCAAGCGCGCATTTCTTTTGCTCTTTTATTTATATTTTTTTCGCGCATGCGCTTGGGGTTCCGCAGGAACAGTTTTGGGCGTAGAGGTGACAGGCGGTGGAGGTACGGACGAATCGGCTAGCCATACACAGCTGCGCTGTAATATTGCACTCTAAAAACTTGACTGGTGTTACTCATACGCGATAACTGGTTCGTTGACGCAGGAAGCTAAGTGTTCGAATACAATTTTACTGATTAGGCCTTTCATGTAAAACAATAGCTTGTGTTACATGCTGCAAACTTAACTGATGTAGACACATACAAAATCGTACCTGGCCTGTTTACAGAAGTCTAGTGTGCAAATACAATACTGCTTACACACTTTATTTGAAACGATAACTTGTTTTCCACGTTGAAAACCTGACTCACCCGCCGTGGTTGCTTAGTGGCTATGGTGTTTGGGTGCTAAGCGCGAGGTCGCGGGATCAAATCCCTGCCAAGGCGGCCATATTTCGATGAGGGCGAAATGCGAAAACACCCGTGTACTTAAATTTAGGTGCACGTTAAAGATCCCCAGGTGGTATAAATTTCCGTGGTCCCCCACTATGGCATGCCCCATAAACAGAAAGTAGTTTTGGCACGTAAACCTCATAATTAAAGAGAACCTGACTAGCGTATACACATACGCTATCATAACTTAACGTTGTCGCGAACCCAGTGTGCAATAGATAGCTCAGTTTGGTACGTGGCTAAGCAAGCTACGCATAGCGATATAAAAGCGCTAACCTTGACTCAGAGGTATGGTTGAGGCTGAGCGCAGCATTTCTTTTTCGTGCCTTCTACTGTCACCCAAGTGGGAACACCTGCATTCGCGGAAAGTCACTGGCGCGCTTCTTGTCGCTTCCCAAGGCCGATAATTTAGGAGTCAAAAGCGGTTCGATTGCTTTCGCCTGGCTTACACGGCTTCGTTCTCTTCCCTTTACGGCAGTGACGCCCTGGCCACTGCGCAGCAACTCCAGCTGAGACGACGCAGGCCAGTCCGGCCCGAACGGTATTGCTTTTCACTCGAGGCAGCGGCAAACACCAGTTGTACGCAGCCGCGCACGCCATGTCCAGTGTTGCCCAATTGCGGACAATCACGGAACTGCGGCGATAAATAAAGAAAATCGTTTACGGTCCGCCTGCGATACGCAAGACGGAGAATCGCTCTTCTGAGAGAAAAAGTTAGCTTATAAGCGGGGGGAAAATAAGAGAAACCAACTGACACGTGCGACTGCCGAAGGGCGTAACCATTCGCTTTCTTCGTCCTTTCTTGTTCATTGAAAAACTTCTCGTATAGCGGGCAATTAGATGGGGCAAGTTGGCATTAGCGAAGGATGCGGTACACAATCCTCGGCGGTCCCGTCCCCGTCGCTGTAATCATTAGGTGCTTTGGTCAAGACGCGATTGCCGTTGTGGGCTTCCAGGCGTGATGGTCGGTTCTTCTCTGCTTTCAGCGAGATACACGCGCGGACAAAAAGGGTTCTCGAGTATACGCTTCTATTGTCTAGGAGACATCGATACGCCCTGCCATTGAGAAATAAACGCCTCGGCTGATGCTTCGGGAAGGGGCTTTCGAGACGGGCCGAATCTGGAGCACCAAATTGGCATCGAAAGTCGGTGAAGTGCTTACTGGGGGCCTGTCGATTCACGGAAGTTTCTTCCCTGCATTGCCTTTATGTCGGTAGACGCAGTAGTGCGCCTGTCCTATGAGTTTCTTTTCTTTTCTTTTTTTTTTTGTTTGTAGCATCTATCCAAGCCACTAGGAAACGTGATGGAATTGGTAGAGCCTTTCTTCGAACGATATAAAAACAACGGACGTTCGAATATTTCTCATTCTTCAATGCGTTGCTCTTAAGAATCCTCGCGAAAGAAAACTCTGAAGGATGAGGAGAATGGTTTGCATTCCTTTGAAGATATTTCGAAGAGTGAGACCGAAAGAGGAGGGTAATTGAAAATGGCGTATTCGGCTACAACCACGCGCATCGTACCATCGTGTCGTTGCTTGAGGCCGCACAGAGCCGCTCCTACAAGGATGTGTCCAGCTGCAGTTCCCAACGCGCTGCCAAATTTTACATTCCGTCTTAGGAACATAAAAGTGCTTTTCAATATTAAACTGGGGCAGCCAAACGCCTGGCCTGGTCTGTCATTCATGCATGCTTATCCACTCTGGTCGACATGCAATCTTCAAGCCCGCCTTTTGGCATTTGTGGAGCCCACTAGCTGACCCCATATTTGCAATATCTTCTTCAAAGGCAGTAGAGGGGTGACCTTCACGAGAAGGACAAGTTGTTTTGAGATAAAATATCCCCTTTAAAAAAATTAGCCGTCCAAGAAAACAAATCCACTGTAAACGAAAATAAACCCACCGGGGAGTTTTTAACAGGTGATATGCCCTAAAACCTCCTATCCTCGAATATTTACTCCGATGTATGTGAGCAATACAGCGTCATTCCCTCGTTTCACTCCGTTGACTAGCTGTGGGAGGATTTACGGCGACATGACGCGAACTTACTCCGCTTAAAAATCGTGTGCTCCTGTGAAACTCCGACAGGGAGTTTTAAAAAACTCACCTCAGGCTTCACATGTTGGTCACGTGGCACTTCCCATGAGCATGTGCGCCGCGCCAGTGACCGGGCGCGTTCGGCGGAGTCGGCAGTGCCCATGGCTGACGGTTTGCTTACATCTATGAAGTGTCGTTCTGCGACAGCTTTTCGTCAATTTATTTCCGTATTTCCTTCCAGAAAGTGTTATAGGCGTGCCTGAAGCTCACTGTATCCCAGCTTCAATTGCGTTAGCTGTGTTCACTTTGCTGACAACGATGATTGCAAGTGCAACGTTCTCATGTGCGGAAAAAGGTTAGGTATACCTCGAAGCTGCTCACCGACTCGTGATGTAGGCTCAGGTTCTGACTGTGTTTTCGTGCTGCGTGACCATGGCTTGTGTTCTTCAGTACGTGAAATGTGACTTGTATCTCCTTGTGAGTACGTGCTGACAAAGTCCGGTGTAATGTTTGAAAGGACCGGGTAGCAATGGCAAGAGCAGTCTCTTCGAGCCACGACGTCCGTGCTTGTCGCAACATGAATGGCATGCTACAAGTTCGTTGCGGTGCTGTGTTGCCAATGAGAAACACCGGAATGCAAGCAACTGTTTTTATGCATCTATGTATGGATATCCTCTCCCAAGAAAAACGGTAGGACATAAGTATGCGTACTGTAAATGAAGCTTCTTCCTGAGCGCTGGAATCGAATTGTTATCGTGCATTTCGGTTTTGGTCACACCGTTGCTTCCGATATTGCATTAAGATTATACGCTCTATCCTAGACACTGATTTAGAAGCATGGCTGCTGGCTCTGCGTTTGAGGATTCGCTCGACAGATCAGGGATGCAGCTCCTTTTTACAACCGAAAGATATTGCTTGGACGCTGAGCAAGTAGTGCGGTCTAGAAAATGTATAACTGCGCACTTTTCGGTGTTACGTTGGCTGCATGCTGCGGGTAATGCTTTCACTTAATAAGTTCTTGTTACGCTACCACTATTTTGCACAAAGTTAATTTTGCCATGAAGCGCACGCACTTACATTTTCTTTCTTACTGTAACTAGCGCACTACTTTTTGGCCGCGAACGCTGGCGGTGTGCGAAGTCGCCCAAGCACTCACAGAATGGCATGCTGATTGTGAAAAATTACACCATCAACTTGTTTTCTCGCTATTTTGAATTAACAGTTTTGTGTTGATTAAGGTCTTCTGTTAATTTCAGACAGGCAGATCTCGTATGACCGAGCATGTGAGTCGTAATTATGAAAACAGCACAGCTGCTCACTAGGCCGGATTGAGGCACACAGTGTCGTGGCTATATATACCGGCAGCGCTGCTTCATGAGTGTCGCGTGTATGTTAGATGTCTTTCAGAGTTCTGCATTGGCGTTTCTGAAATGTTTATGTATGTCATGATCTATGTACTTCCATTGACTTGTTTCGTTCAATTTGACGCGGTCTTGTGTCTATATCAAAATTTGAACAGTAACCTCTGCATATTGTAGTCTTCACGCGAACTAACACGATACCTTTTTATGCTCCCGTTGCACCTCGAAAAAGCTCCGTCCAGTGCAAAGTAAAAAAATAAATAAAAAAGACAGAAAAGCAACTCCCCATGGTTCCACGCAAAAATTCCGCTCGCACGGAGTAAAAAATCTACTCCGATCATACGGAGCATAATAAACTCCCAACTGGAGGGTCGCTAGAGGAAGTTATTTCCCTTTACAGTGTAGTTCATTTACAATAAGGAAGGAATTAATTAGTTTTATGGTCATTCGCATTGAAGCTGCGCTGTATGAACGATTTCCTATCTACGGCGCTTACCGGTGTGATCGACGCAATGCGATCAGGGCCTCACATGCTTCATTTAAGCATGATCGCGGGCCATTCTCGTTTGCTGAAGGGAAAAAAGAAACATGGAGATTTGCCTATGGGGGGCGTGTAGATCTGAAAGTTAGTGTGTCGGACAGACAGCACGCATAATGTGGATTCGTGCATGCGCGTGCAAGAGTTAAAAATTAAATTAGGGGTTTTACGTGCCAAAACCACTTCCTGATTATGAGGCACGCCGTAGGGGAGGACTCCGGAAATTTCGACCACCTGGGGTTCCTTAACGTCTACCTAAATCTAAGTACATGGATGTTTTCGCATTTCGCATTTCCTTAACGTGTACCTAAACGTGTACCTAAATCTAAGTACACGGGTGTTTTCGCATTTCGCCCCCATCGAAATGTGGCCGCCGTGGCCGGGATTCGATCCCGCGACCTCAGCAGCCTAACACCAAAGCCACTGAGCAACCACGGCGGGTCGTGCAAGAGTGGGTGGCTGCACGTGCACAAGTGTTAAATATGTACCTTTAAATTCAGACTTGTTGGAATGAAAAGAGTAATGCAGTCTATTAACCTCTGACAACTCTTAAGAGGCAGCGCAGAAAGCTGTAGTCTCAGTCAAAGTAGAAGGTAGTTGTTTATCGGATATACAAGGAACAATTTTCGGTTTATAGATGTTCAGTGTTTCGGTGCCTCTGCACATATACATTATAGATTCAAGCCCATTCTGGTTTGTCCCGCGTAACGGCATCTGTAAACGTTTATGTAATAGCTCGTGATACAACCAGTTCCTGTCGGGGCCAACTGGTAGGGCAGTCGAAGTCCCAACAGTCAGAGGGCGGTAACGCGTTGTTTCCCAACTTTGCAACAGTTGTAGCATAGCAACTGTAACTAGCGCTATCAACACTACGTTCCATCTCAATGTCACACACACAAATATAAAAGAACGACGGATCGCTGGTATCGAGCACGCAGTGTTTACGATTTCTTATGTCCCTTGGCAGCAGGCACGCTCCCCGTTGTTTCACGCCACTTAGTGGCGAAACCGAGCCCCGCCGCGCGGGCAAACTGCGCGAAGCCCTGGTTTCCTCGGGCCAAAGCTCGGTACCGGTATGCGCGCTATTGTTGGCGCAACGTCGTCCGCGAACAAAAGGCGTTCCGCGCGCGCATAATTCCAGGCGAACGGCGCGCAGAAAGCGCGCGGCCAAGGTATGCGCTTTCGGTGCGGCCCGCGGCGCTTTTGCGCAAAGACGGATGACACCGGGCGCGGTTCTTTTTTTTTTTCGGGCGATTCATTTGCAATTCCCCAGTCGTCACGCCCGCGCGCTCCTCAATGGAAGACAACCGGCCCGAATTATTTTTTTTTTCGATCCGTGTCGGGTGCCGGGAGCACTCAAGCGCGTGGATGAAGAATGACTCCGCGCACGGAGAAAGCTCGGCAGCGGCTGGGCAGCTCTTGCTGAGGGAAGCGTTTTAAAGGGCGCCCATGCCGTGGAGCGAGCCTCGGAAGGGTAACGTCGAGCTCGAACAGCCAGTCTTTCCACCGAAAGGGGATTAGGTGAAAGCGTTTCGCTTCACTGCCTGGCGCTATCGTGGCCGCGGACGCCGGGCCCGGTCTGTCATTCATGTATGTTTGCACCCTCCCCCTCTGGTGGACGTGCGACCTCCGAACCAGCCTTCCGCGGATGCGTGGAACCCCCTTACCTGACAAAATATTTGCAACGTTTACTTCAGTGGCTACGGAGGAGCGACCTTCGCGAAGAGGACAAGTTCGTTCATTCAAAGAGTTTGTTCGCGCGCGCCGCCCAAAACGGTGTTGCCGTTGAAGCGAGGGAAAGTTCTATGATGAAAATTTTCCCTCGCTTCTGTAATGAAATGGGCTGCGAAGAGACGATTGCGCACCTCCTCTGTGACTGTCCACGTTACAATGTGCAAGGAAAAGTGCTCGTGACCGCGCTCGAAAAAAAAAACTGGACAATCGCCCCTTGACAGAAGAGAGGGTTCTAGGACATTGGTCCACACGGGTTTCAGCACTAAAAGCCTTAAGGGCTTTACTCAAGTCCTTAAGGACATGTGAATTGTGCGACCGCCTTTGACCATTGTTGCGCGTAACATCGCGTTACTGTGTGCATTTTTCTCGTCTTTTTCTCTCTCTTCCTTCTCCTTTTATTCCCTTTACCCCTTTCCCCATCACAGGGTAGCCAACCGTTGTTTACACTGGCTAACCTCCCTGTCTTTCCTTCCCTTTTTTTCTCTCTCTCTCTATAATGAAACTATTTCGCCTGTGAGGTTGGGAGCGAGAATATAATGCTTCGTGTAATATTTCCAATTGAGTGATATACTGAGCTGATACAATGGGTAAAATATATATTTCGGGTTCTTGCTAACACCTCGGCGCCTCGTCATTCATTGTACTACCCCGAAATTATAATACATTAATTTTTAGAGCACTCCGTTAGTCCACGATAAAGTGATAAGCATATAGCAACTTCTTCGCGGATGCCACTCAGGCGATGCCCACGGCGATGAACTTCGTCCAGAAATAATCAGCGGCTATGATTTCTCATCCGATTACTCTTGATACCGCGCTGTTATTGAGTAGCCTGTGACAGGAGGCAATTTTCATTTATGTTGCCGGTTCTCTCTAGATTATTCCTTCTATGCAAAGTATTTACCATTGTAACCACGAGAAGCGGCTAAATTGAAGAGCATGCTCGTGGAAGGAAATGTCCTGCTCAGTAAGTTGCGCAAACATCCTGCATTCACGCATTTTATACCCTGCGGTTTCTTAAATGGCTTGATAATTTGCATATATTTTCCGTGTATATTTATTGGGTACGGGTAGGGGTGCCCCAAAATTTCAGGAATACACAAATATAAAGTGCGTCTTGTCCCTCGATATAGATTTAATTTTGCACTATATTTATTCCTACAAATTCCGATATGCCACACAGTTTTATGGCATGAATGAATGAATACAGCGTTTATTATTCCAAAGCCCAGCGAGAAGTATAGTGGCAACTGGGTATTCTGACGCGGCATGGCTTGGAAACATAATCTCCTGATAGATTAGCGCTGTAAGTGTTTTGCACTTGTGATGATCTTTCAAACTCAGCAGTCTTGCCATAGACGGCTCTTGCATATGGCATGTATCTGCGGCCGCTTGATGCGACACTTGGCTTTGGTACGCAGCTTCATTGACCATGAAAACTATTCCGTAGACTGCCGAGATGATTCATTACGTTAATAGATAAGACACATACATGATAATCATAACGGTATATTCCTGATGATTTCCTTTCTTCTTCATTTTGTTTTCACAATTGTGTATCTTATTAAATTGCTCTTTCCTCTTTATTTATTTGATTAGATTAGAAGGCTTGAGATCTTCCGGCAGCGCCTTTCACAGAACATTTGATTCTTCTGTTTTGTTAATATTTATGTTTCCCGTACTCACTTAACCAAATTCCTGTAAATGAGACCTGCAGTAGCTCTATTATGCAAATCTTGTCATACATTCGGAATTATAGGGTAGGGCTCCCCTATTCACGCTTGTCGATCTTTTCTGCGCTCCTTAAAACAATTACGCGCTAACATCAGTCACAATGCTCGCAGCATTGAAAATGCGCGTCATGGCAAGTGATCCATTGTTTGCAAAAAAAAAGAAAGAAAGAAAGAAAGAAAGAAAGAAAAGAAAGAAAGAAAGAAAGAAAGAAAGAAAGAAAGAAAGAAAGAAAGAAAGAAAGAAAGAAAGAAAGAAAGAAAGAAAGAAAGAAAGAAACACACCTCAATGATTACCTCCCGAATACAACATGTCGGTCGCATGATCCTCCTCAATCGGTCATATCGCTGTCAGGCTTCATGACGCTCGCGTGTTCTCTGCGGACCTGCCCGATTCATTGCGCGACCACGTGGTTAACGGACGCGCACTTCTTTATAAAGAAAAAAGTACAAAGGTGGTATGTTGTCTGGAGCGTATGACGACATGACTGCCGCCGGGGGAACCATGACGCCCTTGGACAGCAGTTGCGCTTTAAAGGCACGAAGGAAAGCACCGGTTAATAGGAGCGCACGAAATGCCCGTGGCCCTGAGAAGTGACGTGGCTCGAGGACTTGGTGGCATTGTGAAGAACAAGGCCACGTGTCCACCTTGTCACCTGCTGTTCAAGGGTGGAGCCCCGTTTGTTACGGCAAGACGAGGCTCTGGTGTTTCGTTCGGCACTAGCATGGCGCCGAAAGGAACTCAGAATTTGGCTTTTGATTTCATTGAAGCCTCAGAGAACAGCGGAAGGCTCGGCATGTTTACAAGCAGATGTAAACAACTTTTTTCTTATGAATTACGGTTGATTTTTGTTCGCCGTGTAAACCGTCATTGTGTAGGAGCCTCCTAGAAGGTTTTCGCTCATGCGGTGATGGACGCGTCTGACATTTGCTTTCTTTCTTTTTTTTTTGCAACAATGGACAATGCACTTTGATCAGATTATTCCTATAAATTACATTGGAGCCCGGCTCATTTCTTGATTTTCGATTAGAAACATCCACAATCTTAGGGAACGCATTTAATCATGCCTTGACTGTAAATAAACTATAAGAAAGGAGCTTTATAGATAGACTTCTTTTATAGAATACTTATTAGTCATTAGTCAGTTCCGTACTTCCAAAGTAAACAGCTTTGAGACCAAATAAATTGTTATTAAGTAAAAACGAGTTTATGCCAACTGCTATTAGTAGGTTTTACATCTACAGTTCATTTAATTTCATTTCAGTGCCTTCAGGAATTAGGTGTCGAATTGGAGCAAACATTAACTGCCATTGAGCTTTTTAGTTACAGTGGGTCACTTTCGTTACCTGCAGAAAAGCAAAAAAAGTATCGATGAATGTTTCAAATGTGGCTTATCTCAGAACGTAGAACTACTTCCAGAACTGACTGTGGAAGCTTCATTGCTCTCCAGAGTAATGCAGAGCGAGACATACATAGGACTTAATCTTGATCTGCCAATACTTTACTTCCGTTAACCAACTCAACCTACATTAGTGGACTACATATGCAGAAAACTGGGCCGGAAGTTTTTTCATTCCTTTTTTTTCTGAATGGCTGCGACAGTTGCGCCAAAGTTACTTCGACCAGGATTAAGATAAGGAATGACGTTCAGGTGGCGTCTCCGTCAAGCGAGCAAAACAAAAACTTTTTAACGGCGTAAACTGTATTATTGTATGCTGCGAACGTTGTACCCGAGCGTGATCGAACTCCATGCCCTGAACGGCCATGTGAATGGCTGAAAGAACTCCCTACAGCTAAGTGCGAAAAACTAGGGATGTGCCAAAAAAATAACTTATTACCGAAAGAAAAGGTGCCAACTGGACGCATTGCACAAGGTATGCAGCATAAGCGTTAAAGGGTGCTCACAGCGTAACGCACGCATGAGAAGTGGGGGGGAAAAAAAAGAGAGACAAGCGGAACGACCAAAAGCAGAAACCGAAAGGCATAACCGGCTTCGTGAAGTGGTTCGCTCCCTTTCCATTCGACTCTCGAGACGCTGGAATACGAACATCCTCTTCGTACACTTCCTCGGAACAAGCCGCCACCAGCGGCTGCGGCAGCGACGTCGACCGGGGAAAGAGTTGTCTTCGTGAGAAGGAGTACTCTCTCTGGTTTAAAACGATATAGCCGAGGGAACGGTAAAAACCCCCTCGCAACACCTGGTGGTCAGGAGGAGGGAGCAAAACAAAACGGGCGGGGGATGGAGAAAGAAGGACGCATCCCAAGCTGTCCCTGCCACGGGGCTTCTGGTCGACATGGACCGGTCAGTTGATCGACACCCAGCGCTGGACGCTTGCTGAGGGTACTGCACACGGGGCAGTCGCAGAAAGAACACGAGAGAGAAAGAAAAGGTGAGAGAGAGAGACACGACAAGAGGAGGAGGAGGAAGAAGGGGAAGGAACCTCGACCACCCCACATCGCACGCGGCGGCGGCGGCCACACATCCAAATCGAGGCCGCTTCGCAGACGAGCGTCTGGTCTGGCTTTCGGAACTCTTTTTCTCGTTCAACGCAACGCTCCCGCTTGGGTGACCGCCGGCGTGTCTTCGAGTCGCCCGCACCCACCCGCCGCTATCCCCCTCGTCGGATAGCTAGTTCCTGGACTGGAGCCGGCCGTTGACGTCCTTCTTCGGCTTGCTGGCCGAGTCCGATGATGTTGGTTTCCTGAACTCACGTGCGGAGGTGCGCCTCCCTTCCCGTCTGATCGCGTTTGCTGGTGTTTGTGTCGGTGCGTCAGTGTGTGTGTGTGTGTACTCGATCACCGCCTCCAAGTGTTTCTCTCGTTTCGGCTGACCGTCGGGCTCGCCGGTTGACCGCTGCGTGGACAAATCGGCGCCGACAGCTGTTGCCTGTTGTGCGCGATGAGCAGGATGGGAAAGACTGGTTCATCGGGGACCCGGGAACATAGCGCTGTGCCTGGAGGCTGTAACACGTATCCGCCTTTTCAGGTACGTTTACGCGTAAGGGTGCTGTATTTCGCACCATGCCGATGGCCACCTTGGAATAGCCATCATCATCATCATCATCATCAGCCGTAATAATAATAATAATAATAATTGGGGTTTTTTCGTGCCAAAACCACTTTCTGATTATGAGGCACGCCGTAGTGGAGGACTCCGGAAATTTTGACCACCTGGGGTTCTTTAACGTGCACCTAAATCTAAGCACACGGGTGTTTTCGCATTTCGCCCCCATCGAAATGCGGCCGCCGTGGCCGGGATTCGATCCCGCGACCTCGTGCTCAGCAGCCCAACACCATAGCCACTGAGCAACCACGGCGGGTCATCATCAGCCGTGTAGCGTTTAAAAGACGAGGACATGAATAGACGTACACAGCCACTAATTTCCAACAACAATCTCCAAATAAACATTATCCCCGTGTATATGTGTTCAAGCGCTATTATGGTGCGCTTGCCTTGTTGCCGTAGACTGACGTTCCAAGATGGCATACGAAGATGTCATTGCGACGAGTCCGCGCATTGTGGCACCAATGATTATCACGCCACACCATTTAAATGCCGGCGGCGGAGCAGTCCTCCACTTCGGCCTACACATTCTGCCATCGTATGTCATTAGCTTTATCCGCACCCGATGAATACAAAAATTTCAACATGGTTGCACCTCAGATGAGAATGACAGCAAGAGCCCAAGAAGACGGTGCAGCGCCTGAAGTTGCAGCGTGACAGGAAGCGACGTAGCCCGACAATTGGACACACTAATTTGGGGTAACGCAGCTTTGCAAAATGCAAAATGAGTGCTTAGAAGTAAAGCTCGATATTTGGCACGGGTGATGCCTTTATTCCTTACAAAAGAAATGCTTATTACGTTTTGGTCTTTCAGCGCTGCCCTTGTCCTGTCATACTTCGATGACAGGATTGTTTCTAATTGCCTTATTGTAACTTCTACCTTTGTTATCACTTTATTCCTGCGAGACTGTAAATTAGTACTCTTATATTGCAATTAATAAGCAAGATTACCTAACAGCCCACAAACAGGCTCCGAAGGACAAGCTAGCATACTAAATGGAGAGGTTGAAACTGGTGAACAATGAAATAAATTCTATAAAAGTTCTGTAGGGGCAAGTTGGTACGTGTCCATTAAAAGGAGATAGCGCAAACCAGGGTGACCGCAAAATGAGAGGGTCTCATTTTGTGGTCGTTCCTCGTTTTCGCTAATGTCTTTTATTGAATGAAAGAATTGCGGCGCTGAGTGGAAACTGTACGAAGTATAGCGTGTAGATTGATAACAGGGAAGCCTGCTCGCAGTCTGCTTAACTATTCATAGCACCCGAAGGAAAGGTAGGATAACACATGTACATGTAAGTTAACAGACACAGCATTGAGCAAGTCCTTTGCAGGGGCTCTTTCTTCGCTCGATTTGGCGCGTGCGATACTAGCTTTCCTTCGTGCAACGAGCCGCCTCAACGGGTACTGTATTCTGCTCTAACGTGCACTGGTCTCACGACTGAATGCACACGCTCGACCAGTGCGCTTGTCAGTAGCGCCAAGTCGTGCAGCACGAAGTGCAACTGGCCACCGTTAACAACGCCTTAAACCGCCGCTCAGTGCTTGACAAACTGCGGCAGGTGCCCATTGTGTTCCCTTCTGTCAGTAGTTACAAGCGGCCGCCGCACGTTAAGCCCAAGTCCAAGTGATATTCCTTTGTTTGCAGTGGCTAAACTATACAGCCGCCCTGTGATTACCTTTTCAAAGCCTGCCTTCGCGAGGTCAGTCAATGACGGTGCGTTGGAGCGTGCCGAGGTCGCCCGAAGCGCGGTTTTTTTAAACTGCGCTGTGTTCAGCCTTACCAACGTTTACTGCAATCAGTCAGTCTGCTCAGTATGATTTTGTGCCCCTCATTTGATCGTGCGGGTTGCACTGTATTCGATCCTCATTTCGCCATAAATTTCGTACGTGACTGCGGGATCCCGTGCACACAAAGCGAAGCATGAACTTTTCGTTTTATTTATTTTATCTATGAATACCCTGGAGTCCCAAAGGCATTACAAAGCGAAGTGGCAGAATTTATGGATGCAATAAATACTGAAAAATCATATTCATACGATCTTTTCTAGTAGCTACCAAAAACAATGCCTCGCGCGGAAGCTATTCATCCGAGAAAGCGATTCCAGTCCTCCGAAGTCCGAAGAATAAATGAGCACAGGCAAGTCCTTGTACAGTATGAATTAATACTGACATCATTATTATGATCGTTGCATAGGCAACTTGTTAGGTGGCAGCTCCCTTCATACTCCCAGTTGGGGCATTCATTAAGATACCTTGTCCCTTGTGCTTATCATACATCTATAGCGGTAGCGGGGTCTCATCAACGTATAATTTAAGTCAACTCTGCCTTTCGCCACAGCCAGTACCACAACGATCCGCCGCGAACGTCACGTTTACACACATGATGATCAGGTTAATTGTATTTCAGTTACTTCACCACAGTGGATGCATTTTCGGAAGATAAAAATATAATGTGCAAAGTGGGAAAATGACAACGTCATCTGATGCTCGCTTTACCTTCTAGTTAGTGAGGCACCTGGGTGTCAGCAGGAGGGTGTCAACTGGATACTTCAGCGAAATACATATATATTATTAGTACACATTGTAGAAAAGTGTGCTAGGTGTACTCCCCACATCAGAAGGTTGCGGATAGAGATATGGAAATGCCTTTCGAATAGCAGGAAGAATACATGTAAACTATTGCATCACTTTCTGACAAGCATATTCACCTTCAATGTGTGAAGGCCAAGCGAAAGGGCTAGAATCAAGATCAGCAGGAAAGCTAAGATCGGGCCATTCGGTCCACAGGCGTTCTCAAAGCTCAAGACCAAGCAAACTTACGTTCCGCTGCCTGTGGTTCTCTAATATCTTCTGTCGGACTAAGTATGGCTAAACCAGGATATGGGAGCAACAAGAAGCCCGAAAGTCGTATGTAATCTTAACAATGCAGTTGAATGGAGTGTTGCACGTTTATTAGCTATAGCTCAGGCTAAATCATAACCTAGAGGTCAACCTGCTGTACCACTGCCCAGCATGAATCCCGAAAGCTTACATGAGCGGTTCTTACGCAACCCACTGGTGCACTAGTAATTAGCACAATTGGCCCGCGGTGAGCATATGTGCACGTTTTCACCATAACTTGCTTCTTTCTTAAATCATGCTGTCTGACCTAAATTCATGTTGTAGGAGATAAAGGCGAAAGCAGGCCCATACGCGATATTTGAATGAGGAGCTTCAAATCCCCGTTACCGCCTATGAGCAGTCGCGAACCAACTACATTGCCGAGGGTTAAGGCACCCATTTGAAGAAAGTGAAAGTTCTAATGCGTGCATTCGAAAGTAAAACTGCTTTAAACGGCTATTTTAGTCTAACTTGACACTATTGTAAAAGAGCAAAGCGTTACTCTCGCTGTCGCTTTCATTCTGAAGTTGAAAGTGCTCAGATACAGTTTTATACGGCTCTTAGGGCCCCATATCTATGACAATAGCTCGGAGCCGAAATATTCACCAAGCCGAAGCAGTTACCTGCCTAAAAGTGCAATTTCAAGTATACTTCCCTTACAAAAATTTTTATAGAAAGTCAATAGACAGTCCATATTCATTTGTCTATGAACTCTATAGACTGTCTGTAGACATTTCTTTAGACTGGTCTATAGACAGTCTATAGATTTATGGCCGCACACTTTTTATAGACTGGTCTATAAAAATCTAAGTTTATAGACTGCCTATAGATATTTCTTTAGACTAGTCTATAGACAGTCTATAGACTTATGGCCGCACACTTTTTATAGACTAGTCTATAAAAAGTCTGAGTCTATAGACTGTCTATACACTG
Source organism: Dermacentor albipictus (assembly GCF_038994185.2). Lineage (NCBI taxonomy): Eukaryota > Metazoa > Arthropoda > Arachnida > Ixodida > Ixodidae > Dermacentor > Dermacentor albipictus. Next base: position 80,377,101 of record NC_091830.1, on the reverse strand, counting down.
TCTATAGACAGTCTATAGACTTGTAATTATAACTTTTTATAGACTAGTCTATAAGAAGTCTGAGTCTATAAGCTGTCTATAGACTGTCTATAGCCTTATGGCCATACACTTTTTATAGACTAGTCTATAAAAAGTCTGAGTTTATAGGCTGTCTATAGAGTGTCTATAGACTTATGGCCATACACTTTTTATAGACTAGTCTATAAGAAGTCTGAGTGTATAGACTGTCTATATAGTGTCTGTGGATTAATTAAAATTCATGTTTGTAGACAGTTGTCTGCAGAATGTCTATGGACAAGTGTATACCTACATGGTTACCGTACCTTACCATGCCACTTGCCTAGCACGTGGTAAGGGTGTATTTCCCACGAACTTATCCTTTTGTAAAGGGAAAATCAGACATCCACCCATTCGTAGCGATTGCTACAAAGGAAACCCATACGGGTTCCTCGAAAGAAAAGCCTCAGAGTTACGCTGAGGCTTTTCTTTCTGAACCCATAGGTTCTGCTGAACTCTGAGGCTTTTCTTTCGAGGAACCCGTATGGGTTTCCTTTGTAGCAATCGCTACGAATGGGTGGATGTCTGATTTTCCCTTTATTAATTACTTCTCTCCACCTTGCGGGTTTCCGCAGAACTACTACGTTGAACTTATCCTTTATATTTGTTATGACTAGACTTCAAGAATGTCACGTGACGGCACTTCATTTTTTTCCTTCTTCGTATCTAAAGTATGTGTGGACTAAGCCAACTGAGCCCGTTCGTTGGAGTTGTAAACACGAATTGTGGGACAATGACGCACACAGCTTTATTAATTACTGAAAGAAGTCGATCCCATATGCTGCGCGAGAAAAAAGAAAAACAAGTCTATGAAGAGTGTATATCCATTAGTCCATAGCTATCTGCTATCTACAAGTTTACATTTTTGTTTACATATGGTAGCAATAAAATTTTGAATGTGTTATGCATGTGCACCTGTTGCTTTTAATCTGCCCTTATGCATTAATGTTGGTAGAATAATAGTGCTCCTGAACCAGCTGTGCTCTCATATATGTTGCATAAACAGAAAGAATTGGAGTGCTGAATCATGCAGTGCAAGAAAGAAAACAAGTGCATCGGCAATTAATTAACTGTTTTATTGCATCATATATATTAGAACATTTTCTTAAAATACATGTCTTATGTAATACTATGAAATAAATGTCTTATGAAATATTACTTCTCCTTGGCAAGCATGGTCGCCAGGCTGGCCTTGACCTTGGTGTCGCTGGTTCCAAATGTGCTGCAGGTGTATGCTGCAAATGAGTAGATACAACAATATGAGGCAAAAATAACAAGTGTGTATTCTTTGCATGTTCATTAAGCAGATTAATATATTTGCTCAAACCATCCAACTCAATACTTAAGGCAGTTGAACTATGACTAATGTCTGCTTGTCAATACAAATCAGTACCATTATACAATGTTTTATTTTTTGACATGGTGAACAATTAAACAGTCACACCTGCTGCTCATGCCAGCAACACTATGTTCCCCTTTATGACAAGTTCATATATGATGCATTAACGTACTTATCCAAATGATCTCTATATTTATTGCTGAAACGTTACCCAGTTGGACTGTCTGTACATTTTTGGGCTGGTAGTTAAATATGCCCGTGCAGAATGATATGCACAGAAGAGTGACTGACTTAATGACAGTATCATGCCAAAGATTGTAACTTATTTTCTTTAATACACATTTAAATATCTTTCTCATACTCTTAAATGAACACATTATTTGCCATAACTTCAGTAGAAGGCAGATGGATTGATTGTGTATACATAGTCACTTCTTAGTTCCTTAGAGATCACGAGATCTCTTGGTCATGCTGACATGGTTGCAAGTTAGGTGTATCACATGAGCACCAGAAATACCATGTGAGCACTTTCTGTGTCATGGCATGACACATATGCTCCTCCTGGGAAACAAAACAAACTATAGTTGAATGAATGCTATCACAGTAAATTATTTAAGGTGCACTCAAATGTAAGCAATGAACACGGCGCCGTCACTATCAGGCCGTTTTTCTCAGAAGCTGAGGTGCCTCAAACACATTGAGGAGACAATCTCGCAAGCAGCAGGCTGCATGCCTGCAGCCTCGCTGCCACCCCCGGTTCGACCCTCCTTCGCTGACCGATCTCCCTCTGACTCAAGCCCCGTGTCTTACGACCCTGGCGGTGTACAGTAGCTGTGTCATTCAGAGAGAGTAAAGTTGCATTTCAAAGAGAAAGGTTGTGTGTCTGTTGGCTGCCCCAAGTTTGCGAGGCGCCCTTTTTGCGTGGGAGCCGCTTGGGCGAGTGTACGCGTGTGCCTTACATTGCATCGCTTGTTTCTGGTCCACAGTGGCACATTTGCGGGCCGCTGTCGATCAGAGCTAGTTTTCTAACCAAGTGCGCGGTTAGCTAGTCGAGTCCACGGTAGGGAACTTTTTACTTTTTGTTTACACAAACATACACATCTTTTCTAGGGTTTTGAGTTTCCCGACTTTAAGTTAACGCAAGAAAATTTCCGTAATAAATGTCATGTCAGTACGCTTGACTTTCATTTCTTTTTTGTCCTGAAAATGGCACCAATTTGTCAATTTCTTTGTGAGGTGAAATACTTAAAAAATATGTTTAAGACAGATTCTCTAGAGACCTTGTATGGCAATTAACTGAATTAAATTACTTGTTTAATAAAGCTGACAATGGCTTGGGCAAGTTTGTAATTCATGGCAAGATGAGCACAGCATGGAAGACAAGGACACAGACACATGACAATGACCGAAGAGATACACGGTGCTAATTAAGTCAGCTCTAAATCCAGGAGATTGGTGCTTGCAGGGGTTATATGATGCGGCAGAAGTGATGGTAAACCAAAACTACACAATTTGAAAATTATGGTCTTTTTCTGCGGTGATGTGTGTCGTTCGATTACCATCCACCAGACGTGCATAGACTTATAAGACAGCTACAAGCAGCCTCATGGCCAGGCGTCCAGCTTTACAGGGGTGGATAGCACGGGAAAGGTTTGCACAGACCACTACGCTTGTTGTACAACAACAACAAAAAAAAAACACCACAGGAAAAGGAAAAAAAGCACCACACAACTCTCAAACAATGTTTGCTATATATCACCCCGCCAATTTCCACTAGGTGGATGTCCTTCCCAACTGTATGTTCCTTCGTATTAACTGAGCGCTGGGCCAGGAGTAGGCCTGTACCTAATTTATCTGTATGCACCTGGCGACAGCTTCGTCTGCCTCCCACAGCATTCGCGGATGCTAGACTATTTCACTACTGCTGTAGCAAGACGACAACCCCCTACAAACAACTGAGCGCTTGGCCGAAGTCTGCTTGTATCCCTATTATAAACTGGTGGGTGCACAACAGTGGGGATTGAATCATGCATCTTCCACAACCGCGCCAGGCATCCTAAATGACACCCAGCTCGGATGCAGACTTGGCTATAGAATGCTGCCCTAGCAAAGTCTTGCTGCCACAGAATGGGGCACAGCTTTCAAGAGCAGATATCTTGTCTAAAGAACACCGGTTAGCCAGATTTCGCTTTATCATGTGCTTCCGATGGACTGGGTAAACGATTGAAGCAGTCGATATCTCGGCATGGTTTATGTCAAGGCCAAACCGACAGGGCTAATAAAGTACCAGTGATTCATGCACAAGGGTTCTCATATTAGCCTTAAAAAGATAGCTAAGGTATTTGATGTGGACTCTCTAATAACAAATCAAATAGTGTTCTATTCAATTCTGTCTTCGAATGATATACACACTATTCGTAAATGCAAATATTTTTTGAATAGCTTTCGAATATCTATAAACGTCAACTGTGCCTAAATAAACAGAAAATTGAAGCAAGAGCATGGTAAATTTTCGGCCCCACGCCACAGTGTAGACATGAGAAATGACAACTTGTGTAGTGGAGAAGGCTAAGCCACATAGGTAGCCATACTTCAACGGATGTACAGAGATCATTCGTCATCTCTGAAGTGCCCCACGCATGTGACTAAACTACTGGTTTGCTGCTAATGGTCCATTTGTGCTTTTTAAAAAAACATGGCTTCATAACCTATACCTAATTATAGAAACTTGCTAACTTTAAGAATACTGGAATGTGAACATCGTTTTGTATTACTTGTGATAACAGCTATTATTTGAAACCTATTTGACAAGCATTCTATATTCGATTTCATTCTATTCGCTTCTGGCACTATTCAATTCATATTTGATTCGGTCTCAAAAATAATTATTTGCACACCTCTACTGATTGTATTTTTTTCCTAAGCATTATGAGCCAGCTAGCCCAGCAACAAGTTTTATTCAGCTGTAGAGAAATGTGAATCGGTCAAACTGGCACTTAGTCTGAAATTCTGCAGCAACTGCAGCAACATAAAAGGCACACTTGCATCACATTGGTTATTGCATTCAGTCCGGTGGTTGTAACCCCCCCTTTTTTTAAAGGTATGTGTCATAAGTAACCATATGGACCACAAAGCATGTGAAACCATCAAAGTTTTCCACATAAATAAAAATCGTGAATTCTGCATCTCATGTTCACTTTATCAGCCATCTCGACGCAAAATCTGTCTTGGAAGGTTTGGTCTAAGCTAGTCGTATGACGGTGCGCTTGCAGTCACGCTCTTCGTATTTATCATTTGCAGTTTGCAATAAACTGCGTGTTGGACTCTGTAGTCCTCTGTGCCGCCATCCCTTTCACGCTTCAGTCATAATGATAGCACTTAAAACAAAGCATTCTGAACATTTCTTTCTCGTAGAAGATCCTGAAGATGAATTCACAAAGCTTTCCATTCATAAATACTCTTTGCCATGGGCTGGCCGCATTCACTAATATGTTCAGCAGAAGGAATGACTTGATTTTGCTCTTACAGACAGTCATAGCATATGTACTTTTTTGTGAATAAGGGCCCTGGTTTTCTTATAATGCTCCTCCTGTTGCTCTCTTCTACTCTCACTACCACCAGAATGTTTGCAGGTACCCTCGACCCGTCTCACACTAAAAACTTTTCCCATTACATATTTCCAAGGTCTGTGCGAAGTTGCAGCATGTCTGTCAAACTTCCATGAACAAGTATGGAATGCATATAAGCACCACTGCACCTCTCATCCTGGAAAATGAGCTGGGCCGAACCAGAAAGTTGAGTTTAATGTTTTTGCTGTTTTAATTAAATCAGATGTTCCTAGCCAGGTAGATCCCTGCGAAATATTTACCTCTGAGATAAAATCAGCCAGCAGGACATGAAATATATATGTGGTAAAGTTGGCATTATTTGAACTTACCAATAATTGTGTCCACCTTTGTTCTGTCAAGAGCTGGCTTTCGAATCGCATCAGGGCGGTTGTTGCACGGACGTCCATAGAGAGAGGACCCCTTCAGCTCCTCCTCACTGAAGACGCATCGCAACAGTGCCCTGGCAAACCTCGGTGCGGTTGGGCACATCGCTTTCCACTTCTGCAGCATGATTCTTGGAACTATAACGCCATTTCCTATGTCCACCTAAATTTAGAAAGAAAGTGCAGTTGCTGAGAGCAGTTGGCATTTTTTGTAGCACTGGCACTTCACAGCTACAATTTCAAGAACTTGGAGGGCAGCTCATATTGACAACTTGAGGATTAGAGCTTAAACATGCAACATAATGATTACAGGTATGTGCTCTTTTCTGAGGCAAAAGTAGAAATGGGCTTTGTACTGGCCAGGAATGTATTTATGCAGCAAGTGACGGCATGACCAAGAAGACAGCAGCAAGGGGAAAACCATGAACATGGGAGATCTGGCAAGGATAGGTCTACCTACAGCAAGCAGCACTCCTACTCCTCTATCAAAATGGGGAGACACTAAACTTCTATGTGCACCTCACACTTCATTACACCATAATTCTTACACAATAATTAAGTAAATATTGACATTACCAACAAGCAGAAATGTCATAATCAGATTATACCCAGACAGATTCTAAATGAAGGATTAAGTGGTCCTCAAAAGTTCAGTAACAGCAGCAGAGACAACCCAGTATAGCCAGCCATAATTGACGAATTGTTGCTCCCATCGAGAGAGCCATGCTGCTGGTGTCGTCGTATTATCACTTTGTGCACACATTTCTTGCCGCAAGTAGCTACATCAGAAAGCGGATATATGCATTACAATTACTCTCATGAAATATTATGGATGTCTTATGAACCATCCTTTAAAGGCCTTCATGGGAGGAAAGAGGTATGAATATGTATGTATGCATAGCAAACTCACTATACAGCTTAGTGTAAGCTTGGTTTGCATGCTGAGCTGACTTTAGTATTTTTCAGAAGTGCTGTGTGTGCAATAACAACTAAAAAAAATAAATGATGGGGTTTACCCTGCCAAAACACAATCTTATTATGAGGCACGCTGCAGCAGGGTGCTCCAAATAATTCAGACCACCTGGGTTTCTTCAACGTGCACCTAACTCAAAGTACATGGGTGTTTTCGCATTTCGGCCCTATCGAAATGCAGCCGCTGTGGCCAGGATTCGATCCTGCGACCTCGTGCTTAGCAGCCTAACACCATAGACACTATGCAGCTACGGCAGTTTGCAATAAAAGCTGTTTATACCTAAGGTTCTTCATTTTTAGCTAAAAACTGATAAGACCTACTTTTGTGCAAGCCAAACGAAATTTATGAAAATCGGTTTACACCCTGCTTCTCCCAGCAGTTCACCCTTTCGCAATAGATAATAATAAATGCGGATCTTACAATAACAATAAATGATGCACACTTTTTGCATTTGTATGTGAGTGATCAAGATTAAGACATTATTCACATTAATTATATAGATATGGTATACAGGGTATCGCAACCATCATGCATCAAGATTAAGAAATGTACAAATGACACATAGCTGGGCAGAACCAAGGTAATGTTTGCCTTCGTTTGGAGATAGGTTATTTCTTTATTCTGCCTAATTACATAATTAGTCTTCATTAATCAACTAATATAATAACAGTGTATAATAGCTGCGTCTTACCAGTACTCCCCTACTGGGCAGAAACCTGAAGGCTTACGAAAAGGGTTCTGCTTAAATTGAGGACGACGCAACGAGCTATGGAAAGAGGAATGATGGGTGTAACGTTCAGGGATAAGAAAAGAGGAGACTGGGTGGGGGAACAAACGCGAGTTAATGACATCTTAGTTGAAATCAAGAAAAAGAAATGGGCATAGGCAGGACATGTAATGACGAGGGAAGATAACCGATGGTCATTAAGGGTTACGGATTGGATTCCAAGGAAAGGGAAGCATAGCAGGGGGTGGCAGAAGGTTAGGTGGGCAGATGAGATTAAGAAGTTTGCAGGGACGACTAGGCCACAATTAGTACATGACCGTGGTAGTTGGAGAAGTATGGGAGAGGCTTTTGCTCTGCAGTGGGCGTAACCAGGCTGATGATGATGATGAATCAGCTCAAATATTATAATTCGATGAAAGCGGTCAATGAAAAAATTGTAGAGCAACATGAAAAACTCCCAATACAACTTTCTGTTGCTCAATATGTGCTACATAAAAGTGTTCTTCCAATCATGAAAGAAGCTCACGAATACATGCAGAATTGCCACACGACTGGCCATTTGAAACACTATTTATTCGCAGGTTTCTTTCACGCTCAGAGAAACACTTTTATGTAGCACGTACTGCGCAACAGAAAGCTGCATCAGGAGCTTTTCATGTTCCTTTACAACTTTTTCAGACACTTCTGATCTAATTATAATAGTTAAGAAATAAATTAATTAAGACTAGTTATCTAATCAGGTAGAATGCAAAAAATAATCAGAGTATCTGCAAGCGAGTGCAAACATTACCTTGCTTCTGCCCAGCTACATGGGATTTGCATATTTTTAAATCTTGGGTGTATCATAGTTGGGACACCCTGTATATGCCCCATTTCTGCTTAACACACAAGCAAGTACCATCTTAAGGGAATGAAAGCTTGTTGCTCTTTCAGTAGCCACATTTACATGACTACAACCATGGCACAAAACACCCCATATCCCGCACGTCACATACATGTAAATGGTGGTAATGCTCTACCAACTGAATTACCACAGCACTTACGTTGTTTCGTAATGTGAAAGGTAGCTGTGACATCAGCAGATGTTTACTGAATTACAGCCTGGACAAGGTAAAATTATTCCAATCTGTTTATACTACAAATCCACCATTAGTCATATCATAAGAAGCCAACAAGCACTGACACCAAGGTGAACATAGGGGAAATTACTTGTGCTTAATAAATGAAATAAAGAAACAATAAATTCATGGAAATTAAAGTGGATGAAAAAACAACTTGCTGCAGGTGGGAACCGAACCCACAACCTTCGCATTTCGTGTGCAATGCTCTACCAATTGAGCCACAGCGACGCCATTTCCCCATCCACTTTCTTGGGTATTTGTTTCCTTGTACAACCCTGGTAGTGTTAGTCAGCGCCACTGCTCACGAACCTTGGCAGCGGACGTGGAACATCCTTTCTGCTGCAGGCGTCACGAGAACGTGTTCTTTTTGGGTGAAGGCAACTGGTCAATAAAGCCACGCGTGCTACCTGAAGGCATCGATTTTGCCGGATTCGAGACCCTCGTTATGTAATAAACGAGAAGAAAAGGGGTTAATCGAGGGGCCCGATTTTTATTAGTCATGTCATAAGAAGCTGACAAACACTGACACCAAGGACAGCATAGGGGAAATTACTTGTGCTTAATAAATGAAATAATGAAATGATAAATGAATGGAAATGAAATCGGGCCCCTCATTTAACCCCCTTTCTCATTTATTACATAACGAGGGTCTCGAATCCGGCAAAATCGATGTCTTCAGATAGCATGTGTGGGTTCATTGACCAGTTGCCTTCACCCAAAAAGATCACGTTTTCATGACGCCTGCAGCAGAGAGAATGTTCCACGTCCGCCGCCAAGGTTTGTGAGTGGTGGCGCTGGCTAACACTACCAGGGTTCTACTAGGAAACATAAATACCCAAGAAAGCAGATGGGGAAATGGCGCCGCACTAGCTCAAGTGGTAGAGCATCACACACGAAATGCAAAGGTTGTGGGATCATTCCCTACCTGTGGCAAGTTTTTTCATCCACTTTCATCTCCATTCATTTATCGTTTGTTTATTTAATTTATTAAGCACAAGTAATTTCCCTTTGTTGTTCTCAGTGTCAGTGTTTGTTGGCTTCTTAACATTGACTAATAAAAATCTGGCTCCTTGGTTAACCCCATTTCTTCTCGTTTAAATCCACCATTAGGCCTCCGAGGTAGGACGAATGACTAGGGCCCAGCCCATATGGGCAGGTGCTGGACCCTTAAGTTTTACAGTATTTATGTGCATTACTCTCACAAAAGGGTGGCTGATTCACCTAGTTGGCATTCTATTGTTGTTGCAAAAGCACATATAGAGAACCAAGAAGGCAAGATGACGCAGAAAAACAAAAGGAATAACCTACAGGTCTAGCGTGGACACAGAAATACTCCCAATGCATATGATAACGTAGGCCAACAAGGGCTTGTAAGATGAGGAAAAGCATAAAGCCTCCTGTGAAGCACGTCATTGTGCACAACGTTTTGTACTGCTTTCCTGTTAGAAAAAAGTGCAAATTAACCGAGGGATCACTAAACACATCTGTATCGGCTGTTTTTGTTAATGTTGTTTCTTTTAAATGTACTAGTAATGCCTGAATGTCCCACGAAGGATCTGTACAGTGCTGCATGATTTGTGAGCAGCTCCCTTTGCTATTATATGTTTCATGACTGATTTCACTAGTTTAAATAAAATGTTTGTGTCCAGAATGAGAGCGCTTAATCATTTGTAAAAAGCTACAAGGAAAATCGTGAACATTTGTCTGCTGAACAACACCCCATTTATTTGTTTAAAAATAACATGATTTGTACCCCCCCCCCCAATTAAAATAAATATACAACCAAGAAATGAAAGACTCTTCATACACAGAAATGAATTCTCTAGTACATAAAATATGCTCATGTTACGTAAGGGTGTCTCACTTCTAGAAAGGAAAGTATGGCAAACAGACCTGGGCAGCAGCTTCAGGAGCTTCTGGAGGTGCAGGTGTTCGTTCAACTTTGTCGATTATTTTTTGTAATCTTTTAACCATTTTTGCAGCATCTGATATAAAAAAGATGTAAGGCACAATGAAGTTTTCTTTTTCTCTGTGCAAAAATAATTTACATACATTGCTGATAATTAAGAACATAAAGGCACCAGCAAACAAGCAACAATCTTACCAATGCAGCATAAAGTTGAGCTCTAATACACCTTGTGGTATTTCCTACCTGGTTTAGTGGTATTTTATGCTATCTAATTCCACAAAATATGATAATCTACCTTTTCTGAATGCAGATAGGTTGCTGTTCCATAATGAGTGCAAAACGAAAGTTATGATATTGTTACAGAGGGATAAAAGAGAAAGGAAGAAAATCGCGAGACGCTGGCTGCGTGTTGTTGCTAGTCAGCCATCTTGACCACATTGACTCTGCTTGCATATATATTGTAAATACCGTTTGTCTGTACTTCCAACATCCCTGTAACATACTGGTGGAGGTGCGGGGTACCACGGCTGGAAATGGAGCTCCGCAGTGGACGTCACATTACCGTCCTCACCATAAATGATGGTGAGCATGTGGGATCAACATCACTGCCGCCTCCAATGTCACCGTCACCAGCTACGTCACTGTCCCTTTCGGTTGTGGTTATGCAACCCAAGGATCCTGGAACTTTCTGCAGAACCGATGGCACCGACGCTGAAGAGTGGGTGGCTATGTATGAACGCGTGAGTGGAATCAACAGATGGGACCCTAAGCTTATGCTAGCTAACCTGTTGTTCTACCTATGAGGCAGGGAAAAGGTGTGGTACGAAAACCACGAAGAGGAACTAACCAGCTGGCACCAATGCAAAGACAAGTTAACAGAGTTGTTTGGCAAACCAGATGGCTGTAAAATTGCCCCAAAGCAGGAACTGGCCTCCCATGCCCAATCCGCCACGGAGTTCTATGTCTCGTACCTCCAGGACGTGCTGGCGCTTTGTCAAAAAGCCAATTGCAACATGACATAAGCTGAGAAGGTCAGGCATACGCTCAAGGGAATTGCTGAAAACACCTTTCATCTGCTCATGTGCAAAAGCTGCTCTACAGTTGATGCTATCATCAGAGTGCCGACAATTCGAGCAGGCCAAAAGTCGACGCGTACTGCAACCATTTGCCAGACTTCCCAATAGTGCCGCAACATCGACATGTGAAGATCAGCCAGCACAGCAGAATGCGTTGCCATCAGAGGACGTGATGTGAATCATTCAACATGAACTGGGTGTGATGGCACCTGCAGCTTTCTGTTTGCGTAGCGCTGATGCTACCCCTTTTTGAGTTCCCCTCCTACAAGCCCCCATTCACCAGGAACTTGAGAACATTCTGTCTGTGCTGTCCCCAACCCCAGAGCCAACGAACACCCTTCTACTATTTTCGCTACACCCCGATGCTTCTTTCTGCATTATTGCAACCCAACTATATCCATTAATGCAGTTTACTAAATGGGATGACTTTCAGTAATACTTAAGTACTTGCAGAAGAAGCAGACTGCCTATTCACGCTTGGCCGCAGCCGTCCACATAGGAATGTGTCATAGCCATCATGTGGTGTTAACTTCAATTAGTTCTGAGCACTCAACTAATCTCGAACCATGCAAAACTTAAGGTCAGACCACACAAATGCTTGCCAGCGCGCGCTCCCTGGCAACTCCTGCCTAGAAGCCTTGACATACATCACTTTATGTAACAGCAGTTCTAAATGCACAATTTAGATGTGGCTACTATCTGTTGGTCAAGGTGGTGGAGGACAAAGCCATACTGCACCATGTAGCACTGCCAGACTGGAGCACATGAGCACGAGTGTGCACTCTAGTGCTGTCGTGCTCCTAGCTAACACATTACAGTTGCACGTAGCTGTGTGTGCTATGTAATGTCTACAGCGCGGCTGCCATGGGGTGCAACAACAAGCCTACTCGCTGAGGAAAGCTGCATGTTCCGAGTGGTCTCCCTGGGCAGTGTGGCTTCAGGCGTGCGTCAGTGCGAAAATTGGAAGTAGTGGCATCTCCATGAACATCCAAAATCAAATTTGCACTGCGTGACATTCAGTAGGTAACATTCAGTAGTTAGAGCATTGTAGGCACGCCTCGCTCTGCCATAACCTCCCCAGTGCAAGGCATTGAACGATCAGCAAGAGTGCGAAAGGGCATCATAGGTGATATTCGAATGCCAATAACTCCATTTCTGGTGAACTTATTGAAGTAGTTTTGGGGGTAAAGTATTTCCGAAATAGTCTACGTTAACTTAGATGCATTTTTAGATGTTTAAAAAGTGTTTCAAGGTCTCTCTTAAAAAGTGTCCTGCACTTTCTGCAGCTACAGCTAAATACAACTATAACATCAATTTTACGAGATGATGCCTGATTGACTAATAGATAGCTTAAATATTTAGGCCGGATCGTTCACAGACCTTGCCCTTTTTTCCGAGAGAACACTTTTCTCTTCTTTCGAGATTTATTTATTGCTGGTATCATTATCAATAACTCTTGCAACACAGCCGTCCACACATCACAGTGCACTAATAAACAGTAAACAAACACCCGAATATTTTTTTGCACTCACTTCAAGCATAGAAACTGTGAAAACAACATGTTAATTTATAACTTCTTGCATGTTGTGTGGCAAACTGTTCCGAAACATTAAAAAAAAATTATCTTTATTATTCTTATTGGTAAAATTACCGTGCATATATTATTAGGGAGGACATAGATTCCGGATGAATGCGTAGAATTTTGTTTTCAATTCTCTTATGCTAGAAAAAATTTTCTGTGTATCATATACGAGGTTTCTCCGAAAATTTTTGTGCTGTGGGTCAGCAAAAAAGTGGAAAAGGGTGCAACAGCACCACTCTCTTCAGAAGTAAGCGCTGTTGCTGCTGAAATGCCTAACAGAAGTCTTCGAAGGAAGCTTCCTACAATGGAAGAACATGGGGAAGCAGTGCATTGTCTAATGGGGAAAATTTTCAGTGTCCACATTGTTGTACATGAATATAATTTTTTTTAAACATACCGTACATACTTATAGCACATACCTCGTATATGTGTCAACAGATCATGCAGCAAGGGGTTAAGTGTAACTAATTTCATTAACAAAACAGTGACCAAAAGAATTCACGTAACTGCTCTATGTGGATCATAAAGGGGCCATGACACCAAATTTCTGAGCTAGAATTATGCATTGCATGTAAAATCGTATGCGCCCCACCGCAAGCAGGCAAAATTTGGGCACATCCAGTGTGGCAGAAAATTTGTATATTAGTTTTTTGTATCCCAGTTGAACCACACAGCTGTCTGGCATCATTACCTGCCAACCTGCCAACAAAATGAATTGCATTCCCAGCTACAGATCACTCCAAGTAATGGAAGCTGATTTTGAAGGCTGTGTTCTTGTGCATTCTAAGTGCCGGATGCAATTGCAGTAATCATGAATACGTCATGGCCCCCATGCATTGTTTTGTTTGCGCATGTGCATCTCAGCCAAAGCTCAATATATTTTCTGCAAGAATTCTTTAATTTTTGTTGCTCTTTTCATGCAAGTGAAAGAAATGAACTGAACAGCAATGGCCTTGCTGTACCATTAGGTGCTAGATCGCATGGAGCAAGGCGCCCAGTGTGGTCTTGTACTGTTTTGAAGAGTCTACACCGCAGTGACTTCACACTTCCTGATATCACACAATTCACACCAAACTGGCACTCATAGTCGATGGGAGGAGCCTAGAGGGACAGATTTCAAATTGATATTTCGAGTTAAGAGTGTGCACCAAGAGTCAAGTTCTTTGTCGGCCCCTCCACTCTCAGTATGATAAACTGATAATAGCTGGATGACTACTTCAGGCATTTTCATATTCAAACAAGCGCTCATGCCCTAAATCCAAAAGAAGGAAATTCATTAAATTGTGGACTAAATATGTGTGACACTACAGAAACGTGCTGTAAATCTGTTTCCTATGACTTACAGAACGGTGTTGTGATTAGAGGAGAAGATAAGTCTAGTAAGGTAAGAAGATGAGTACACACCAAGCGTAAGTTCAAGTTGCACGTTTTTTGCTTCCAAGTCCATCACTTGTTTTGTGAGGTGGCTATCATCAGAAACCTTTTAAGAAAAGAACAAGAAAGCAGCTTATTTATTTTAAAAGGTACTCTCACCAAACTTCTGGTTTCACTACATTAATAGATAGCTGTTGACCTAGTAATCACATTAGCAGCTTCTATTCATTCATTGTAGAACGAATTGTGAAATGCAGCTAAGCCCACTTACAAGGAACTGGTTCTTGTAGTAATAGTTGTTTTCTATGAGAAAGACTTGTTATAATTGTACCTGCTCTTAAAGCAACTATGAGACAATCAGAAGGATTATCATTTCATGTGCAAAAATAAACACAACAGATTTCTTGCCATAAGGTTTACTGCTCTTTGTTCAACTAGTGCCTCCAGACTAATGGCACTTTAAGTATTCCAGGCTCCTGTTATGTTTGCTTCCTGTAGTGGTGCAAATGCACAGAGGCACAGTACACCTGATATTCACTGTAGCAACTCCATAATAAGACTTTAGTCCTGTTCATGCTTCTGCTTTGATGATTATGGAGCTTTTTCTGACAACTGCAAACTGATGGGAAAGGATGGTGCATGCATTTATTAGAATGTGAAGACATCTGCCAAGCGGTCAATTTAGGCACCACTGGCCTCCTTCAAGCTCTTGGGCTCAGCGAGAGCAGGAGAAAAGTAAACATGTCCGCAATAGAGATTATTAAGAGGTGATTGGAAGATTGGTTGAAGAAAAGTAGGGGAATGACAAAAAATGTAGTGGTACGAAAGCAGAGTTCGCCATAGGGGGTCAGAAAACTTGGTTGTGGGAGTTCATAGTTTCATAGGTTCAAACACAGCAAAAAACTCGAGAAAGAAGAAGCAGGCATCCGTGGCCTCCTCCAGCTCTGGTATGGAAGAACGCTTGCCTCCTGAAGTCATCGGTTCACAGCACTGAAATATCTCTATCTCGACTATTCATGAACCAATTTGAAATATTCTTGCGGTAAAATGATCCATAGAGCATGTAACAACTTCCGGCGCACAACCAAAATTTTTCTACGTGGCCCGGTGAGGGGCTCTTTAAAGAGTACTAGTAAAGTTCATACTTTGGTATTCTGAAAGTTGGCGATTTTCAAAAATTATATGAAAATCTATGGCCTAAATATTGGCCACCAAAAGCCACTAGAATTTAACTTCATTAAAATCCAACGAACACATCGAATTTGCTGCAGTGTTTGCTGAAAAAAAAAACATTTCTCTTTACTCATGTATTTAGATAGGATCGAGCTCCTCTGTTGATCTTTCTCATAGTGGTAAGCTGGTGACATGCAACTCAAAACTCACTGCCGTGTATCTAAAACGCTACTAGGGGCTTTGCGTTAGGTTACCGGCACTTACATGATAATTTTATGGTATCAAACTCGGCGTAGCAAAAATGATATGTTTTGGTTTTGTGAGGTTAAGTAATTCAGAAACTACGCAATATCCGCCACTTGGGATCAATCACACTGGTATCATCAAAAATGCAACAATAGCATTTTAGAGAAGAGTTCGTACATCCTGCACCGCTACAACTTACCATTACTGCGGGTAACAGCCGGCCGCCAATATCACCGACGTTGACTGGGATGCCGTTGCGGCGTTTCTCCATTGACTTCTCCGATCCTAATAATAATAAATATATCGCAGAGAAGCGCAGGAAGTGTTATTTAATATCATGCTACAACGTGGCGTAAAACAGAAACAGCAGGTACAGCACCGTGCGGCACTCACCGATTCCGATAATGAACGCCTCGTCCGGTTCGACGTCCGGCGCACACTGGACTCGATACACTCTTCCCGCCATACAGTCGACGAAGGCGGGATTTTCGATCAGGCGACGCCCGGCCTCGACATCCACAAGACTTCTGATCGGGTAGACGTCCCACGCGTCTATGCTTACCCACTTTACGAGAATATGCGTCATTTCGCAGTAACCTTACAAACACGCGACGGGTCAGCAAGCAGAGCGACGATACCGCGACCATGCAGCTTGGCGACGATCAGAAAGAACCGCCAAACGAAGTAGCTAAACTGCACTCTATGACTGAAGTTTCGAATATCGCGTTCAGTAGTCTATGGTTCGTAACGAGAACCAGTAGCACAATTAACACCTCGCGTAAAATCATGATGTAATATTTTATGTTGTAAATTATGAATCGTAACGTCTCTTATTTATATATACGCAACTGTTGACAACTCAGTTGGCAGACGCGAAACCGAAACCGATGTGGCTCGCGCAGTGCAAGGCCCAGTGCAGTACGGTGCTTGCGCGTCCCTTTGTTATCACACGGATCTACGTCCATATCAGTATGCATACTCTGCCTTTTTTGCCGTTAAAAAGAATGTGTAGTAATAAGTTTGCTCAGGCAATGTCCAGTGACACTTTAAGTTTTAATAAAAATTATGCTTTGCGGTCTGAACTACTACTGTGGCCAATAAAATCAACCTTAGTTCTTGCGAGAACAAATTGTCTTGAAAGCACTAGCTATAAAACTTGTTGCATGAGTTGACTCGTATAATGCTTGAGAAAAGATATTGTGCCAAAGACATACAAGGACGAGAGGGTGGCGGATTTTGCCGTATCCACATTTTCGTTAACTGCTATATATAGGGATAATTAAGTATTACGGCTGCCACTGTAAAAATATTTAGTGACATGACTTGTGTATACACAGGTCAGTAACAGTGCAACTATATTATCGCGGAGCACCACCGCTATGATATGGGAAGCGGGGGAGGGGAATGTGAAATCGGAACATATTGCATAACTGATATTGGTCAAAGTTCGCATTATTTTCTCGTGGTACAGTTTTAAAATTTTGCTAGCCTGTTTCCATTAAATTAGTGGACATTTGAGGCAAACATATTTGCCCTCGTCATCATGCACGAGAAGGGACCAAATCTGAGCATGTCAGTAAATCAGGATCGAGGAGGAGGAGGAGGAATAAACTTTATTTATATAAATGACCTGACCGTGGAACCGTACGAGGTGACTGGCGTTCCTAGTGCAGGACACCATGGGCCTGACCCGATAGCTTGACCCTGCTCACCAGACGATACTGGTCTTCAGGGCTCGGGCTTGTCAGCTGGGTCTCCCACAGGCTCGACGGTTTTTCCGGAGATGCGTGATATCGAAGAGTTGTGCCCACATTTTGTTACCATGAGGTAGAGGGTAGAGCAGAAGGCGCACTTAATTGTAAGTGTAGGTCGTAGGATACATAGCAGCAGGGTGCCGTGCGGGAATGTGCGGGTCTGTAGTTCCCAGATTATCACCGCCTCTTCTCTTGTCAGCTGGGGATACGGGGATGGGTAGTTCCTCCTACCCAGTCTAGTGGCTTACGATGTCGGTGTATCTTTTCGGGATGCCATCGTGCATGGTATACCGGCGCTCGTGAACACGATGGGATTCGACCCGGAGAATGTGAATTATGATTACTATAAAAATTTATTATGAAACAGTCACCTCAGACTCTCTTGAAACTTTCCCAAGCGATTAAGTGCTTTCGACATGAACCCACGCAGTCCGGAAATACATATTGCACTAATTTGCTTAGTTTGCGGAATTGCACAATGAGAAATGTGACCGAATAACCGGTACGTACAGCCGCTGTGGCATATATTAATTATATATCGCGAAATGGATACAGATTTATTATGATAGAAAAGCTGAGAGGTCGGCCTGAATAAAAGTCCTGGCCTACGGCTCAGAATTGGTTTCAGGATGGTTCGGAAAGAAACGACAGAGAGCATTTTTAAGTGAAAACACACGCCGCGCGTTCCTACGCAGGGACCGCAAGATCTCTGTTCATGGGCATAGCGACAGAACTTTGTGGAATTACCAAATTGATTTGTGCTTTCTCTTGAGATGGAGCGTTTAAGCGCATATAACTCTTTCGTGCGCCGTTCATAAAGAATAGAATAGAGATGATCCAAGAGCAATGGTCTCAACCAAACGCAGAGTCGTAGGTTGATGAATGAGGATGCATGCGGCAAAACTTGCTTAGTTATAGCACCTACACTACAACATATGTAAAGCCGCACACATGTGTTCAAAGCTAATTATGCGGGGGTAGACTTGGTCGCAGGTGATCCGCGTGCCGACGCGAATCACCACTCTATGCCATTCTTCTACCAAAATTTGAGGTCGTATAAGGCGGGAAAACACGGAACCGTTGGGGAAAAGGCACTCCCGGGACGCGAGGCTGCCGTGCAGATGCGCGATGCATCGGGGGCTCCGGCCGCCTTGGACGGCGCCGTCCAAGGCGGCCTTGGAGAAACTTCGACGCGCGCGGGTCGAAGTTTGTTCGTGGGGTCTCTCGCAACGGTTGTAAGGCGCGTCTACCTCGGATGAGTTAAGGACCGGTTTTGCGGCCGAGGGACGTCATGCCAACTCCTAGCGTTTTTTTCTTTCTTTTTGTACGTCTCTCTCTCTCTCTCTTCACCCCCATGACCGAATCTTGTGCGCTACCATTATTCTGTGCAACGACGAGGAGTCAAAGCCTGCCAACTTATCCGTTAAAGTGCGCTCGCGTATATTGTACGTACACATATAGTGTCGCGGCCGCACATTAATTCCTTCGCCGATCCTACGTCCTATACGCATGAGCGCGCCTGACTCGGAAAAAACATGCCGAAACGCCGCCGCAAGTATCTGTACGAGGTTGATGCAACGGTGCCGGGGCGCACTGAGCAGCGACTTCGCTCGGCTGACTTTCCGCCCGGTGACAGCGCTACAGTTGGACAGCGAGGTTCCAGCGCTTCTGCTGATGGAGCAGAAGCATCTACGTCAGCTGTATTGGAAACGTGCGGCGAAACCTCCGGCGTAGCGCGGACGGCGCAAGCCTCGTCCGTCGATGTGGCACTAAGCGATGACATCAGCGACACAGAAGAATGTGGTGATGGAGATGACCATGGTAACGAATGCCTTTCATCCGAAGAATCCAGTGACGGCGGCGTTTCCTCCTCAAGCGACACGCACGACAGCGGTGCCGACGCACCGGAATGCGACGAGAGACAGGTACAAATATATGTGCATGTTCTGTATCTGTATCTATATGCACGGACGTATGCTGCAAACAATAGAATTTATAATTGCTTATTATTTTTAGGGAAAAAAAAGGAAAAAGTATCTGTACGAGGTTGATGCAACGGTGCCGGGGCGCACTGAGCAGCGACTTCGCTCGGCTGACTTTCCGCCCGGTGACAGCGCTACAGTTGGACAGCGAGGTTCCAGCGCTTCTGCTGATGGAGCAGAAGCATCTACGTCAGCTGTATTAGAAACGTGCGGCGAAACCTCCGGCGTAGCGCGGACGGCGCAAGGCCCGTCCGTCGATTTGGCACTAAGCGATGACATCAGCGACACAGAAGAATGTGGTGATGGAGATGACCATGGTAACGAATGCCTTTCATCCGAAGAATCCAGTGACGGCGGCGTTTCCTCCTCAAGCGACATGGACGACAGCGGTGCTGACGAACCGGAATGCGACGAGAGACAGGTACAGAGATATGTGCATGTTCTGTATCTGTATGCACGGACGTATGCTGCAAACAATGGAATTTGTAATTGCTTATTATTTTTAGGGAAAAAAGGAAAAATTATCCATTGGAGTCATCTAAGTATGCGTAAGCAGGCCCCCAAATTTCACGTCACCCCCCTCCCCACAATTCCCAAATTTCAAGTTGGCCAACCCCACAAATTTCAATTGGCTCACCCACAAATTTCAGATTGGCCCACACACAAAGTTCAAGTTGGGCCATCCCCAAATTTATTTGGCCAACCCCTACTATACGACACCCGATTAATTTTTTTTTTCGATTGTTCCTTATCGCTTATAAGCTGCCAAACATCTACATTTACACTGTTATAAAGACTAAATGTTATAACTTATGCACTGTGGTTGCTTAGTGGTTTTGGTGTTCTAATGCTAAGCATGAGATCGCATGATCAAATCCAAGCTATG
This sequence comes from Dermacentor albipictus, assembly GCF_038994185.2. NCBI lineage: Eukaryota > Metazoa > Arthropoda > Arachnida > Ixodida > Ixodidae > Dermacentor > Dermacentor albipictus. Next base: position 80,356,911 of record NC_091830.1, on the reverse strand, counting down.
GCAGCAGCATCTTGATGGGGGTGAATTTGCAAAAACACGAGTGTACTTAGATTTACGTGCACATTAAAGAACCGTAGGTCAAAATTAATCCAGAGTGCCCCACTACAGCGTGCCTCGTAATCAGATTGTGGTTCTGGCACGTAAAACTCCAGAATTTCTATTAACGTCATAACTTCGCAAATTACATATTTTTGTGCAGATAATACAAGGCGTTGCACTTCTTGCATGCTGGACTAGTTTTGCCGGGGTACTTGCCAAAAAGTGCACACATTAAAACCAGTGATCGAAGTTGTAGAATATCGGCACTGGTGTTTTCATGTTTTATCCTTACCGTTAGGCCTAAGCAATAAAATGTTCCTTTCCTTCGACTGCTGCCTAACCTTACATATGGCGACGACAAGAAACCTTATGTGAGGCCAACTTACAGTGCAGGGCCGATGAAGGAAGCAAGCCTACTGTGAAAGCTCCCTTCACCCTTCTTCATATGTAAGGAATGGTTAAAATAAAATAAAATTATGGAGTTTTGCATGCCAAAACCACGATCTGGTTATGAGCCACGCTGTAGTGGGGGACTCCATACATTTTGACCACCTGGGGTTCTTTAATGTGCACCTAAATCTAAGAACAGGGGTGTTTTTGTATTTTGCCCCTATCAAAATGCAGCCATCGTGGCTGGGATTCAATCCCGCGACCTCATGCTTAGTAAGGAACGTTTTCCGCTCGTCTGGGTTCAAGAGCATCTCTTAAAAGGTTTATGTGAACACCATTATTCAATAAAGAGAAGTTGTACCATTGCACAATCTTTAAGTTGAAGTGCTAATTTATAGATGTGTTGATGCTTTCTTCTAGTTTTGTTCACTAAATGTGAAAAAGTACCACATTCTAGCGCAAAACATGATGTGTTCCAGCAACACTGGCCTGCCGGCATCGTGCAGTGCCTAGCAATGCCACTCATGCTGAATGTGCAACTGAAACAAACATGCCTGGCAAGATGTCCGTTGCACACGTGCGCAAGCAAACGTCATATGGCCAAAGAGTGAGGTGAAGCGCTTGTTCAGGGCCAGAAGTGGCGCAAGGACGCCTGAAGGTAGCTTCGGAGCCACCTTACACTGAGGAAACACCAAAGAAGCCTTCACTGAGGGCCCCTCAGTAAGGAATCTTTGAGTGACATAAGGCAGCCTCACCACAATGAACGCTTCCTTACTGAGGGAAGGAAGCTTTCATTGTTTGGCCCTTATCTTTATTTAAACTTGACTACAGCTAATTATGTCTGTTAAGGGACACTATAAAGACAAACTCGAAGTCATTTGAGAGTGATAAAATATCTTTTAGAAACTATGCATTCATTGATTTTTGCTATAATAGGTCGATTATAAAAATAAACGATGGTAAAAGATCAATCTTTAGAATTTCGCGCCAACACCTCAGTGCAGTATGTCGCTGTGACACGACGGGTTTCAAAGTATTTTTCATATTTAATTGGGCCTTGCTGATTCCGTAAAAGTTCCCGAAACTTGCCACATGCATTGTTTGGCTGGTTTGGCTGCATTTTTCCAAATAAGCTATAACTAGGTCCCAGCAGAATCTGCCAAAATCTATAAACTCACGATGAGCTAGTGCAAGAACTTGAAGGCAGTGCTTTACTTCTTGCACTTTTTCTGGCTTACAGAGCATCTTCTCGGGGTAAGAGTGGTATTTTTATTATTGTGTAGCAGGCACTTTACTAATGCAGGTGAACTCACTAGTGTCTCACTAAGCTGTTTACTTGCATGGACAGACGTATAGCTTGATTCTGTTTGCAAAACAAATGAGAGAGCAAGGCATATAACTAGGAAATAAGTTCTAATAATTTCAAACCTACTTGAGGGAGTGTGCTACAATTGCAGAATGGAGGACGGTTAGGGCTGAATTAAGGCACATCCCACCAAGTAGAAGTTCTGCGTTGTATGGAAATCATATGTTGAACACCAACATACTTATCACTAACTAACTTATATGTATGTTGGTGTTCAGCATGCCAATATATTCGTATGTTTTGGGGATGCATATCTGCACACTTCTATTAACTTTAGAAAATTTTATACTATGCATGGACATGTCTTGACAAGCATTTGTTAGCGTCAGTTTGTTTTCGTCTTTCATTAAAGATAATGTTGCCTTGCGCGTATTTCCAGAGCACCCCATTGTACCCTGGATCTCAGCTGAGTCTAAAGGAAAGCCTCCTGATGATTACAGCATTCAGCCTTCGTCACAAGCTTTCAAAAGAAGCTACTGAAGACTTACTTCACCTTGTTGAGCTGCACCTGCCTTGTGACACAGCCACAGCAACAACAAGCTTTGTTCTCTTAAAGCAATTTCGCAGCTTTCTCTTGTCGCCATCGCAGCATTTTTACTGTCCCTACTGCAAGGTGTACATTGGCAAAGACATTGCTAATGGGCTGAAGTGCTTGGAATGTGACTCCACATACTCAGTGGAGGAGTTGCAAAAAAAGTCTTCATTTTTTGTTGCCCTGAGTATCGAGGAGCAATTACGCAACATTTTGGAGTCTAAGTGTTCCAAAGTGCAACTGGGCTCTGAAGCAACCAAATCAACTAGCTATGATGTTTCAAGCATTCGGCAAAGCCTTTGTTATAGTAGGCTGCCACTGTCTCCTTATGATGTTACTCTGACTATTAACACAGATGGCTTCCCTATGTACAAATCTTCAGGATACTCAATGTGGCCCTTAGAGCTAGCTGTAAATGAGTTGCCAGAGCATGAACGATGGGATAATATGCTGCTTGGTGCCATCTGGTTTGGACGTGAAAAACCAAACATTAATTGTTTTTTGAGGCCTTTTGTGGAAGAAATGAACCATCTTTCAAGCACAGGTTTTGCGTGGACAGATGAACACAAGGTTTCACGAACCACAAGGGTGTTTCCTGGACCAGTGACAGTGGACACAGTTGCCAGGGCACTTGTCATGAACATGACAATGTTTAATGGTGCCTATGGTTGCGCATGGTGTGAGAGTGAAGGAACTGTGGTTGCAAAAGGCTCTGGGCACAGCAGAGTGTACCCCCTTCACCAAAGACAGCCAAAGGAAAGGACTGCTGTATCTTTCAGAAAGAATGCAAGAAACGCTGATGTGCAAGGAACACCAAACCAAGGGATAAAAGGGGCCAATATACTCTTTACACTCAACCACTTTGTTTTTCCGACTAACTTTGTAGTAGACTACATGCATGCAGTCTGCCTGGGGTTTGTGCGCTCTGTGACTTGCCTGTGGCTAGGCTCCAAAAGAAAGGAGAAGTTTAATTTGAACATCCACATTAAGGAGCTGAACCAACGGCTGATATCCCTCCAGCCTGTGCATGAAATTGGAAGACTACCACGCTCACTTGAAGAGCGAGCCTACTGGAAAGCTTCAGAATGGCTCTATTGGCTTCTATTCTATTCACCTGTTGTTCTAGATGGTCTGTTGCCAAATCCATATTTCTCCAATTGGATAGAGTTTGTTGACATTATGCATTTCCTGCTTGCTGAATCTATTCCTCTTGATAGGCTTCACGAAGTGCACCAAAAGTTGATTAACTTTCTTAAAGAGTTTCAGAACCTCTATGGCATAACAGAAATGAAATATAATACGCACCTCCTTATCCATCTGGCAGACACCGTAAAAAATTGGGGACCATTGTGGTGCTACTCTGCTTTCCCATTCGAAGCAATGAATGGTATGTTGATTAAACTTGTGAAAGGTACACGGTACGCACACAATCAGGTTTCGACAAAATTTTGCTTGACAAAAGCTGTGGCAAAGCTGTGCACGTCATCTCTTTCTGCTGGCTCATCTAAAGAGGGTGTCGCTAACTTTATCACAGGCTTGTTGAAAGGCTACAAGCTACGGAAAAGTGCATTAACTCTGAAGTCACGCGTGGTTGTTCATGGCATGCAGAAAGTGTCTAGCACGAGTACTGGAAATTTCAAAAAGCTGTCACACTCGGGTCTAACGTTCACTGCTGTGTCAGCAGACAAATCTCGCCGTGTCAACTCTTTCATTTTTTGTGATGAAATGTTTTGCCGCATTGTGGGCATGGCTCTTACATGCCATTGTCACCAACATACTCAGGCATGTACGAAGAACATTGTAGTCACTTGTGAGAAAATGCAAATGACTGGTAGTGTTCTGAAGTTATTGCCACACAAGTTTGTTGCAGTAGACAGAACACATGAAACTGTCACTGTCAATCCAGACAAAATGTTGAAGTGCATTGCCTTGTTTTTAAATGATAGAACATTTTTGTCAGTGTTGCATTCTGGTCTTTTTAACTGCTGAAGTATGCCTACTTCAAATACTGCAGTACTAAGTGATTGGTTTTGGTTCATTTATTAGTAAATTTATCTGTCATTCATTGCTTTCTTATCCTAATGAATTTTTAATGTTTTCATTTTAAGGAATGAGTTCCTGCCATTGTCACCATTTCTCATAGTTAGCTTTTTAATGTGTGTACAGTAAGGCGTCAGGCAGGGAGATACGATCTCTCCAATGCTATTCACAGCGCGTTTACAGGAGGTATTCAGAGACCTGGGTTGGGAAGAATTGGGGATAAAAGTTAATGGAGAATACCTTAGTAACTTGCGATTCGCTGATGATATTGCCTTGCTTAGTAACTCAGGGGACCAATTGCAATGCATGCTCACTGACCTGGAGAGGCAAAGCAGAAGAGTGGGTCTAAAAATTAATCTGCAGAAAACTAAAGTAATGCTTAACAGTCTCGGAAGAGAATAGCAATATACAATAGGCAGCGAGGCACTGGAAGTCGTAAGGGAATACATTTACTTAGGGCAGGTAGTGATGGCAGATCCGGATCATGAGACGGAAATAATCAGAAGAATAAGAATGGGTTGGGGTGCATTTGGCAGGCATTCTCAGATCATGAACAGCAGGTTGCCATTATCCCTCAAGAGAAAAGTAAACAATAGCTGTGTCTTGCCAGTACTCACCTACGGGGCAGAAACCTGGAGGCTTACGAAAAGGGTTCTACTCAAATTGAGGACGACGCAACGAGCTATACAAAGAAGAATGATAGGTGTAACGTTAAGGGATAAGAAACAAGCAGATTGGGTGAGGGAACACACGCGAGTTAATGACATCTTAGTTGAAATCAAGCAAAAGAAATGGGCATGGGCAGGACATGTAATGAGGAGGGAAGATAACCTATGGTCATTAAGGGTTACGGACTGGACCCCAAGGGAAGGGAAGCGTAGCAGGGAGCGGCAGAAAGTTAGGTGGGCGGATGAGATTAAGAAGTTTGCAGGCACGGCATGGCCACAATTAGTACATGACCGGGGTTGTTGGAGAAGTATGGGAGAGGTCTTTGCCCTGCAGTGGGCGTAACCAGGCTGCTGCTGATGATGATGACAGTAACTGCATGTTTCAGAGGCAGATTTTCTGTATTTTTGCACATCTTTGTAAGTGAAATTCTTGGAACTCTACCGATTAGATTTACCCCTTTAGGTGGTGTGTGCACAGTTATGCATGCCATCATATTTCAAAATATTACATCAGAAGCAACAGCTGGAAGGTTTGCTACTATTGACTGCGGCTGGCTGGATGTTACTATTGGTGTCACTTGTTGTTCATGTGTGGGTTTATTTATTTTTGCACAAGGTTTTACAACATAGCGGTTTAGAACAGGGCGGTTTGTCAACTTTATGATAGAGTTGGGTTAAAAACTGAATATGATCCTCCATACCGTGAAAAGGTGCATCTTGCATCCCCCCTTGCTCATAATTAATTAAGGGTCCCCATTTTAACATGAACAGCCGTCTAAAATGTTAAATATGGTTGCCTGTAGTTTCACTGAAGTTCAAGCATGTGCGCCTAAATCTTCTATGCTGTTCTTTATGACTATACTATCTAGTAAAATGCTAAAAATTACATAGAAACATAGAAATGTGTGTCATATTGTCAATTACAAGGCTTTCTTGCTTTGGTTAAGAAATGTACCATATTCAAAAAAACCTTTTTAATGTACACTGGTGAAATTTGTTCAGCTTATTTTGGCTACACCGGGCATTTGTCTGAACAAAAACAAGAATCGTGACCATGACAATCCCTTCAGAAAAAAAATTTCATGATAGAAGCTTTTGTTATGACTAGTCCTTTTATTTTATACTAATTAATAAATGCAAAAGTTCTGAAACAAACATTTTCCTTTGGGCTCAGTAGATGTGAGAGATATTTGGCTCGCAGAGCGAGAGAGAGAGTGAACTTTAATGAGCGCCAGCAGTTTAGTTGGCTGGGCCTAGGCCTCCCACGGTGGGACGTCGAGGTCTTGCCTCTTCGCCGCTTTGTAGGCCTGTTGGGTCGCCCAGAGTTGGTCGTCAAGATGGGAGCTGTGCAGTGCGGCATGCCATCTCAATGAGAAGGTCACGGGATTAAGGTCTGGGTATTGATGTTTGCACTCCCATAGCATGTGGTGGAGTGCTGCTGATTGAGTTTTACAGACCTTGTACGTCTGGCTCTGGTAGATGTCGGGGTATATGGTGTGATAGCGTGTGAGAGGGGGAGGGTATGTATTGGTCTGTAACAGGCGAAGGGTGGTTGCCTGTGCTCTGTTTAACTTGCGGTGAGGGATGGGGAAGGTTTTCTTGCTTTCAGCGGTCTGGATGTATTAGCGGTCTGTCGAAGAATCTTGGAGATAGCCGTAGAGTTAGCTCTGTTGGCTTCTATGGTCATACCAAGAACGCGGATTCTAGGGACCACAGAAAAATATTTTTTTGAATTAAGGTTTGGTGCTTACAAAAAAAATGTTTCTTTTGTCCTCGAACATGTGGTTTTGAGAAAAATAGAAAAATGTTTTGCGTCCCAGAGAAGTAAGGCCACAACATGGCTGCAGTGCAATCTCCAGCATATTTTTTCTTCCCATGTAATTTGCAAAAGTGTTCATTACACATGCTTTAATTGATGTCCTCTATAATATGGCGCTCAGCAACATATGGGCTGTACCTTCTTCATGGAAGTTAGCCAAAGTGCTCCCTCTTTATAAATCTGGAGATAAGCAGTGTTTGTCGAATTACTGACCAATTTCACTGACGTCACAGTCATGCAAAATGTTGGAACACATCATTCATAAACACATCACGCTCTTTCTGGAATCAAATTTACTGTCTAACATGCAACATGGGTTTAGGTGCAGTTTTAGCACGTTAACGCAGCTAGTTGAGTTCACGCATGACATTTCATTTAACCTTGACGTAGGCAACCAGGTTGATGCAATTTTTATAGATTTCTCGAAGGCATTTGACACCGTTTTACGTTCTAAACTTATTGCTAAACTTAATGCTGTACTGAATAATCCTCATTTGGTTAACTGGATTTTAAGCTTTCTCTCATTTCGCTGCCAGTTCGTCTCTTACAGTTTGACTGACTCCGCTACTGTTGATGTGACATCAGGTGTGCTCCAAGGCTCCGTGCTTGGGCCGCTTCTTTTTTTATTATACATACACGATTTGCCACTTCACTGCTCTTCTAACAGCCGTCTCTATGCTGATGACTGCATTCTATATGAAGGGATTAAATCTTCTAATGATCATTATCGCCTTCAAGAGTCGTTTTCTAGGTTTTGCGATTGGTGTAACACTTGGCAAATGAACATTAATTTCAATAAAACCGTTCTGATGTCTTTCTGCAACATATCTTCCCCCTCCCTTTTCAGTTACTCGTCCAATGGCCGTACAGTAGATAAGGTTTCTGAGTATAAGTATCTTAGTGTCATTTTTACGCATAACATGTCATGGTCCAAACACATTGACTACATATGCAGTAAAGCACTAAAAAAATTAGGTTACTTGAGGCGAACGCTAACCCGATCTCCCAAAGACACAAAGTTACTAATGTATAAATCTCTAATCCGCCCTGTTCTTGATTATGCATCTGTAGTTTGGAGCCTGCATAAGCAGTTAGAGATTAATAAACTAGAGGCTATATAGAAACAAGCTGTGCGATTTATATGTCATCGTTACGATCGAGACTTTTCGCCCTCTTCAGCACTTTCTTCCTTGAACCTAAACGCGCTCTCTTCTCGTCGCTGTGTCGAATCATTAAAATTCTTGCACTCCATTGTCAATTCTTTAGTTAGGCTCTCAAATGATAATTACATTAACTTCGCGCCGGGATCATCAATGAAAGGACATCATAACCTAAACTTAATACCCTACTACGCACGTACTAACATATTCAAATTCAGCTTCTTTCCCCGCTCAATCGAAGACTGGAATTCATTACCTGGATCCATTCGCTCATGCTCATCCCAAATTTTTGCAACCGCCATCCCAGATGCATAATCAGGCATGGGTATGTGTCAAGGATTGGTGGTGAGGGAATTCGCACTCTCCGGACCGGAGGGGATGGGACGACAACAAACCCACCCCGCGTGCGTTTAGTGAGGGTTCGACTGCTGACCGGCGATAAGGTCCACGCCTGATCGACCGTGAACCAGAGGCATGAGACGGAGGGCGACGTACAACACACACATTCAGTTTAATAAATTAAAATCATGCGCGAGACATAATGAAAGAAAAAGAGCATACAACTACAAGTAGTGGGTCCTAGCTCGCGGAAGGCGTGCGGGTCACACAACGGACGCCCTGACGCCACTCGCGCGACACTAAGCCCACCACGTGGGAGTCCCTAAGACTCGCGAATAAACAAAACATACGCGACACAAATGAAAAATAGAAGTTACAATAAATGCGGCAAAGACTAAACTAATAGGACATATATAAGAATAAACACGCGATGAGTAAATAAAAGAAAGATTAAACACGATTACAAAAATACAGTCCGGCGGAAAGTTCTGAGAGCTGCTGAACACGTGGCCTGGGCTTATCTGCGGAGTGTCGGGTAGGACGTCCGAGCTGGGGAGGCGCCGGGCTGCTGGGTCCGCCGTCACCGCACGTCGCTGCCGAAGATCGAGACGGACTAGGGGTCGCGTCTACGGAGGCTCCGGCTACGGGAACTCAGGCCGCCGTCCTCACGCCTGCCTGACGTCCAATTCACGTGCCGCTTGCCTCGCCGGTCCAACAACTCTGTCCGCTTGTCGCAGGTCGCTCCACGCTCGTTCTCCTCTCCCTCTCTCTCGCCGCGCGCCCACTGTGACGTGAGGAATCGGTCTGGGTGCCGGCGGGATCTATGGAGAGCGCTCCCCGCGCCGGGCACGCCGCGGCGAGGACTGTTGGCGGCGGTGGGGTGACGCCGAGGAGTACACGCACTTTGTGACAGTATGGGCATAATCAGGCATGCGTATGCCTCGCAGCATTTATATAACTTCTTGTGTATTCTTTCACCAGTGCTCTTTTGTAAGTGTTCACTTGTATTTTTGTGTATTTTCCTTTCATCTGTGCTCTTTAAAAGTGTTCACTTGTGTTTACCGCTGTATACTCCAATGCATTTTTTGTACATTTTCTTAACCCACTCCTGCTATAGCGCAAATTGCGCTGCAGTATGTATAAATAAATAAATAAATCATAATACACTCCTGGTGTGACACGGAGCCTCAAAAGCTTTCTCTCTAGCATTGTTCCCATTATTACCATAACGAATTGTATCATATCTATACACAGCAGTTTTTGCAATGTATGCTGAAACAAGTGGGATTTTTGACAAGTGCATCAAGTGAAGATGACGACTATTCTGAAGAAGAGGAGTTCAACGACGGCTACAACGAGGATTTCATAGGCGCTTGCGAGGTCAGTCGCTAACGGTAGTGGAACCGGCAGCGTTCTATAGCGACGATCATCATCTGCGATCTTCCCCTCCTGTTAACTGCGTGCATGGTGCGGTGCCGTGTTAATTGTCTCTGTGCGGTAGAATGTCGCGCGCGCGGGCGGCTGCAACTTCCCGCGACCTGCTGCGTGCACTCGTCAGAACGATTGAGGTCGAGGAGGAAGACAGGGTCAGCTAGGTGTGCCTCCGGGAATGGTTTAGGACCTTTTTGTTCCTGCAAGTGCACGACAACTCGGAGGCAGACCGGGTGGTGAATTCACCACCTCTTCACCATCTGATCTTCACCACCTGGTCTTCGCGAAGTGTACGTCCGGGAAGCAGCCAGGTTTAGCTCCTTCGGGTGCCTGGAAGACCTTTGTGACTCGGACGTTGCCTGTTCCGCCGCGATCCTCGTTCGGTGCAGCTGCACCGAACGACGACTAGCAGTCTAGCTGCACGGTTTGCCCGCCGCGCCGGGGTTGCACGCGGTGCCGGTTGCGCATGAACCAGTGCCATATCATCGCCTTCGCAGAGGGCGGGGAGTATGGGAACTCGGCATTACATATTATCGACTTTCTTATATAGACATTCAATACACCAGGAGAGAAAAAGAAATAGAAACCTTAGCCGACTATTATTAACTGTCTAATATAGAGTCTAGACAGAGTATGGACAAAAATAAATAGAGACTGTATCGGCTTTCGTCTATAGGTAGTCCATATAGAGGGGAAGCAGACAAAAAAGAAACAAACACTTTACGGAATTTTTTCTATAGACCGTCTATAGACTGCGCGTAGACAAAAAGAAATAAAAACCTTATTGACTTTCGTCTTTAGAAAGTCTGTAGACAAAGTATGGACAAAAATAGATAGAGACCGTATCCACTTTCGTCTATAGGTAGTCCATAGAGGGGAAGGATACAGTAAAGAAACAAACTCCTTATCGACTTTTTTCTATAAACTGTCTATAGACTGCGAGTAGACAAAAGAAATAGAAACCTTATCGACTTTCGTCTATAGAATGTCTATAGACAAAGTATGGACAAAAATAGATAGAAGCTGTATCGACTTTCGTCTATAGGTAGTCCATAGAGGGGAAGTAGGCAAAAAAAGCAAACACCTTATCGACTTTTTTCTATAGAACATCTATAGACTGGTTATAGACAAAAAGAAATTGAAACTTTAACGACTTTCGTCTATAGACAGTCTACAGACTTTGTGTCAACAAAAGTTTAAATCTATAGAAAGGAAAGGTCGTCTATAAGAAGTTTATAGACTTTCTATAGACAGTCTAAAGTCATTTTTGTAAGGGTTAACCGGCCGCGAAATCTAAGGGCACCCTGTGCCTATTTATATACGGCGCGCTCTCATCGTCCACGTTGCGAAAACGCAGTTTTACGAAGCAACGTGATCGTGTGGGGCAGGACAACGTCCCACCGAACACGTGTGCTACTGACAAGGGCCGCAGGGCAGGCAAGTAGCGAGGAGGAGTTGCGCGCTGTCGGCCCCGCAGAAATGTTGCACCACTTTAATGACAAGACTATCCGCCTTTCCCTTTCTCTTCCCCCAGTGTAGGGTAGCAAACCGGACGCTCGTCTGGTTGACCTCCCTGCCTTTCCTCTCTTTGCTATCTCTCTCTCTCTCTCTCTCTCTCTATCCGCGAGCATACAGCTGTCGATACCACGTTCTCGATATGTCACCAGAAAAACGTCTTCGCTGGGAGAAGACAATCGACAAGCAATGGGCCTCCATTTTCGACCGCAGTGACACCGAGCACCCGGGTGTGGGCCATTCGAGTGCGGTTACGGCTCGACCAACGCGGAAGCTTCGTAGGTCGTCGCAAGCAGATCTATAGTTCACGATCGGCACAGCACGCACGTTTCTTATTCCCATAGCTGCAGGACAGTGGCGCGAGAAGAGCCGCGGACAGCTGGACAACGCGAGCCAAGCCTACTCTCGAGATAATGGACGGGCGATTTCTCACGGCTTCATTGACACGCAAGGCGCCACCCCCCAGGGCGAGCGCTTTCGAAAGGCAACCGGCAAGCAATTGTCGTCGGTGGCGCATTCGAAGCGTATCGTCGGGATGGCAGTGGAGGAGAGGAACCTGGAGATGGCGAGGAATGACAGAGCGGGCCTCGCACCCCTCGAGACGGAAGAAAACACTGGGAGTTGTATTCGCCGTGTGAGCGAGCGAGCGCGTTTGTGTGTGCGTATGCGTGTAAGATCGGGAGGTGGCAGACGGACCCTTTGCATGGACGACGTCACGCGAGTGGCGTTGTTCGATATCGCGACATTTTCCCACGCTGTGCTCCTGTTTCCTCTTCTTCCCCTCCCCCCCCCTTCCCTGCAGCAGGCGCTGCGGTATCCTTATGCTGCGGCGCGAACGCGTGCGCACGCGTTAGTACGCCAGCCTGTCCAGAAGTTTGCGGAGCCGGTTAGTGGCTGACGTTTCCTATCTCGCGTTGCAAAGGGCGACTGCGATGCCGTGGCGTACACGCAAATGCTGCGCCAGTGCGAAATCGGGCCGAGTTCACGGTGACCTAAAGGGCTTAGTGCACTGTGCCAATTCTTACGGGAAGACAAAAAAAATGAATAAAGAAGAAACGTAATGATATGCATATCCGAACCACATGTTGGTACCCGAGAAGCGAAGCTTTCGTGAAGCTGATAATATTCTGCGCAGTATTTTGCACCGTAGCGATGGCTCCTTGCAGGGAAGACGCCCAGACGCGGATGACCCAACCACGTGACCCACGGTGCCGCGCATTGTTTGTTTATTAATTTGTCTTTGGGATCGGTCGAGTTTGCAATGGCACCGTCTATAGGGTCGGGGCGCCGACTAGAGCTGGCTGATCCTAGACCTAGGGCAATTGTTAAGAGCTCTTGGCGAGAGAGCGACCATGCAGGCGCGCCGAACCCGGAAGTATGGCCAGATAAAGATTTATTTTAACAAAAGGAATCCTGATCTCGATTACGCGTATTTGGTCAAGAGAGGATATTTGGATGCAATTTGTTGTACCGCTGGGTAATTCCATAGAAAAGGAGGCCAACAGCCAGCACACCTGAAGAGGGTAATAAATATGAAAGTGCTGTCCCGTGTGGGAGAAAAATTTCGGCAAGACAGCAGTAGCTGCAGCGGGACAATGGAAGCAAGTGGTAAAGAAAACTTTGCTTTAAAAAAGAAGAGTTAACGAAAAAAGTGTGTGCACGTAATACCGCAACTCATATCAGAGTAATCGCTTCGATTTCTCTTGCGCTGCCACAGAGAGGACTTTTACAACCAGGCAAGTTTGTTTTGCCTCCTGCGGCATCCTCCTGCGATACCGTCATAGCACCAGTAATAAAAAAAGGCAATTAACCTGTTTTGTTGACGATAACGATCGCAATGTGGCGGCTATTCAAGGGTCTAGTTTGCGCTACGCTGAATAAACGAGCATTGAGGAAAGCACCGTCGCATCAGTTCAATGTTACTTTTCAAAATATCAGTTTCCAGTGAATATATACGCCCGGTATAGAATTCGGACTCCGTCGCTTGCCACTTCTGCCGTAGTTAACTACTTTAGCTCGGCCTCCTGAGGCTTTGGCCTACTTTTATATGTCTTTGATTGGTTCAATTGTCACATTATTCGCATTCCTCAATGACACTGAATGAAGGCGCAAGAGCATGAAGTCATTGATTTTGCGTCGTTTGGGTGCCGTCCTTTAACAAAAGCGTACAATATATTAGTATTATGTATGTTCACAGTTCCAAGTGGAAAAGAAAAGAAATAGATACGCCGATACCTTGCTCATTTTATATTCATGCTTATGTGAACATCAAAATAAGACAGCGCACGGACTGATCTCCCGGAAACTCCAATTTAAATTCTGCAGTTTCAGTTTATGTCAAAGCGTGGCGCGATTGCGAAGGCAGAAATTATGGGGGGTATCATTAGCCTCGGTTATTAGATGTTTACGTCACATTACGCTGATCGTATGCCGGAAAAGTATGCAGACAGGCGTCACCGGCAGTCTTACTTTCCTGGAACTTGAACGTGAAAGGAAAAAAAAAAGTATCCTACGCCGTCACCAAGCCGAGGTCGGGAGGAAAGGCCACGGAATAAAAGAGTAAATGCGCTGACGCGGAAAGCAATCGACCGTAGTAACGCCTGCCAAACGCGAACAAAGCAGGTTAGCGAGTACATTTAGGTTGCAAAAAAAAATCCAAAACATTGCAGCCCCAACATTTAAAAAAGAACAGGGCGCAAACGCTCTGCACGCATTAGGCGGCGTCATCTCGACTTAGCAGTCCGAGAAATTTTAGAAGCAGTATTATACGGAAAGTTGTGCGCGCCAAGCTTATCTGTTCTTGTAAGGCCGCAATACCCCTATCACTGGACATCATCGCAAGCATCGCATGTGCGGTTGTGCTGTGGTTTAAATGTTGACGTACTTAGCTAGGTTAACCACACATAATTCATGCGGCCGTCTTTAGTGGTACCTCTCGCCGAAGTTCACCATTGAATACCGTACTAGAGGCCGGCCGCATTTTGAAACAGATCCCCGTTGACTGCAGAGAGGGGTATAAAGCAGTCAGTGCCTGTACGTCTTTAATATCAGATTTAGCAATGGCAACATGGCATTAACAACGAACAAGGGTGTTAACGTGGACAAGTGGCGACCAAGCGCAGTTGAAAATGTGGAGGCAGGACTACTTATGACTGAACTTGATATGGGGCAGCGGCTGGTTAGTCTCACTGTGAGTTACATAGCGATAGCAATTATATGGACACTCCAAGTGAACTTTAGCCGCTGGCGTCGGCGTCGCCATGCTGTTCCACATATATTTATGTATAGGCATGCTTTATGCTTATCCATGCCTTTATGTGGCTTATAATGATACTCTAGTCGGTCACTGAACCCTGCTCATGACACGTCTTACGTTGTTGTCAAAATTATTCTCAAGAATTTTGGTAATGGCAGCGCGCAAACAAATTTCATGAAACGTAACATTAACTGCGCATACCTTTTACCTCAAGTCTTCTCAGACAGTTACTATAGGTGCAAACAAATATCTCAGTGGTCAACCCTGAAAATTATGTTTTCCTGGTGCAACTTGGGACGGGAAGCTTAGTTGCGCCTTTGCGATGTCGTTATAAACCGGGCAAGGCGTGTTAAAGGTTTTAAGAGGCAAGAAATTTTGGCGCACTCGCACATGTCGTGTCCACGTTAGGAGGACTCGCGTTTAGTTACAGCCCCGTCCTAGAAATTCAAGCGCTACGCTAAGCCTTGCTATCGCACTCAGGGCTTCGCCCTGCAGCGAGAGAGAGAGAAACAGAGAAAGAGAGAGAAAGGAGCAAGGAAAGGCAGGTAGCTTCACTAGACTGAGTCCAGTTCGCAACTGTACACATGCGGAAGGGGAGGGGGAGTGAAAGGAAGAGAGAGAGAAGACATGAGTCTAATAGCGCTTTCACATGCAGTAAGCTAGGTGCAGCTTGTCTACAGTCGGGCACTCAAGTCTGTTACCTTAAGGTACTCAAGAAGCACTCGAATAGGTTTCCGGGCCGATGAACTGTGAGGCCAGGCTCCCAAGACCTTAGCTTCTGTATATGACCTATCGTTCAATCTTTTCAAGGTAGACTTGAGAGTCTGACGTTGATGATCGAAGCGCTAACAGTGGCCTAGAAGGTGAGTGATGGTCTCGTCACACTTGCACTTTGCACACATCGGTGAGTCCGCCGTTGTCATACGATAGTTGTAAGAGTTAGTGGACGCCACTCCTACTCACAGTCGACCCAACAGCGTGGCTTCGCGTCGTGAAAGGTTTGATGGTAATTTCATTTTCAGTGATAGGTGGAGGCCGTATAATCGATGGTTAGAGTTCTGCGGTGTATGCCAGTAACTCAACGTGACGGTACGCGCGAGGTTGCGCAGTTCTCTTGCAGAGTCTACATTCGACAAAGGTATAAGGAGTGTTGGCACACCAGTCTGGCCACGCCGGGCAGCGTCACCGGTGAGGAGATTACCAATGATGCCACAATGTTCCGGCTGCCACTGAAAAATTTTATCGTGACGTCGTTATGAAGTGCAGTGACCAATTTCGTTGATTCGGGACATCAGCATTTCGTAATTACCATGTCGTGTACCTCGCAATTTTGAATGGCTGCTTTGGAATCACAAACTATTGCCAATTTGCTAGGCGTTTTTTTTTTGTCTCAATGTATTCCACAGCAGCAAGAATAGCGGCCATTTCAGAACCTGTAGGTCTCGTAACGTAGGAAGTCCTAAACTTGATGGCGACCGATTGAGATGGAATAACAATGACGCCCGCCTAACTTTCCGTGACGGAACCATTCGTGTAAACACGAATATGATTATCACAATGCAAATGTTTCGATGTGATTTCCTTGAGAGCCGTGATGGTCAGGCTAGCCTTCACAATTCCTGGAACAGCAACGTTCACCGGAGGCTTTTTTATGCACCACAGAGAGGATGGCGTTCTTGTTGCGGGCGAGTATCTCAATGACAAAGAGTGCCGGTTAGCCGCAACTGATCTGGAAAACGCTGCCTTGGGTCTTTTCTCAGGCAAGCGAGCGAGATTGTGGTCAGGGACTCTGGATATCAGGCGCACATGCACCCGGAGTGCGTCGACAGCTATATGAATCGTTGACGAAACTGCAAATGTTTATGAATACAGTATTTGCGGTGCTGCGTATACAGTTCTAGTCGCGCTGTGGTTATCTGAAAGTTGCGTACTTCCATCTTCTGATGACTCACTTTGCGAATATCTAGAGAAAGCTATAAAAAAAAACTCAGTATTGATTTTAGGAAACTTTCATATATTGAACTATGCAAAGCACAAAACATATGTTAACACATTAAAGAGCAGTTTATGTTTGACTATATATTACCAAAGTATTCGTAAAAATATCGATTTCCGAGTCATCACGGAAACTAGAGCTCAAAGCTTCGGCTTCGGCCAATATTATTTGCTTGTTGTATATAATTCATTTTATGCCTATAACCATCCATTACAGCTATAAACGAGTAGCCTGAGTAACGCTGTACTTGACTGGAAGGTACACACCTCTCTGCATTCTCAAACCATTAGTCTTGTGAGATCTGCGAGAAACGTCTTGCTTTACTTGCGCTGCGTATTTTCAGCGCGGATGACGTCACCAACAACTGCAACAAGCAAGACGAGATACTAAAGGTCACTAGACATATAGCGTTTTGTCTTGCCTGGTATGCAACTCCAAGAAGAAGTTCTTTAGTGGGTGTGCAACTGTTAGGAAATTAATTGTGGACCTGAGCTGAACAGGGCCGAAACAAACGGGACAAGGACCCAGAGACAACGGAGACAACGAACACCGATATTTTCTTCGCATTCTCTTTCTTTAGCTCCGAATTAATTTTTTTACGCGAATCTTATTTTCTACACCCGTATACTACCACTCGTGAAAATGGACTTGCGATACGAGGGAACATTGTAGCAAGTGCCCTAGCGAGTTCATTCTATCGCGTCTGTTTGGCAAGTAAGATCGCCGAGCTGTTTAGACCAGCTGGCTTTACCCACTCCAAAGATAGCAAGTCGGTATGAAATTTGGCTTTGTGAAGACACTTCAGCCGAATAAGCCAAACGAAATGAAACATGTTGCCATTGCAGTCGGAATCAGTCAGAAATGTGGCAGAAATGCTGGAGTATTCATTGTCGCTCTCCTGCAATACGACTTCAGTTACGGAAGACTACAATTTTACTTTCACAAAATTAGGTCAGCACGTGATTTCAGTTTGATTTGATGCAACCGGTGCCACTGAACCCCTCAATGGGACTAGCAGGCTCTTGTGTCACGCAAAGTCGTACTTCTTGAGAGAGAGAGAGAGAGAGAGAGAAAGAGATAGAGAGACTGAGAAAGAGAGATAGAGGAAGGGAGGGAGCGAGGCAGGGAGGGAGAGAGAGAGGGAAGGTGGTGGGGGGGAGGGAGTAAGTTTTCAATGAATCTTGGAGAGGTTTGCCTGGCGGCACGTCTAGCATGCTACACTGTACGCGGGTGTGATTAGGGACCGAATTTATATGACCAGTACACGAACATACCAAAGCTGCACTAAGCACAGCCACCACAGCACGCAAGAAACCAAAGGATCTCATTAAGACCGATCTCTCTGAGGAAGCTTGAAAGTGGCCTTCATTGAGCAAGATGCAAAGGTAGCGTTAGTAGATGAGTTGAGTACGTATCCTCGCTATATTTGATGAAGTTGCTGTACACGGTTTGAGTCTGAAGTGCGTTCTGGGGGCGCAATTATCTTTGTCAGCATTGCAAATTTCACCGCCAGGATATCTAAAGCAAACTAAAATGTTTGCCAGGCTTCGAACCTCACAAGCTGATCAAAGCGGCAGGTTAAAGATGGAATAGTATATTTCGTTGGCTCGTTGTCGAAGTTGTTCGCTGCGGACGAGGATTAGCCTGGCAAACTGCTCCTGCAATGACTGCCCCTGAGTCTTTTTTTTTCTGATTTTCAGAAATGCGCTATCGCGTGCCCAAAAGTTCAGTGCCATGCATATCCGCTAGTAAAAAGCGTAAGAACTTCTAACGCATCATCATTGGTCCTTCGGGGAATGTTGTCCTTTGTATATGCCCATATGGAAAAGCCCGTGTTTTCAATTTGCCAAGCAAAGTCTTTCTTTCGACATTGAAGCGCCGGCAGGAGCCAATGAAGTGTTGAGCGTCGCCAGTTTGTTTGCAATTTGTACATTGAGGAGAGCAAACTCAGCTAGATTTGCACGCTCAAGGCGTAGCATTGGCCAATCCAGTTCGTCTTCTATAATTCAGGCTGGCTTCCGAGCGATTGAGCATCCGTACTCTACACTAGCGTTGCGGTACACAAAGCACCAGGACAGAGAATCAGAGGGAAATGCCTTCATTGGGAACAGGTTGCTGCCTTGTTCGTTGACTATTGATGGCTTACCGATCGCATTCATATATATATATATATATATATATATATATATATATATATATATATATATATATATATATATATATATATATATACCTGGCTTTCTGCGCAGTATATCGCAGGCTGTGCTATGCAGCGCCGCAAACCGGCTTCGCAGTCGGCACACATTGTGATCAGGCGAAATAATCGGCAAAAATAAATCACTCCTGCAACTTCGAACGTCCTAGCGCGCACACACACCAGACTGAGCATCTTAAACACGAACGAGTGCGCAATGCGGTTAGCCGACTGGTTGGTCGACACAAGAAAACAGAAGAAAAAAAGCGAGGTAGAGCTTATGCGGTGCAGTAATATGTCACGTCCAGGGGTCCAATCGCCCGATCTCGACCCTCTTGGTCACGTGCGATGCATTTTCACAGGACTGTGCAGTCTTTGCGCAGAAGGGGCACAGTATCACGCAATGCGTCGGATTGCATATATTTCACGGTCCAGACCATCGCTCGCCTCGTAACCGGAGCGGGTTTCCTCGCTTCGCAAGGGAGAGGCATGGCATTGGCCCGGTCTCGGGTGATCTGGGGTTAGCGCTCCCATAATCGGGTCGGCAGTGCATGAGCCAGTGTAGGAAACTTTCCGCCCGTAATCAGAAAGCTTTCTTACACTAGATCCCTTCGTGAGAGCAAATTCCTGTCAATTCTGATACTGGACATATCAATATTGAAGACACCCACCCAGTGGTACATCACACACACAAACGCGCAACGCACGCACGCACGCACGCACACAGTCACACACACACACACACACACACACACACACACACGTTGTGAATACTGGCACAGGTTCTTCCTGGGTTTATCTACCCGTAGTCCCAAAAATAATTTGTCACGCTAGAAATGCTCGTAAGCAAACAAATTGTCATGTGAGACACAGCTTTAGAAAAATAGCCCACCAATCGCAGCACACAAGAAAAAAAATGGCTTTGTTAATTCGGCCACTATTCGCTTGAGCTATTTGTAAATGTAAATGCTAGCCAATCAGGATGTTCAACGGGACAGTAGTAAAGGCTCCCGGCCAATGGCAAACAGCCCTTAAGCACAGAAAGCGCGCGGTTTTATACTTTGTGTTCTGTGGCATGCTCTGCTATGTTTATTCACTCTTTGACCAGTGCAGCTGTTTTGCAGTTCATTATCAGGAAGTGGGGCGGAGGGTGGAGTGCAGGATAAATTGTATCATCTTCATTTGGAATGCTACGAAATGTCCCCAATATCAGTGCCACATTTAATGGCACACGCTTCATCAAATAAAGAAATTTACTTTCCTTTCAACTTCCGTTTGTTTTAAGAACGTTTAGTCCTCTGCACACCTGCTGAGTCGGCTTCAAGACCGCGTTCGCGGTAATTCGCGACACGAGCTCGGCACGTGACTACGTAGACACAAGCCGACCGGAGGCGGCAGGAAAGAAGTAAAACCGCGGCCACCGTGTCGCTCGGACGGTGCAAGAACTCGAATACTAGATCGCACTTCGCGATAGGGATGAGATTCGGAAGCCTTTACGACCGTCGGCGGCGGTGGCTCTCAGAACTGTCCGGGCCCGAGGCATCAAACCGGTCGCCCCGTTGCTGCCGAGATTAAAAGCCGCGATACTCGGGAAGTGGACGGCGGCGGATCGAGCAGAGTGCTGTTGTGCAGGGTCCGCGTCGGGAAAGAAGCCGCCTATCTCGTCGGGTAGCACGGTTACGCGTAGACCGCGAGCTTGATGGTCTCCCGCACTTTTCGGTATGCTATAATGAGCGCGGTGTGGAGGATTATGGCTTCCAGAGGCCCGTAGGACGCGGGAGATCGCGTGAAGTGTTGACTCACTTCTTGTCCTTTCTCGGGCTGTGGCTATTTCCGTACAGTCTCTTACGGCCTTCCGTAGAGTATCTCGTATAGTCGAGCGGAGATGCTGTGGCGGACCCAGTGTGCGCATTCCTTTAACATTTTTGGCTCCCGACACCCGGCACAGTGGCTCAGTGGCCGTGGCGTTGTGTTGTCGAACACGAGCTATTGGAGTGGATTAGCCGCAACCGGGTTCTGAAGGGCTCGGAATGCGAATGCGCTCGCGTGCCGTAGTTTTATTGAGCGTCAAAAAACCCTGGGTGGGGCCATGGCGGCCGCATTTCGATGGGGGCGAAATGCGAAAACACCCGTGCACTTAGATTTGAGCGCAAGTTGAAGAACCCCAGGTGGTCGAAATTCCCGGAGTCCTCCACTACGGCGTGCCGTATAATCAGGAAGTGGTTTTGGCACGTAAAACCCCATAATTAAAAAGAACCCGGGTGGTCGAAATTAACCCACATCATCGCAGTGCGGCCAACTGCGCAGTGTAAGAGCGGTAGATATTGTTTTCCCTAACATTATTCTGCGTATTCTTTATCGGGAGGTGCATTTTTTTTGACATATTCAGATGGTGCTTTAATACTAGTGTAGTATTATTTGTGTCAAGTATTTTAAACAAAGAACAGGGCCGCTTCTCACAGAAAGCTGGTATGCTACATTTGTTAGTGTGAAAAAAATTCAGTCAGTGCAGATGGAGTGCATAACCTTAGCGAATGCAGAAGTGAAACGTTTTTTGCATACGTCCTGAGGGCCCGCCCGTATTCACAGAATCTTTTTAGGCTAGAATTGCCCGTATAACAGAAAACTTGGGCGAATTCTAATCGCATGCGTATCGTTGGCTAACGGGGTCAGCCAATCGCAAAGACCATTTACGAACGAAGAGCTTTGCCCATTCGATTCCACGGGCCGAATTGCCAGTTGTTAGTTCGTAAGTTGCCTTTACCATTCAGTGGTCGCGTTAACTAATGATACGTCCATTGTAAGGATTGGATTAGTTTTTTTTTCTTACAAGAAATTCTAGCGCACGACCATTTTGTGACTGCGGGCCCCAGGTTATGGCGGACACAGCCAATCAGGCTAGCACAGTTGATGTATAGAAGTTATGCGAATGTTGCGGCTGTAACAAACATACACTTCTGTTCAGGCGAAATCCACAATTCCAGAACTCTAGTATAAACCAGTTTACGAGAAAAGCTAAAAGTCCTAAACAATATGTTCAGAGAGTGGAAACGTATTTCTTTCAGAGGACTCAAAAGTGCGTGAGAGCTCAGAAGGAGGCGTGTGCCATTTGGCCATGCTAAAATTGACGAGGTGCACCTGCTCCTTTAAATGCCGCTTACAGGGAAAGCTAGGTCATTGTCCGAGATACCCGGGAAGTCCAAGTGACGGCTGCCAGTAACAGCTGCTGCGCGTGGTGACGAGACGAAAACACGACGGGGAGATCATAAGTGCCGATAGCACAGATCGACTTCGGCGGTGCGTCGGGGCCTAGATGGGGTCTGCATGCCGTTCCTACTGGTCCGCCCAACGTGACTGCAATGAGGACAGGAGAAAGGCTTTCGCGGACAACTCGCGCCACGGCGGAGTACATAGTCTTTGTAACAGACGCTTTGGGAGAATTGCTGCCCTATGGAGGGTATTATGCCGATTACCAGCTAGTTTATGGCGCGCGTATAGCTATACGAAGCGTAATCCTTACCGTTAACGGTAGCTTTAAGGCGAGGTGCAATAGCTTATCTGTACATCATTTTTCAAGGATTCCCTTCCTGTTCGGAACTACTTACGTAGGAATACTACTGTCCTATTTATTCAGGAACAGAGCGCCGTACTTAATATTGGCCGGTGAGAGCGTAACTTAGCTAAAGACAACGCTAGAAAGAAATAATAAATCGGGCTGAGCTACGCGATTACGCGACTATAATAAAATACAGGTCAGTATGATACCAGTGGGTGCAAGCGTGTACACCCAAGAAGGCTGCATATACGACAGATGCTTGGTAACGCTGCTTTAAATTGCCTACCATCTACCGCTGAACTCACGGGTTTTACACGTGAAAGCTCGGCACTGGTTAATCTTATATCAATGTAAAATAATTACGTTGCCTCCAAACGTGTAAGCAAGCACTCGACTTTGACGGCTTCGACAACGTTTCCTGCCAGAATCTAGGGATATGCAATCAGAATCGCTATCGACGCTATCAGTGCCAAACCTTAGGCGTAAAACTTTAGAAAAGCAAGCCTGGCTTTCCTTTACCACACTAAATTGGCCTTCTTCCTGCGAAAGTTGAAGCGTAGATATAGCATAGCTAGAGTGCTCTGCCGGTCTCAGCTATCCAGGGCGGACTATCCATAGGTGCGCGCTATCCAGGACGTTCGCTCTCAGAATAGCTGGTTGCACTGTTCACTGCCCGTATGCGCATCGCCACTGCCGAGAGAAACCAGTACACAAAATGTGGAGCACAAGAAATGCTGGTTAGTCGAGCCAAGGCCAAAGCGGGAAAGACGCGACTACTTAATGTGGGTTAGACGACCAGTTCCCGCTCATTCGCTCAGGCTACGAAATCTCGACCGCATTCGCACCCGCACTTCAGCCGATTCCTTGGCACACACTGCCCTAAGACGAGTTACGGCTCTACAACATGTGTATCCACACCAAGTCGATGTTCCCCTAATTCACACCGCGCTGCTGTAGAGACGATTGTCTGCAGTCGAGTCCGCAGTGTCGGACGTTGTGGCGCAACGTAATAAAGCGCGTTGATAGCGCTGGCGACTCATTTCGCATGCACAGCGGATATGCCGGGAAAGAATGTGTGCACACGCCGACAAAGAAGCACGCGGTGTAGTGCGTGCGCAGATGGATAAAACCGCAGGGTTTCACAACGTACAGGGTGCCCGCATTCCTCAAGAAATCCGAACTCACGGCGGTACATGTTCGCAGGGCACCCACCACGCGGTCACGAACGTGTACGTACGCTATGGGTAACGCACGCACGCACAGACACACACGCGCGCACTCACGTGAACGCGCACGAGAACACTCTCCACTGCAGCCGGAACGCGTATCAGTGTGCCGAGCGGCAGGACGGGGGGCGTCTCACTGGCACAGGGCTGTTGCGAAAAAGTCTCGGTGGCCCGGCAACGGGGCGGGTGGGAAGGAAGTTATCGAGCCCTTCGTCGTGTGTGTGTGTGTGTGAGACGCAGCGCTCAATTAAACCCGCTGATTGCCGGGCACACGCTCCCTGGACGTCCGGGGCCTGCGTTTAATCGTCTGGGAAGCGGCAGCTTTCTCCCAGCAAGCTCGAGACCTCGGGTGTACTGCGTACTAAGCGGCTGCACCCTGTGTTACGACACTGCTGCGGAACGCATACATTGCGTATGAGAACCGAGAACGGGAGAGCTTCTGCAATGTTTTGTTCGTCGTTAAACCATAGACCGATCGTCGAGTGTTCGTTTACTACTTGGCGCTGATGTCTTCATCTGTCGGTTCGGCTCGTTGGCGAGTTCTTGATTGCCGCGGTTACAACGCACGCTTTGCATACAAGAGAGTCTTTGGAAATGTAAACGCTGCATCGAGTTCTGGCGCCGACAGGAAGCAGTTTGTGCAGAGGCAAACAGGACGTTGCGTTAAAGGTGACGCTGGTGGACGTTTTGGCTCTGTTTTATATAATAATTTGCTTGGAACGAAATAAATGCCTGGCTTTCAAACCGAAATCCCAAAATTAGTTTCATCCGACCAATGTTATGGAGAAGTGAACTGCAATAAAGAGGAAGTCCAAGTCTTCGAACAAGCTGCAAGAACTAAATAGCACTGAGCCATCATGGTAGCAGGCGGTAACAACGGCAAAACAAGAAAAATAAAAGATGTGCAAAATTATGAAAAGATACATACACCCCAAGACATTCCTTGTCCATTCCTGCATGCTCGTGACGCGTTTTCTGCTGCGTGGTTTTGTTGTTTCGGAGCCAGGTGGTACACGTGACGTTTCAGCGCTAATTTCGAGCAGTTCTTTGGGCTACGCCTCATATTTTCAGCACCTCATCCTCTCGTTAAGCCAACATTTTGGGCCTCGCACAGCTACTGGGCCAAAATTCACAAAAAATCTTCTGCGGAGTATTTTTTTTTCTTATGAGAAATTACTAGCTAAAGATTAAATTTGACATAATAGTTGCCGAATATTAAGGCAAAATTTTGTCCCCTGATCTTGTCATGTGACGTGAAGTTGACGTCGTCTAGAGTTCAGGGGCCAAATTCTCAAATTTCCGTAAATTTGTGATTTGTTCCATTGACCTGCCGGCCTTCCCACTAATATATCCAGCTTCAGGATGGGATGGAATTTTCTCTGACGAACAATTATATCATAATACCTTTCTGTGTTTGCGGGTCCAGACGTTTTCCGAAAGAGAAACTGCACTAAGAGCACTTTGTTCACATACGGCGTACAGGGGTATTCAGTCGTCCATAGAGCTATAGCAACCTTAAAAACGCGAACGGTGATGAAGTATATCTGCACTACTTGATGGCGCACCCCGTCTGCGCATTGTACTACTAGCAGACGCACTGGTGCCTACCTAAGGATACAGATGTGTGAATGAAGAACCAAACTAACTTTGAGCAAACCTCTGTTTCTTCCGGAATATGGCTTGCAACTGGCGGCTGACGGCTCTGTCGTAGACTAGAAGAAGAGTTTATTCCGGCTGGTCGATACATACTCGAACCCACTGTGCATACGAAAGAAAGGATAACTAATAGCGTTTAGCTTCAAGTTATTTGTTTCTACGTCAATTTCTCACCGTTGTTTATCACGTTCGAGTTTGTCATGGATTGCCTACCTGTGAAGTGTTTGACTATGAAACTCCGGCTGCACTGTTTCTACGGACTCGGAAGAAATGTTAAAAAAGAAACTCTGAAAACTTAATCATTATTACGGTCTTTATGCCACTATGTTGCCGACTTCGGAAAAGAACTCTCATGCTTCCTGACACACGGACGGCACACGGTGACACGCGGACATACGAAATAATTAACCACAGTTGCATAACCACAGTTGCAGTTGCAGTTGCATAGCTCTACAGTGAGGGCATTCGGTATTAGTATTTGGCAGTATAGGTGCATAACTCCTAATCAACCTTAGTGCAAACAAGGTGGCAGAACAAGGAGACAAGGCAAGGCGCTTCTTTCAACTAACATCTGTATTAGATCACACCCCTAATGTTAGAATCCTAACACACGCAGCGTGTACCGATTCGCGACCATGATTCCTGGCAGATGAAGAGAGCGATATGCATGGCTAAAGTGCCTACCTGCCAATGTTCCCAGAGGCATGACATCCTCCAGCGTTTCCCGGTTGCTTGAGGAACTGTTTACACTGAGAAGGATCTCATCACAAGGGGCCATTCAAAACCTTACAGGTGATTAAGCTTAAATCACTGGAGATTTTTAAAGACGTTAATAGCAGTGCTGTGTCGTGCGCTGTTGTAGTGTTCAGGGGCGCGTACTTGGCAAATGTTCTCTTGCGTAAGTGTCGTCCATGTCTGGCTGCATCGTAGCGTCGACAGCCTCGTTGTTAGGCTGATGGCAGTGATGCGTTTCTGGCCGCTGGACCCAGAACTATCAGGGAAGGCTCTTGCGTAAGATATCTTTGCAAATTGGGGCCAAGGTACGTGCAAGAGACGCTAACAATTTTTTATTTCTTTCTTTATTTATTTATTTATCATACCCTCAAGGTACGGTTGTACATTGCAGAGGGGAGCCCTGACCAGCTAGCCCAGCTCCCCTGCTCTGCCGTTTCCGGAGGTGTGCGCCTACCGAATCGCGTGCCAAGTGCTCAACCTTGAAGATTTTCTTTTTCACTTCTAAAGGCCTGTAGTAGACGGCACTCAGCCCCGCACACACCCATGGTCCGCTGCTTACGGCGGCTACCTTTTTTCGGTCCCTCTCCGTGCAGTGGTTTATTATTACCAACTCTAACTGCGCGTTGGGGTTGAACCCCGTGACGATGCGCGAAGTCCAACAGCTATGGCCGTGTACGCGGGGCTCGAAGCGCCCAGTCATGGCGCCCCAGAAACGGGTCAGATGCGCGTTGATCCATGCTCTCAAGGCCCCCGTTGTTCTTGCCGCTGCTGTCTGCACTAAGCGCGTGCGTTCAGAGACGCTGCCGTATAGTTATGACTGCATCGACTGAGTGAGCCTCGGCGAATTTCGCATGCGAATCGTTCTTTCGCAAGACGGCGGCGTCCCAATTTCTATGCTTGATGGCGACGGCTTCGCGACCGTGTGCGGGCGTATCGCTGTACTCCGAACAACAGTCGAAGTTTGCTGCCGCTGTACTTGGAGTTCTGTGTCATTGGACAGGCGTAGTGGGATTGGCTAAGTGGCAGTCCGTCGTCAGGCTCGTGACTGCTGAGAACGAAGCTATGATGTAGCACCGTGTTCTGGGCCCTCCCGCTGCTTAAGCTGGTGAGAACGCTTGGCAATTGAAACAGACATTGAATGCGTGACGACGTTTTCCTTTGTGTGTCTGTGTGTGTAAATGGACGCTCCTGGGATTTCGGGGCTAAGACCAACAGCTACTGAACTGAAGTCTTCGTACGGGTGAGCTCGATGGGACTGCCTCACCAACGAATCTTGCTGAAGAGGGTTTAAAGTTTCAGTAACGTTTGGCCTTTAATGGAGCAGGAGCCAATTTCACAGCGCTTTGGCGCTGTGAAATTGATCGGTCACCTTCCCTAATAATACGTCTATGATCAAAATTGGCTGAAAACATGTCTTACAAACAATTCTATCCCAAGAGGTATTTTGTGAATGCCGACTAAGGTGGTTCTGTGACCACATTTCTATATTCTGACTGAACGTATGCCAAACTGGTATGAGTCGTGTCTGAGATAAGGTCTTATTCAATGACAGCGTGTGAGACATCCGTCCGTGGAGGAAATGTGGCGGTATTCTTTGTTTAGTTGAAGGCCTGAAGTAGTATTGCTCTGGGCCCAACACAGAACGCTTCTTGTTTGTAAAAGCGGTTTGCCATTGGCAGAACGCCATTGATATTATTGTTATGCCAAGCACTATGATTTACTGGCGCCTTCAATTGCGAACAAATATGGCGTAGGTACATTTTGTAAATTCGCCTCCTGATTCTTATCGGCACCTACAGATTGTGCTACCTTGCAGTCAGGAGAAATCTGGGCTTATTCTTCTGGATCCCGAAGACAGCTCAAGGACATAATTGCTGTTAAGATTGGTTCTCATTAGCGGCTGCTATCTTATGATTGTGGAAAGTGCATGTTATGATGACCGTCATTATACGGACTCTCGAGGCGCAAAAACGCTGTCGGAAACGCCGCCGACGCTTCCGCCATTCCCAGCGTGGTCGGGCTGTCCACGACGGCGCATGCGCATCTCGGGCATGAAAGGTCAGAGGGCCTCCAGAGAAACGGTATGGGGGCTAGAGGAGTGGGTGCTGCGACTGAGCGTAGTTTGCCTCTTCTCATCATGACGCACATGTAACCCTGCAGTCAGTAGAACGGTTCTCCTGCACGTGTCGTAGTCCGTGCGCTGGGAAGAGTGTGCGTACGCAAGGAAAACAAAATACAGATTTGAGGATATCGCTGCCGCTGATTTCAGATATGATGTGTGCTTCAAGTGCCATTCTTTATTGTGTAATCAAAGCTCTACAGGTAATTCTGCTACTCTCGGAAAAGGCGAAGTGCCAGAACTATTTATTTTAGCTTCCATGCAGGAACCTCGCACTACAGCTCTAGCGGTTTTGAACAAGTGCGGAGTTATTCTGTAGTGTTAGGCTGTGAAGTAGTGAGCAGTTTTTCGTCGATTTGGTGCAGCCGATTACCACGTGAATCTCAAACAATAAGGTACAACGTCCAGAACCACACGGGCTAGATATGAGAGACGACGAAGTGGGGCATATATCTGAGTACGTTTTGCTCTACCTGAGAGGCGTTAACGTGGGCGTAAACCTAAGTACACGACCGTTTTGCATTTCGATCGAATCAGAATGTGGTCACTATGGCAGATAAACAAACCCACAAGCTTATAATTAGCAACAAAACGACAACCAGCGAGCAATCACGGCGGGTAAGAACTGCGTTTGGATGATGGGCGTTTCACTTGGTGCGAAATTCACTGCTTCCGTTTGATTAAGCCTTGATGCCGTTAGCCTTTCCAAACACTTGGCAATACATCCTTACAACCGTTTACGCCGTATACATAGCTGGCAAAATCTTCTATACATCAGAAACAAGCGAAGTTACCCTTTCCTGCAGAGTTATGCGGTGCAGCCGTCGGTTCCTTACACAAAAATTCACGCGATTCCAATGGAACGTCATTGTGAATGATGTTAAAAACTAATTTTACTCAAATAGAAAATGCAGCAGCGGTGAAACCTTCCACTTCCAGATCCAGTGACAGAGATGCAGCTTGTACGCGATGACAAACTCCGCAAATGCTCCCACAGAAATCTTGACATCGTAGTTTGCTCAGGGTTCATTCGCAGCTTGTTTCTTCTGATCTCCGCGAGGGCTTGCGGTTTCACAGAAAATCTACAAGCGTCACATGTGAGAAATCTTGCAATGGCTCATTCGTCACTATATGCGGCCTCAAAATTGGAAAACAAAACACTCTTTTGTAGCTTTAGGGAAAGTTGCACAATGCAAAGAAGAGGTAAATATTGAGCTCTGCGAAAACTCATGAAATCTGATGATTTCAGTCATTCTGAAAACATCATTAAGACTTATTGTTTGTAAACACGAAAAACTTCCCATAAGCATTCCTTTCTTTTATTAGTAAATATATAGGTGGACCACGTTTGCAACCCTTGTCGGTGCTGCCTCGTCACGTTATTTCATTTCTGCAAAGATACAAGGTTCTATATCTTCTTCCCACAGGCAGCCTTGCTCTATCATCGTCAAGTGAGCAACATCCCGGCCATTTCTTCCGTGGTGCCTTCTTTCTGATATTTAAATATATAGAGGAAAATTATGCCACACAGTGCGCTCTATGAATAGTCTCATGAAGAATCTCGAAATAGTTGTTAAATCTTCTGCAACACTGGCCACGTTGACATTAAGGGCACCCTGGAGCAAATTCAAAAGTACTGTCAATATTTGGTGCATGTTTTCCCCAAATTCCGTTCCGTGCTTTTGTTCATTGGTGCTTGTGTTAATCGTATCTTGCTTTCCGTCTCGTACTCTTCTTCTGTGGCGTCATTCGCAGAAAAGATGATGTACTGAAAATTACTTATGCTTCATATCGTTTTTCTTTCTTCTCTGCAGTAACCAAGCCGACGTCGACAACGGACTTGACATCTGTCTTCTTCCTGGTAAGTTGCACGAAACTTTGTTTTGCGATATAATGTAAAAAAAATGAATTTCTTTGCGAATGAAAGTTTCACTCTTATTGAATGTCTGTGAAACTGTAACACATGTCTGTGACTATTGCTTGCAAACAACAAAGATTTTCTATTCTCCTTCCTTTTCTAACGTCTATTTCATATTCGAGGCCTTGGCATGAAGGCTTCCTGTTAGTAGCGAATTGTCACTGTCCATTTTCGGATATGTAGGATGCAGTTGCAATTTTTATGAATGAGGAGAATCGCTGTAGTGAGCGGAGATTATGTCCTTTCTTCTTTGGCTAGACTGTTTAGCCCAGAGAACCTCGATTTATTTCAAAAGAAACAAATGTAAGCCAACGTTACGCTTTCATGGAACCAAAAGAAATATAAGAAAATGAGCTGTGTCCTTATGGTGCTCCGTAGGAGCAACGCACTTTATGCATACGTAATCCCGTTTCCTGTAATGAATCTGATAAGTACGTACACCATGTACACGCCTTGGGCAACAGTTAATTCTGTTCTTCGTGGGAAAAGAAGAAGAACTAGCCCTTATGGTTTGCTCCCCAAAACGGCTTCAATGCGACGTTCTCGTCATGCTGCTAGAAGACGTCGCACTATATCAGTGCAGGTACCGTGCGCTCGACCCTATCCCACATGCGAATACAGCGCCAGCAGGCGTTGTTGCAGCAATACGCGAGGGAGCCTACGTCTCTCGCCTTAAGCGCTGCGAACAGTTGTGTGATGTTCCAGCGTGGTACGAATACAGAGCAAAACTTTGCGCAGTGAAAGCATTTCCGCAGTTCTGCAGTCGCTTGCGACGCCAACATTCATCATTCAATCCTGAGCCTCCCCCGGCAGACCTGCGATCTTTGCGAACAGCTTGACTTATCAAGTCGCCCGGCAGTGTGTTGTCTAAGAGTACGCTAGCCTCAACATTAAGCGTTATACAGCGGTTGTTTCGTTTTTCACTCCACGCGTGTACGAATTGCATCGCAAATCGAAATATTGCCAAGTGCCAGCAACTTATATATTGCCGTACTTATTAAAAAGGCTAGAATGAGAACAGGCTGACACTTAACGACCAGCCTAACTTTGTCCACCGGTGCGTGTGAAACGTTTATAAACTTGTTTCAAAGAAATTATATAAAGAGAAGGGTTAGAATAAAATCTGAATGCACTTCTGCGGTTCACTATAGACTGCGAATTTTTTTGGTCAGGAGGACTCTGTGGCCTTCACAGCAATCACGCACTGCTGCTTCATGTCATGCCAGTGCCTGATGAGGCACGTCAAATATTCGACTTCTCTGATTCAATTATTGAAGCGCCAAGATCTCAGCCAATCGTCAGAATTTCTGGTCCTTTAAGCCTTCTAAACCTCAAACATATGAAAGAGAGTTACCTCTCGAGCAATACTTTACGCGCTGGTACAAAGGCATATTACGCCTGTTAAATATATCCCTGGAATATTTAGTAGTCTTGCTGCTTTTTTATTAAACATTCACGTGCATACTGGCGCTTTGTCTAATCCTTTTAGAGCACTCCAGTGCGTTTTCAGACATGGTGTTATGCAGCAACAAACAAACTACTAAAATCCATTTATATGTGTGCTAAAATTGCGATAATAAAGCCGGGATCGCGCTGTTTCAGCCGCCTATCTTGGTTAAAACTTCCAAGCTGTTTCGCGCAACTTTATCAGCACTTGTTTGTGAATGACCTGTGCCATTGGTCCTTTGTGCGCGCTGCAGTTTTACTATGTTCAGCCGCACTACCACATCACATAAAAATTTTACATTTTGTTCACTAGTTGAGGATAAGATATCCCAATTTATACAGCACACTTGCAATCAGCGCATTCTTCTGCACATTCATGTAATACTACATGCAAACACATTAACCATTCATGCTTCTGCTTTAGATTTTCTAAGGCTTGTCATCGTGATTTGTCACCATGCACCTACCTGGAATCTTGAACATTATGATATCGTCGTCCAATTCAAACCCAAAGCCTAGCGCGACAGTATACCGTAACAAAAAAAAGAAAAGGAGGCTCACAATTAGGGCCACAGGAATGGACAACTCAACGCCAATCTATGTGTATGAGCAAGTTTGCGATTGAAAAAACCTCTTAGAATTGCAGTTTGTTCCAGCCCAGGCCATTAGGCTTCTAAACAAGCATTGGCGTTGCACCTTAACGCCCGCTCTGCAGCCAGCAAACGTGATACCATCTGTTATTTTATTAATGAATTTGGATTGAAATGTTAAGTTGGGCTGACAGAGGCTTCGTACCAGAACACTAGGAATCCACCGCATTTTTACAGTTTCAATGCCTACTTTTCGGACCGGCCAAACGGGCGTGGTAGTGCTATTGCCATACATGCCGATAAAAGCCGTAAAATTGACCTGGTGTATTGACCTGGTGTATAGTGTAAAATTGATTTGGTGTAACTACGTAGCAAAAAATATCTGTGGTATACCGGTCACCTGAGGCAAATACTGTCTGCTTTAACAACTTCTTTGGGCATATTTAACCTACGTTTCGTCTAACAGTTCCAAACTCATCTAGGGTAGATATCTTAACGTAGATACGTTGGTAACCAGTATGACTTCGGATGAGTTGATGAATATAATTGGCTCTTCTGGGTTTATGAAGAAAATTAAAACACCAACGCACATCACATTATGTTCTCCATGTCTCGAACTTTTAATTAAAGATATTGAAAACAGCGCAATTCGCACAGGAATCGTTAACTCAGATGTCAGGGACCACTCTCCAGTTTTTATGTAGTATTATTCCAAAAATAAAACTACCAAGTGTTCACAAGAGCGGCTCGTCATACAGTGTATATTGCACGAAAGCCTGCAGGCTCTCAAGTGTGATGTTAGTTAACATGTGTGATCTTTTCTTCTCTATATAACAGATGCGAACGCGTTGTACAATAAAAAAAAACTGTTGCAGCATTCGTCCAAACTTATGCCATGCATTTGCTGTTGAAGAAGGTAAAGCAATCTAAACCGCGTAGAAAGCCGTGGGTTACGCTATAGTTCAGCCGAATGATACGGCTAAAGAACGAGCTTTATTACGTCTTCCTGAATTCACATGCACAAACAGATGCGGCAGTGTTAAAAAAACTATAGGAAGAAATTAAATCGTGAACTTAGGCGAGCGAAAAAAGCATACTACGAGGCTATGCGGATAGTACATATAAATCCGCTGAGTTAGTATGGAAACTCATCAACGACGAGCTCGGCCGCGCAAAGCAAGACGTCGTGCCAGGAAACATTGACATTAAAAATTTTGAAAAAACCTGCAAGGCTCTCGCCGATCACTCAACAGCCACTTTAATTGTAAACTTAGGTGCACAAGTGGGACAACCCACAGTCAGCAGTTCTGCAAGAGTTGTATCATCGAACCATTCCACAGATACTATCTTCCTTGTGCCAAACAATGAACAAGAAATTTAGGCTTCTTTTATGAGCATAAAAAAAATCGAAAAACACTAGACGTTGGTAATAGTCTGATTATACCGGTGCAACACGTCCTAGAGTTTGTACGTCCCGCAATCACCCATATGTTCAATCTAATAATCGAGTCAGTACTATTCCCTGACGATATAAAGAAAAGGCGGAGTAACTGTAATATTTAAGGGAAGTGATACAAATGATGTATGAAACTACAGACCGGTATCAATGATTGCAATTTTTTCAAAAGATTTGGAAAAAAATAATTTTTTCTCGTCTGACAACTTTGGTCACGATACCTATAACCAATTATCACTTTCGGAAAAGGCAAGCCAACTGATGCCGCATTACTGAGATTTAAAGAAATTATGCTCCAATATATCGCTAAAAAATTCTTCTCAGCAGGCCATATTGCAGATTTCATCAAGGTCTTTCACTCCTTAAGTCACGAAAGTTTGTTTAACAAACTTTGAATACACGGTATTCGTGGTAAACCACTGGCCTTGGTGAGGTCTTACTTACGTAAGCTATTACAACGCGTTAATTTACTTGATTTTACGTTGTCTATATTACCTATGTTAAGTGGCGTTCCGCAAGAGAGCGTATGAGGTCCGTCATTATTTAACATCTATGTTAGAGACATTGTTAATGTTGATAATACCGCAAAATATATGATATACGTGGACGACACTAGTATGCTTCTATCAAGTCCAAAAGCATGCGAACCAATTACTTGGTGCACTGTGTTACTGCAAAGAGTATTTATTTGGTCCAATGAAAACTTAATCATGATTAACATAACGAAATAGAAAGCTCTAATTTTCTGAGCCAGAAATAAGAAATTTCTTCTGACAGAGGCATTTACATACGCAGGCCACGAAATCAATATTGTGAGTTAACACAAAATTCTTGGTGCCACCTTTTCTTTGTCGCCGGAGTTATGACCTGAATGTCACCGATTCGTGTAAAAAAGCTCTTTCGATAGTTGGCGCACTTACCCGCTGACGACGTCTCCTCCCTACGCAGCTTAAGGCACACGTTCTGTATCAAACCCTTGTGACACCAAACTGAAATTAGGGCAGTCTAGTGTAGTCAACTTCGACTAACAAATGTTTTACAAACAAGAATATTCTTCATATAGCTAATC
Source organism: Dermacentor albipictus (assembly GCF_038994185.2). Lineage (NCBI taxonomy): Eukaryota > Metazoa > Arthropoda > Arachnida > Ixodida > Ixodidae > Dermacentor > Dermacentor albipictus. Next base: position 80,322,395 of record NC_091830.1, on the reverse strand, counting down.
TTCATTATATGTCGACAACAAAAATTTCATTAAGATAACTACGGTATTTACACTCTGAAACCCATGTGTGCGTTTCGTATTTTGCGTTCACTTTATTTTCCTTCTAAAGTATACAAGCAGTTTTTAACAAATACTGGATGTTTGGCGCCTAGGGCTCCTACTACATGCGCTAGGAACAGGAATATCTGGTATGTTCCAAGGTTTCGAAATCATTATAAACACCAAATGTTTCACTACCACTGACCAAGCATACTCAACCAGTACAAGCACGCCATAGGTTTCTCTTTCCAAGAAGTACACATGTACTTTGCGTTCGTGTTTCTAACATACTTGAACTGCTTTTGACCTGATGCTTACTCATTTTTTCTTTTGTTACTTTGCAATTGTACATTATTTGAAAATTGGAAGTTTCATGTCTTACTATAAGTGTGTTTCTAATGTGTAAACACAGTGCGAATTAATGTATGTAGCAATCAGTACATTTGTTTTTGTGTTTTGGAATTTATGGGCAATAATGTCGGTTGTTTTGCCCGTCTGCCTTCTAAGTATTGGCTGGCGTTGTCAAGATGTTGAGAGCTTCTAGCCGGCAAACCTCTCCAGGAAGCTTTTCTTTCTCCTCACTTTCTGGCAAACAGTGCGAATTGAATCGTATAATCATTGGCGTACGGAGACGAGGCCTAAATGGCGGCAACATAATATACAACATTTCCTAACACTCTGCGAGCACTATACATGCAAATCAACTCGGCATGCAAGATTGTCTTAGCAGTCGTTCCACATTGAAAGTTGACTACATACAGCTTGGTGTTGTTTCGCAATGGAGGAAAAATGATTGCTTCTCCAGCAGCCTTATTCTATGCTTGACTGGAGCACACGCTCTACCAATTGAGGTAATGAGAACACAGTAGGCGACAGCGCAAGCATAATCATATCTGCGCCCAGAGGCGCTCAAAGATTCAAAAGGAAGCATTACTCAAGTCAGCTTTGCGCATTCCCGCATGGTGGAACTTTTCAAGCTTTCTGTACTTCGAGTTATCGTTTAATTTTGCGTCGTCCTACGGGCTATTTGCGTTATGATTGCTTCAGCTTCAAGGTTACCTAACTTGATTTGGCAGTCGTCTCAAACTCGTTTACAAGTAAAGGCAATTTTCTTCAATAGTATTCATGATAATTCTGTTTCAAGGAAGTCAATTAACAGTTCGTAAACAACTTCGTGCTATTAGGTTCTGGGTAATCTTCGTGGTTTTTGTCTAACGTTTTCACTGAGCCATATGTGCATAATTGTAGAAGAAGTATCTTCGTCTATGGCGTCTGCTTCATTTAAAAAGAACCTCATTTGTTAGACTATATTGTTGACAAAAAGGCTACACAAATATGCACGCGCCTTATGTTAATTCTGCCATACGGATGGGCATGCAGCTGAATTCATTCATGGTTGATTGGAAGCGCAAACGCACACAACGAAGGAGGAACCAGATACAACGAGGGATTTTTCGTTCTCTCGCTTTGAGGTTTCAAGTCCTGTATCGCCGTCAACCTTCTGCAGTCTGTAGTCCCTGAATCATGTCACCACACAATGGCATATGTTTTATCAAGAGAGATCGCTAGAATACAGGCAGCTGGCTATCCTAGTAATGTTCTGATCTTTGCGGCCCACAAGGTTCTAAAAAGAATAAAAGAAAAATGCACAACTTTCCATTTTAGAAAAAGCAGGCAAAAATTTGCCGTTGTGCATTATTTTCACGCGTTCTCGCATAAGTTAAAAAGAAAGCGTGCGAAAATTGCCACTGTGCGCTTAGGCACCGTGGCAACACTTCTTGCTTATTTTAAGTACGAATAACTTTCCAATGGGGACATTTGACAAAATAAGGTGCATACGAACAATCACTTGACGTGATAATCTGAGTACATTTTATTATTACCGACGTTTGAGACGCGGCTACAGCTACCATAATTACCTGATTCTAAACCTGTCAACTCCTAACGCAGCAGAACAATCGGCAAACTTGTGTCCTAGACGCGATACCGACGAGCACGTTTTACTGAAAGAACAAGTAAAACGTCTTTCGACACACTTCTGTCTCTCCTATCATTGCCAAGCTGCGTCCTCCAATTCCAATTACGTGAAACCGGAAGCACGAAGCGGAAGCGGATGTCGCACTCACCTGATTCTCTGACTACCGTCAAGAGAATGTGACGTCAGCGTCATCACTTCCGGCACCTACAGCATCGTGTACTTAGAGTAACATAACCATTTACGTAACGCAACCCCTGGCAATATGATATGACAGTTTATTACAGCGTCAAGACGTTGCGCTTCTGGCGGATGGTGTACTGGCAGCGGCCGGTTAGGTGTAGTTACGCGTTCAGAAAATGCTCGGGATCTGCAGTTCCGTGACCTGCGTTGCCTCCGAGATTGGTTCCTTCCTCCTGTATCATTGGGTCTACAAAAAAAGGGGGGGATTGCGAGTAAGACAAAATAATAACCAATCCTGACGCTAAAGGTATTATTAGCGAAGTCGACCGATCAATAGCAAATAACACTTGAGAACAAGAGGCTTAGGGAATTTCGTGCCAGACTCTGACGCCAACTGACCGCGAGAGAAGTGCATTGGCAACAAGAGATTTGCGTAAGGCCATTGCATAGTGCCTAATAAGATTCGCAGCGACAAATAAGCATAAACAATAAACAACTAAAAACTTTTCATATTCTCGTGAGTTCTCGTTGTTATTGTGTTCCTCGATTTGTTGGTGCTGTCGCTGCTGCTTTAAAAAAAAGAACTCTCACAGAGGTCCCTGAATACCTTTTCGCTTGTTCTGGCGCATCTTACTGCGTAATGCTCGAAAAATACTTAAGGAGGCGATTAACACTAGCGCTGGAAAACAAGTGTTCAACCAGTGTTTAACAAATCATGCCGGTGGCGTCGTGCCTTCTGCTTCAGTCTGTTGAATACGTCACGGTGCTACAACATTTGATAAAATGGCCGGGGAAATGTTTCACGCAAAGCAAAACAAGCTTTGAACTGGTTTGGCGAGTACAACGTGACATCCGAGTTATCTAAATGTTGGTCAGTGGATTTTCCGCATCTGCCAGCGACGAGTACACATGTCCCAACAACACGACGCACGCGGGCACTTGCTCAGCCGGAGCTCTGAAGAGGAGCGTGAAACAAGGACAGATGATGATGATGATCATGGAAAAGTTTCCGCTTAGTCGTCATCACTGTGCTGTGTATGTGGTCACTGAGGAAATCGCCTTCTGATGTCATCCTTGCCCGTCCGCCCTGTTCCCTTCAGAAATAAAATGAAAATATACGATGGGACGTTCTCGGATTGCGTGCCGTTTCGGTGCGTAGGTGTTATCGGAACTGCCTTGTCGCTCTTGTTACCTCGTCTGTTCGGCCGATAAGCGAACCCGTAAAGAATCGCGGTTCGCAGCGAAAGGTCGCCAACGTGTCTGGCCTGAAACGTGACGGGTCAGCGCACGACGGTACAAACAGCCTCCAGCGCTATACCGCGCGTCTGTTTCCGACGCGAGCGGCCTCTGAAGTGAAAATTGTGAACCCGTCGACTGCTTTCTCTGTGGGGAAGGCGTGTTTTTCTGGGCCGTTCTGTTAGTCTCGAGCCAGCAGAAGAGAGGAGGCTTTATGTGACGTGTTGCCCAGCGATAGGAGCGTGCGCAATGGGTTGTTCGTCGTGGCAGCTTTGTAGACTCGTCTGAAAGCCAGGAGTGAGGGAGCGTCACGGCAGCAGGCAGTAGGCAAGAAAAAATGTTATCTTGAAGAGCCGAGACATCGAAGTGTGCAGAATATCTTTAATAGCACTGCTCAGTTCTGACTGAGTTGTTCTGTAGGGACTGAGGCAGAAAACACATTGGCATAAACCTCCCTCCGTTTTACAACCAAACAATGATGGAATAAATAAATAGCAAAATAAATAAATACGAAGTGGAATATTAAAGCCGCACAACCTTTTAAATGCACATATGCCCAGAGTGCTCTATAACTGTAGTCACATTAGATGATTTGGAATTGGACTATAAAAATCTGTGTCACCATGTGAAATCGTGTGATCGTACGAAATATGTATTTCCGAGGGTATCAGGCTAAATTATTATTGCTAACTCGGGGATGGTGCTGCAGGTATGCGTTCATTCGACGCAGCCCGCTGCTTTCGCGTTTAATAAACACGAGTCACAAATTGAATAGAATGAGCATCATGACTAGGTGATATCACACAAGGTGGTACGTCGAATAATGGCAGGACATAGTGTAGTAGTACCGACGAGGCGCGCATACACACCCAATGGCACATAACAAATGGCTAAATTGAAGAAATCCCAGTAAATCAAAGAATTCAGGAATACAACGGGCTGTTACGCTTACAGGTCGGTGTGCTGCAAATATATTTGTGTGGCGATAACATGTATTTTAAAGAGGGTAAGGCCTGCAGACAAGGACACAAGAGAAGTGTACAACATGAACGCATATATAGATGCCTCGGTTTATATATACATATGTCCCCGTTTGACGTAGAATTTTTTTGTCTCTTTACGAAGAACTGAGGTGCGTTCACCTGCTCTACATTGTCAGCGTTCAAGGGTTCATATGCCCGTTCGCCCGTACTACCATGCGGTGCACATGTAAGCTTCGTATATATACATATATATATATATATATATATATATATATATATATATATATATATATATATATATATATATATATATATATATTCACAATGATATCCGGTGATATACTGGCCAACCTAGCAGCCGACAGTAGCCACGCCAAGCCTGGGGACTGTAGGGCGAGGAAGCAGCTTCGCTTTGAAAATGGGAAGTGTGTTTCATCATACGCACTCGCGCAGGGCGCTGGATCCTCAGGCGCCCAACGAAGCCTCCATGTCCTTCTGATGTGGTGATAAAGGCCGTCGACGGTGTTTCTTCTGGCGGAGGCGCGTTGTCGAAGTGTTAGTGCGAAGCGGAGAGTGATCTTTGTAGAATGTCTTGTTGACTACACTGTGGTTTGTTGACTACGCTGTGCCGAGGTCTCAAAGCAGGTCCACAAACTGAGGGAAAGTAAGGGAAGGATAACATCTGTAGCAGCTGTCTGCGCAAAGGTGGCGACAGAGGATGCGCAGAACGTCTGTCACGCAGTCCTTATGGCTTCAAGACAAAGAGAAGCATACCGCTGCAGTGATTTCAAGGAAATACAGGTTAAGGTAGGCTGCGATCAGAGTTCAATAATTACGCTTTCCCTGAGAACATCGTACGCTGTGTCGCCTTCTAGGCAGGCTATAAGATTATACCTTGTAGGGCATATACACCGAGCCTGCTGCCTGTAGATGTGGATCGCGACTATTTCTTTCTTTTGTTACTCTGCACCCGTCATTTTAGTTGAAGTTACGCGTTTTCGTATTTTGATGCTGCCTCCAAATTACAAACACTTCGCGTCACTGCGAGAAAACTCAACAAAACTGCTACAAAAGCGAAGTGCGCAAAGCTGGGACAAGGCAGCCCAACACTGCAGAACACTAATACAAATAAAACAACACTGCGGCACTACCGGACACGCGACATGGCTACAAACTACTGCAAGAGAACATAAACACACCACCGCTGCAAATCAAGGTCACACAGCTTGACACAAACGCATCACAGCGGCAGAACAAGAACACGCTTACTGTTTGTTTTTTTGTTCAACCGGGTGCCTTTCTGTAACGATGGCTTGCGTACAAGCATGAAGCGAACAAGTTGGTATTTCATTTAACCAACTCGGCCCTACAGGGAAGGCAACAACGCGATAAAGGGAAATACAAACACGGTGCTGTGTTTGTTCCCGTTTCTTTTTTTCTTTTTTTTCGCGCCCACGCTTTGATTATCTGACGCAGTCTGTCACGACACGCGGCAATGCATTGTTCACAGCCTTGTCAAGGTTTCTTCAGTGAACCATTCCCTCATTGACATGTCCTGTTGCGCCTAATCCTTCTCGGCGACGTTTGTTCAATGCACCAGCGAGTGCAGAGGGACACCGAGCTTTCGGCAGTGTCGGCGGCCATCCTTTCGTCCACGTGACCTACCGGCGTGGTCCAGATTGCAACGTCGCGTTCGCCTTGTGCTTCAGTTAGCGCCCGGAAATGGGGGCGACCGCGATGCCGCTGTGCTATTCAAGGAAAGCAAGCGCCGCACGGGACGGCAGTCTAACCGGATGCTCGAAAACAAGCGTGGGAACAGAAATTGAGGATTTCCATTGGCCTCCGCTTGCACGCACGGTCGACCGGGCGACGCTGTGCTTTCCGGGACAATTTTATCTCTTAAGTCCTGTGCGTGCGCGGCGAATGCAGCTTCGCTGAATGCGGGCCGAACGCCCAGGCTGAGGATGTTCATTCATTCATTCATTCATTTATTCGTTCACAGCAAATGCTTCCCACAACACAATATGTCGCTCGCTTCTCCACAACAAATAATTGTAAAAGGTAACGCAGTTATTTAGCTTTGTACTCTGAAGCTCATGCCGAGCTTAATACTTTGTACATCTGGAGTACCTCTTCGTCCCTCAAAAAATCACGTGGGCTCTTTGTGCAGCTTGAAAGCATCAGAGACCGATTGTTTATTATCACTCGTCGCCACGTTATACGATGTGGTAGACCTCATCTGAGTAAATGTAGCAGCACTGCTGCTTTTCATGAAATTAAAGGCGTACTTTTACGATCCTTGCTGTAACCTGGACCGCTATTTTGTGGCGATGCCTTATGCCTCATTCTATACTATTCTTATCGTCCACCACACACGGCCGCCTGATCCCGTTGATAATGTGGGCAGACCGTCGCTCTGACCACTGGCCAAGCGCGAAAAGCCTGAAAAAGCACAGAATCGGAACAGGCATCGCTACAAAATGCCGGCCCTGGCCGAATGAGGTGGCTGACGACAACACACAGAAGCGCCGTATTCGTGTAACTTTCGTTTCGTTCGGGCGCTGGCACAGCGGCACAACGGCGAGGCGATTCGCGCGCGCGGCTTCATTTAGAAGAGCAGATCTCGTTGCCGCACCCGCCTGGCCAGTCACGTGATCGAAGCGGTACACGTCCGAGGCGCGCCAATTTGACACGCGGTTCGAGCGGGTGCCATTTCCCGGGGCGCTGATTCGGCATGCGCGCCGGCCACCCTTCGTGTTCGAAACGATGTATTGTTGTCGGAGTGCGGCACCCGTGGGCGTAGCGCGCGCTTCCGTGCGCGCTTGCGGACGTGCCGGAAGTGGAGCGCCGGCGAAAGTGCAGAGCCCCACTTCCGGAAATCGAACAGAGTGCAGTGCATTGACCATTAGAACCGCAGCCTCTCTATGAGGCTGTTCGCAGGTGATTTGCCATTCGGTGTTGACGCCGTTGCTGCCCCTTACGTAACGAAGTGCAACAAGTGCAACAGCCGTCGAACGTCCGTGCCACTCTCCCGTTGGCGTGCCAGTTTAGATGTATGTCCGCGCGACACCTCAATGCTTAAGTGTCAGCGCTATCACAGTGGTGGTCCGAAGAGAGGCCAACAAAGATGCAGGAAAAAAAAACGGCTTCCCTCTGACAGCGAGGGAAGTGCAACTCCGTTGAGCATGCGCGTACGTAGGGGTACTGCAGTTGTGAAACAATGAAAAATTTAACAGTAAGAACCTTACAACTGAATGCTCTTAGCACTGCTTTGAGCCATGGTAACTGCAACTAACAGTATATAATACCTTACGGGCTCATACAAACCTGGAAACGTTCAACTCTGTTGCGATTAACGTACTGGTGACTTGCCCATTTTCTTTACCTGTGACGATAGCAAGAGCCCTGCAGCTTTCGGTTATTTTGGTATTGGAAACAGTCTAAGCGCCCGTTTAGGAAGTTGAGGAGCCAAAGGTCGTATTTGCTAAGAAACTTAAACGACAGAATTGTTCAGAAGTCCAAGAGCCAGTAAATCCTTGTGCTGAACATGCTTTTAGTGAAGGAGACCGATCTATAGCTAAGAAAGACTCACAAACAAGGAGCTTTGGGTATTCGGCCGAGGTTTACCAGTTTTATTACGTTTATTGTCAGCAGCGCTTTCGCGGCTCTGTTTATTAACCCTCGAGCTTGATAGAAAATAGGAGCAGATCTTGTCAAAAGCTGCTCAGTTCTGTACTACCATGAGCAAAGTTTATTCCAAAATATGACCATAATGCAACGTACACTATACTAAGTTTATTTCATTGGGCCTGATGAACATTTTGCCGTTTAGGACCCTGTTCCCAAAAGGCTTCCGCGCTATAAATGTTTTAAGAGCCTATTTCAGGCACAACTTGACGTCAGGTGTATTATACACGAATACGGCCGTCCAGCGGAAAAGAGAACTTGCAAACAAGGAGCTTCGCGAATTCCGCCCCTGGAGATCGGAAAAACACCTCCTACCGATGCTTGTCTGCGCTAGGCGGAAGGAAAAAGCCCTTGTCCCACTAAACACATCCGACGGTCGAGCCGAAGAGAAAGTCCCGCTGGCGCAGCGGCGATACAGAACGTGTCCCCGCGCTCACCGTCGCCTCGGGGTCAAAGAAGAAAGGAATCCCGACCTTCCGAGCGGGGTCTGTGTGGCTGTGTGCCAGGCGTCGCGGAACGCTGCCGGGTTCCCGGGTCAGTGGACTTCACCCCGTTCCGACGCCCAGGCGAAGGGTAAGGGACTCCGTCGCGGCCGCCGCGTATACACACACGCTTCGTGCGACGAGGTTTAGGTCAGCCATCGGTTTCCTGGACGCTGCTTACCCGTTTCCGAGTTGGCATTTGTCGACGATCCCTTCCGTGACCGTGGCCTCCAGGGATGAAGCACGAGAACACCCGCTACGGCAGTACCTGCCTCTCGCACACCTGCATACATTGCGACGTGTCTTGAAAAAGACCTGTCAGCCCGGCCAATGTTGTTGCGGCTACTTGGGGGTGATTTTTTTTGTGGCGTATTTTAGGTGCCTCACTTCGTGGCCGTTGTGTAAAGGCATTGAATGGTATTTGGCACTGCCTGGTTTTTAGTTGTTATGGGGTTCTATGATTGTGTAGATGTTGGCAGTGCTGGAACGGACCGAAGGGTTGCTGGCATTGGGGTTGCGGGCGCTGCCGGCCAGCAACCAGTTAGAGGCTGCTCTCTCCTAAAAGAAGCCAGAATACTGTCGAGTGTTAGCTTTAGCTAACGAAAGTCTCCGGCAGCTCGCGTTGGCACCTAAATGGTGAAATAAATTTTGAAAATAGGCACTGATCCAACACATTGTCGGTATCCAATTGACATCGATGCTTTCAACTTTGCGAGGCAGCGGCACTAGCGGAGGTCATGTGCACGACATTGTCGCCTTTAGCTGTTAGATCTATGTATCGCGACGGTGACGGCGGTGTATGAGAGCTTCGCTCTAAAAAAGAAAAGACAGAGTGCGGCCCCAGTTGTTCGATACTTTCGAGGCTGAGAAACCAAAACAGAACTGGTTGAATGGGGACCCATAGAAACTGGGAAAAATCACATTACCAGAATAAGAGAGTGGTGGACTAGCGGCTACTGCATAACTTGAGGCAAAGCGCCGAACAGGACGAAACGCTATGTCTTCGTTCCTTCCTGTTGTCCTACGTGCTATTTTGCGCTTTGGCTCAAGTTACACAGTAGCAAAGCATGACAAATGGTGTGGCTATTAATCGGCAGCCACGCATATAGTGCATTATAGTGCATTATAGTGCATTATCGAGTGAAATTTCCCGCTGGTGTGAAACTGATGAGACGGCTCAAAAATGAGATTTCCGTGCTATTGGTGATATCCAGTTCACGTTCCCTTATGTATACCAGGAAATTTCGCGCTCTGAGCGTGTGCTTGTTCCTCGCTTATCCCCGCTTTTGCGCTGTTTCCTTCAAAGATTTCACATAACTTTATATCGCCAAATCCCATGGCTATGCGCGGAACGTTTGATACGTGCCTGGTTTTGCAGGTGAGATTTGTTGTTCTCGTTCGTGTTCGATGAACAGTTGCGTGGCCAATTTTGAGGTCCGCGTTGAGGGGTCTTTTAAAATGCCAGTTGTTTTGCTCTCATTCCCTGAGTGAAGTCAGTCTTATGACTTCAAGTCCTATTTACTGTCAGGTTTGCAGAAATCGTTTATACCGGTGTACACAGTGCCATCAGGTTCCATTCGCAAAACAAAGTTTAAGGAATGTCTCGAACCGACACTCCTGAAAAGGTTCCACTGCAAACATTTCTGGTAAATTTGCGCATGCAGACTAAACTTAACCTCTCATAACAGTCACGAAGAACAGCCAACTTGTTAAACTTTACATCCCACCAATAATGTCTTGTTCTTCAAACATACATTTTCACGATTCTCCTCCCTTCTTAGCTACTGTCACCAGTGGTTGACGAGGCAGACGTGATCCTCTCTTTTTAAATTTGGGCCATGAGGCCCGTCTCCCCAAGGAAAGCATGGACTGCATCAATCATCGGCTTCTACTGATGGCGGTCTCCAACGGGTCGTCGTCACTGGCCGAATGTGGACAGTCCGGAAGTTAGCGGCAGCTGCCGTGGCTGCACGAAATTCGCTGTTGCGAGAGCTCTACAAGTCGACCATGCCGAACTGCACATCAATACACTCCCTATAAGATGGTGTTTGTGAACGTGCTCATTGCGCATGTTTTATGAAGCTGCTTTTAAAAAAAACGAGGACACTTAGGCACTTACAAGTTCTAAATGCGAAAGCAATAATGTTCAATTGAACGCCGCTGAACGGTCCTTCGAGTTATCCGCTGCGACTAATGATGTAGAGTTTTGCTGCGGAGTGTGTTATCGAGTTTTGTGATTCACCTGGCACGGGTTCTTTCTCTCTTTTTTTTTGTACAGTTTCTACTTAGCATGTTGGCTGTAGAGCGAAATCGTTTTGACGATATTGCTCAGAAATTAGGGACGCCGCCGGCGAACGACGTCCTGCGCGACTAGGGAGCGAGGTAGTAGCGGCGGCAATCAAGACAGGCAGGCTTGCGCAGCAGCAAAGCATAGTGGGAGGGAGAGAGCAATATATATATATATATATATATATATATATATATATATATATACGGACCGCGCGCCGACTACCGAGAAAGACACGGCGGCACCCGCACCTCGCCACCCATCGCCGACGACAATCCGTCCCGCCCCACGTCGTTGCGTCACCGTGTCTACTCCATGGAGGCGCACTGATGACGTGGCGTCGCAGCGATGCTCTCTCCTTTTACTCAACACGTGACACGCAATGTGGCCAGTAGGTAATCCGATGCGCCCGTTCTGGTCCGTCGAGGCGCGCTCGTGACGAACTGTCGCAGCCAATGGGAATTTAGGTGCCGTTTTGCTTCTACAGACCCCGCCGGCTTTTTCGCTCAATGGCCTTTTTGGCGATTTCGCACAGTAGGCGCACTCTAAGTGCACTGCAGCGCACGGCGTGGCTGGTAGTGCTGGTTGCGGATTGACGCTTGAGGCATGTGGTAGCCTGGTTGTCGAGATCGGCAAATGCTCCAGTTTAGCGTCTCTTGCAGTGCCACTGGGGTAATTCACCCCGCGTCAAGCAAGATATATTCTGTCAAGAATGCGAAAAGAGAACATAAAGCTTCCTTGCGGACTATTTAGATCTTTCTGAGAATGACATGTGTGGCAGACTCGCATGCTTAAAGCCTTTCTTTTGTATTGTAGCGTTCCTACTTAAAGGACACAGTAAACGTAAAGCATTGCTGTGGAACTGGCGTCCATCTTGTCTACATTTTATTCTCACTTCCTTCTTCTCTTCTCCTGAACCCAGACTCCTGCGCTTCTTCATCTTCTATTCCAAGGCTCATACCGCTTCACCCTTCCAGGTTTCTTTTGCTAACCCTCCTGGGGTAATACTTGAAAACGTTTCCAATCGAAGCACATTCAACTGAGCCACGTTCGCCAATGTACCACACAGTCTTCAATATTCCTTTCTGAGTGGCCGTCTTTGTCACAGAGTAAGGACCATAAAATTTGGCATTGGATTCTCTTACTCCTTTCCTAACTAGAATGAGGTCGGTGACTTGAATGTCTGGAATATCTGAGCAATGTCTCTTGTCAAAATTTTTTTTTCATTCGTTTACGGTACCTCTCCTCCTGCGATTTCTGTTTCCTTTCCTCGACGATCTGGAGATTTTCTAACAGCCCAAGTTCACGGTCCGCCTGAAGAATAGGGGTTTCTCCTGAAGAAGCGAATTGCGGGCTGCATCCCAAGCCGCTAGTGTAGGAGCGATTGTGATGTCTCACAGCTGCTTCTAAAGAGCATCTCCAACCACCAGGGAAACTATCATACATCCTGATGTATTGTTTAACATCTCGTATGGCACGCTCTGCAAGCCCATTCGCTGCGGGATGGTATGGCGCACAGAACTGGATTGATATATTATGGTCTCGAGCCCATCTTGCTAGCTTTTCGCTCTTGAACGCTGCACCGTTGTCACATACAATTGTCTTGGTTGTCCTAAACATATCCCGTTCGAGAAGGGCGATGACACTATTCGCATCTTCTTTTCCTGCCCGTGCCGCGACCATCCTGGTGCATTCATCTATGGCCAGAAGAAAAGCTTGCGTTTTTCGGACTCCTTCTCGTTTCTTATTTAGCTCGGCGAAATCCAGGTGTATAACTTCAAAAGGCACGTTTGAGTGGCAAGGTATTATCATGGCGTCCGTAGGCTGCTTATATTTCACTTTGTTGATTTGACAAATGTGGCATGAACGAACGTATCGATTGACGTCGTCTTTCATGTGAGGCCACGTAAATCTCTTGACTAGCTTGTTGTAGGTGCGCCAAAATCCATCGTGTCCTCCAGATTCTGGGCTATCGTGGTACAGATAAAGCACCCTGGAAACCAGCGTTGGCGGGACTTGATAGCGACCTTCCCTAAAAATCAATTGTTCAGTGCCTTCCCACAATTTAATTTCATTGATTTCTGCCGATTGTTCGTTGTTGGCCTGTATCATCAGTCTAGACAATGCATCTGCATCAGTCAAGAGGGGTCCAGGTCTGTGGGAGATGGTGAAATCGAACTGCTGCAAATAGTTCACCCATCTGGCGATACGTCCCTTAGGTTGGGTCATATTCAAGAGATGAGTGAGGGCTTGGTGATTGGTGAACAAAGTAAACTTCGCACCTTCTAGGTACGTACGGAAGTACTGAATTGCTTTGAGGACTGCAAGAGCTTCCTTTTCAGTAGTGGTGTAGTTGACTTCAGGTGGTTTGAGGGTGTAGCTGTAGTAACCTACTACGTGTCGCTTTTCTCGGCCGGATGCTTCTGGACATTTCTGGTACAAGACTGCACCTGTCCCATAGTGTGAGGCGTCGGTATTCAGTTCAAAGGGTAAAGTGAAATCTGGTATGCGTAGAATAGGGTCAGCAGATATTCTGTGCACCAGATCACGGTAGACTCTCTCACATTCCTCATTCCACTCAAATGGAACTTCTTTCTGTGTTAGGCGCGTGAGGCATCTTGTTTTGATGGCAAAGTCTTTTATGAAGGGCCTGAAATGTCCTGCTAATCCCAAAAATACACGCAATGAGTGTACGTCATATGGTTTTACCAGTTGGGATATCCTCTCGACGGACTCTTGTTTCGTGCTTTTGGTAGTCCCATCAAAGACTCTTCCAAGAAACACCACTTTTCTTTGAAAGAACACACTTTTCTTAAAATTAACCTTGAGGTGTGCCAAGCTCAAGGCATTTAATACCTGGGACAGGTGTGCCTGATGCTCCGTCTCTGTTTTGGAGAAGACGATAATATCGTCTATGTACACGTTACAAAAGACACCTAGGAAAGGCTTCAGGACTTCGTTCATAATCTTCTGGAACCATGCTGGTGTGTTTTTCCAGCCGAAAGGAAGCCGGTTATACTCGTACAGGTCGAAGGGCGTGATAAAAGCAGTGTACATTTTTGTTTCTTCGGTTAGCGGGATCTGCCAGAAACCTTTGCACAAGTCAATACGTGAAAAACATCGGCAACCACCTGTCTCATCTATAATCGTGTCTATCTTCGGCATGGGAAATGGTATAAGTTCTGTCTGTCGGTTGAGAACCCTGTAATCTGTGCACAGTCTGAAAGTTCCATCTTCTTTCGGCGCAATAGTTATGGGAGAGGCGAAGGGTGACACCGAAGGCCGGATTATATTGGCGTCTAGCATCTCCTGCAATTCCTTCTTCAACCATATCTTGCGCTCTCTTGACATGTTGTAAGGTGATTTTCGGATGACGGTCTTGTCGGTGAGTTCGAAAGGCACCTTGTGTGACGTCATCGCCGGTGGATAGCTTCCTATGCATACTAGTTCAGGATAGGTCGTTGCAATATCCTCCGCGCAATTGACAACTCGCAGGTTATCCTTTCTATCCGGCTGTGTCTCTTGCCTTGATAGTCCTTCCACTAAAACCGCATCGTCCCAGTATACGTTGATTTTTAGTTTCTTTATATCTGGTCTGGATAGCAGAAAGTCATACGTCACCCCCTCAATCACCAGTACTTCACTCGCTATTTCATGACCTTGGAACTCGATGTTTACTGAGGCCCACTGATTATGCATTGTTACTTTTCCATCGTAGCCTTGCACCCGTAGTACTCTTCCACTATGCAGGTGACTTGCATCTACCAGCTTGGCATTTATTATAGACACAGAAGCACCGCTGTCAACCAAAGCCATCATGTGTCTGTTTCCCACTTTCACAGGGATGTGAAGTAGGCTAGAGCAAGTTAAATAAACAGTCTCAGTTGTGGTCATCGGGTCGGACTGATCACCCTTGTTTATCAGTTTTTTGTCGTCGGAGCCTCTTCAGCGTACGAAAGTAGGGGAACAGGGTCGCTGTCGATGTTATGCACCCGACCTCTGGGAGCGCGCCAACCCAAGCTCTCTGTGCCGCCTGCAAGGCGGCGCGGTTCTCGCTGATTACGGCTTGACCAATCCGTGCCGGACCGTGTGAAGTGACCGCTTGAGCTAGCGTTTATATTTTCTTCTGAAGTAAATGATATGTCGTGAAGGCACTCCAGGAGCCCGTCCATAGTTTTAGGTAACCGTAGTTGCACTTGCTTCAGGACTTGCGCGTGCAGTCCGTGCATTATTAGTGCTACTACGGCAGACGGAGGAAGCATAGGCTCGGCCAGCTTTAAAAGGCGGCATTTGTCAAAAAAATACTCTACGAGGGAGCCTTGCTTGAATTTGAAATTAAGCGCGGCGTCCCACCTTTGCACTGGGTTGCTTCGGAAAGTCGTCAAGAATTTTTCTTTCCACTGATTCCAAGAGTTGCCAGCCTCTTCAATAATGTGCAAATCATACCACTTCCGTGCAACACCGCTTAAGTAACTACGCATGTTAGTAATCTTGTCCTCATTAGAGTGCCAGTTGTTCTTTCCAGCGGCATATTCATAGAATTCAAGCCAACCTTCTGGACTTGATGACATGCCGTCGAATGCATCAGGTTCTACAAATTTAGTCACTGGCTTCTCAGCGTTTAAAGAGCTTATAAGCGATGTCACCAGCTGGTTTTGTTGCGAAATCTGTTCTTGTTGTAGCCGAAGTGCTTTCAAAACGAGGCTCACCTCTTCCGTCGACGACTGTGATCCAGAGTCCTTCCGACGCATCGGTTGAAGAACTAATTCGTCGAAGATCACCAGAGGCAAGTTCACGTTCACAGCACCCTTCCGACGTAGTTCATCAGGGTCCATGGAAGCCTTCTCTAAAACCAGGTTCATGAGTTCTGCCGAGTTGAGTTCGCGAGGTAGTTCCACCGCTGGTTCATCTTCAGCTTGGTATCTCGAAAAGATGATCTTGTCCGCGGAGGTCTCCTCAAGGAAAAATCTCACCCACATGTTGGAGTTCGCTGTCGGCTGCGCCAAAATAATGTAGCGTTCCTACTTAAAGGACACAGTAAACGTAAAGCATTGCTGTGGAACTGGCGTCCATCTTGTCTACATTTTATTCTCACTTCCTTCTTCTCTTCTCCTGAACCCAGACTCCTGCGCTTCTTCATCTTCTATTCCAAGGCTCATACCGCTTCATGTATATTCTGCAGGAGATTATCCAACTCTTCCTGGTAGCTTGAGCACTGCTAAAGGAAGCGTTCAATGCATTTCACTTCACTTTATTACATTAAAAGCCCCCAATAGGGGGGTATTACATAAGGGGTTGATACAGGTATAAATAATCACAAATACAAAAAATTATTGATTAAATGTGGCAGTTATACAATCAGAAAATGTAGATGGACAAGTGATTATAGCGACGGCGTGTGGAAGGCCATTCCAGTCTATGGCTGAGCGAAGAAACAATGATGTAGCAAACGTTGTTGGCTGAGTACATGGACGGGCAACTTCCAGCGGATGGGCAATGCAGAGTGAAATGCGTGCCGGAAGGCTGATGTAGGGCGGAATACAAAGCGAGCTAAACAAAAACTTGTCGAACAAACACATACTGGGGAGTCGACAACGACAAGCAAGATTTGTTATACCCGCTTTCGCTTTTAAAGATGATATGCTGTTATTTTATGAATAGCACGAAACCGCACGCGGAACAGAGTGTGTATTCCCTTGAATAAGAATTCGGAAAGCTTTATGTTCCCAAGTGCTCATTGCCATTGGCCGGCTGATAATATGTCCCGCGTCAGGATTGGCCAGAATTTTCTTTCCTTTATTTGTGTTTGAAAGCTGCAAGCCATACCTGTGTCCCAAGCGGGAAGGATAACGCATAACGCAAGAGCAGGCGTGGCTAACAGCCTTCCGCGAACAATTCTCACGTAAGAGGTTTTTCAGTGTATATTGTACCCATGTCATGTGAAGCCGCATGCTGCCTCTTAGTTCGCAGAGCTCTTTGATTACCAAGGCCTTTGATTAGCTGCCCTCTGTTGCGGAACCAGGAGCTTTTGCTACTGGTTACTCAACTACTACGACTCAATTAACAGTCCCGCAGAGCCATCACTTTACGAAAGAAGACATCTCTTGTCGACGTTGTTTACTTCAGCAGAAAGTGCACTAGTTGTTGCTGTTGTCATCGTTGTCCTTGTGGGATGGCTGCCAATGCGACCTTGCACCTGAAGCTTCCGGCATTGTGTCCGTCACTCCCAAGCTTTTGTGGCCAGTCGAGATAAGGGCGCTTTTCTTACAGGCGGCTGCGCCCCGTACGCGCTCCAGCGCCCTCCTTTTATTCAGTAGGATTAGCGACGCTTCTTTTCTTCCTTTCTTTCTTTCTTTCTTTCTTTCTTTCTTTCTTTCTTTCTTTCTTTCTTTCTTTCTTTCTTTCTTTCTTTCTTGTCTTCGGCCGCTTTACGCATGCGACAATAGTGGATACGCCGGTAGGTGCATGTGAGTCCGAATATCAGATGTAGTAGCCGCTTCGTCAGAAGGAGCCTCTTCACCGAAGAGAAAGAATGAAAAACTTCCGAAAGCTAGGGCATTTTTATGGAGAGTACCTAGCTCTTCCACTGAATGAATTAGATAGCAGCGTATCTTGTTATTCTAGGGCACAGTGCAGATGATAAAAAATAAGAGAAAAATGATGTCACTTGCTTGAAGACCTGGGCCACGCGCATCTACCTTCCCGGGATTTGTGGCACGCGGCTGCCAGGATGTTGGCGCCCTAGTATAGGCCAATATAACAAACAGCACCACCCTGTTAGCAAGGAATCAGGTACGGTCTAATATCGAATGTGCACGCCAAAGTACTTCGTCACCATTTCGTAACGCAAAGGTAGAGCTTCAGGATGATACGAGACGCGCAAAGCTATTCTGGAATATCTTTCCAACAGGGTGCTCCACTGTTCCCAGTAGCACTCATCCCCAATGAGTGACGCGATACGTAGCGCTACTCGTTCATTTTCCTCCTTCTTTCGTTCCTCTAGTTCTAGCCGCATGGCGTGATGTCCATCTCAGAAAAAAAAAAAATCGCTTGTCTGCTTCTTTTTATATTTCGGTGGTGTCTATTATGTGTGCATGAAACTACTACAACAATAATACTTTTAATGCAATCAACCTTTTTGTCATGGTTGATGTCATGAGGTAGCAGCGGGCAAAAAGGTGAATGAATGAATTGCCTGCCCAATAGGCATCCCACCAGTCACCGCGAAACTTCATAATCGGTTCTTAACGAAACTTAGTTTCCTTTGCAGAACTATCGCAATCCGTTCTGCTTTCTACTTTGCGTTAGGCGACGTGACAGTTTTTCACTCTAACTGCGTTACGCATTCAAACTGTTTCGGCCTCCACGCTCGGGCGCTTCACACACTTACCCACCTGTACCCTTCCAAGTCCCCTTGCCGTGGCAGCCGCGGCCCGCTTCAACGCACGACCGTTTCAGAAATATCTCTGATCGCTTGCGTCCGTGTGCATGGAGTACACACTCGCGTGTCAGACGCGTACGCGTTGGTTCCACTTCTGTCCCCGTCGTGGGTTTCGGTTGCCCTCTCACACGGCGGCGGCGGGAATCGTACCACGACGCGTTCGAGACGCTGGCGCCTGGCAAGGCTATATTTAATACTTTGACGTGCTTCAGCCCAGGAGCGAGGGACCACACATCACGACGCTGATCTTGAATCGCTGCGCACGAATTTGGCACGCTCCGACCGCGTCCCAGACGTCGCAGAAGCACGCTGCTCTCCTGCGGGATTTGTTTGTTCCCACCCCTTGTAGGAGACGCGTGCTTGCTGCGTCATCGTCATGTTATCGCAGACAGACCGCTTCGCTTGACGCTGCTGGTGCTGAATCGAGAGCAAATGTCGACGTGGAGCAACCGCACGGAAGTGTGGTGAATTGGACAAGCTGAATTCTGGAACTGCAAAAAAAAAAGAAAACGAGGCGATAGGGTATGATTGCATAAAGATAACAGAAGAAAAGTAGTTTATTAAAGTGTGTTCTCAAAAAACAAAAAACATTACCAACAGAATTACAGCTACGTGCTTGAGTAAAGAATTGCCACAGAAAAGAATAAAATCCTCATTTAGGTTGAACCAACTATCAAAAGATGCAGCAGTAACATTCCTTGATTTGGGTGTATAAGAGGTCGAAGTGGCAACGGAGTTTGGCCGTAACTCATGAAAGAGCTCTTAACTAGAATTATTCCTAAGAGCATATGCTAGGTAACCCTGATGCTGAACATATTATTAGCGAAGGCTGTCGGTGAATGGACAAAAACGCTTACAAACGAAGAGTTTTGTAAATTCAACCCTTCATTTGTAAGTGCTCGTGCTCCTATGCAATGGCCGATCACTTTCACCAATGTTGTGTGCGACATCAGGATCCGATGTCATCTCCTCCTGGGTAGAACTCTAACGTAAGAACTTCTTTCTGGTTACTGGCTCAGTTTGTTGAGGTTACTACCAACCTATTAGCGACGTCTAGTGACTTCAAACATTTCTGCAGATGCAGCCAAACACGCACGAGTGGGCAAACCAAAATTAAAGCTGCTACTTGAGTTTTCGTCCTTAGGTAAGAACAAACGAAGTAGACAGGCTTCTCAATTAAAGGTATACCAGTGGCCGATATGACGCAGCGATTATTTTCGTTAGAGTCTATTGAATTTTTATTATTCCCCGCCCACGGCCAGACGATGGTGACAATGTAGGGGAAGCGCCGTTCAGACCACTGACTTAGTACGGGAAAGAAATGAATGACTTTGTAGAAATTCAGGCCCCTGTGACCGCTTTCACCGAGTGACAGAAACCAATCCCTAAGGCAACGCTTTTGCTAAATGGATGGGCCGGAAGCAATGACAAAGCCAGAACCACGTCATGGACGCCATGTTTTGAACGCCCCCAATTTGAATACTAGTGCTATCACGGCTCAGGTTAGCTGAGAGTGGGCAGTGCTCAGCAGAATACGCGAAGGAAGCACACTGCACAATGTCGACGGCAAGTCCGCGCATTTGTCGATTACTGAGTGGAGTGATTTAGGTGTGACGTGCGTGAAATAAACAACGACAGTTGCAGAACAGAATGTCAGTAAGAGCGATGTGTACATATTGCAGCTAGGCCAGGCGCGACCACTGGAAGGGCACCCCCACGACGTGAAGACGCGTAAGTGGGCGGCTCTCAGCACGCGAATGTCGAAGTGCACGACTAGAAGTTGTGCGCTATGCATCTCGTATAGCGTGGGCTTGCGTTCTGTCGAAACAGTGCCTCAGCGGCAGGCCGGTGTTGTGCCTTGCGTCATGACGGTATCAATCGCCGACTCGTTTTGACAATAAACGGATACAATGACTGTATTCTGCAATGTAGCGATATATGGGGCTGAAACGCCAACCCAGAAATTTGACAGGAAGTTGTACGCGGGCTGCGCCGTGAGCTACATGCAGAAGTGATTTGCGTAAACCTAATTGACTTACACACGACGGTAGGGATCAGAGATCGAACACGGGCAGATAATGTACCATTTGTCACTAAGAACAAGTTGCTCTAGACTGATGACGTTGCGCGTAAACCGATAGCCTGCGCTCTTTTAGAGAGTAACAGAAACGGTGGCAAGTTAAAGAGCCCGCAGTCGAGTGCTACCGAGAATTAGGGGAGCGCAGATACATTGCATCGTGCAGGCGCTCCTTCCCGTGCGAATACGGCCGGCAATTGCTTCGTTAGAGCTCAGTAAACACAAAAGTTCTGTGCCGGTGAGCTTGAGCAGCAAAGAAAGTGCTGACCAGGCACCGGCAGTGTCTAAATGAACTTCCGTTCTATCTAATTAAACGAAATGAAGGCATAAAAGGTCTACATATAAAGTCGCCTTATGGGTATCTCAAAAGCACACAGAGCTCAAAATGAAATAGCGCGTAATATTCAGCAAGTTCTTTGACTTTCTTACTTTTATATTGTTTAATTTGGCTACTGAAAACGTGCAACTGGCTGTGTGTCATTTTGGAACAATCCTCCAGAATGATTGCTTATGTGCTAGAACCTTACTAGTAATTGCACAGACGCAACGCACTAACAGGCAGTGGGCGCTCAAACTTACAGCAGGTTTATTGTTGCAAGGTCGCATGTATATAAGGGTTTGCAATCAAATTACAACAAACAAAAACGAACGAAAATGTGCGACGCATAAAGAAATTCACGGACATACCTGCTGACATACCTGCAATACTCTAGGCTCACCAGTTGTCTTGCAGAAATTCCCCACCATCTTGAGCCATATACTTTATACTTTTCTTTACTTTTCTTTACCCGCAATTTAAGATAGTGCTTTTTTAATCACTCTGACTTTCCGCATCAGCCGTATGTTAGTGTTGCTTGTCTGTGCTCTTAGTAACGTTCTTGCACATAAGCGGGCATATGAAAGGTCATTAACTATAGCCCGCTTCACAGCACTCCTGAATGGGCTTGCGTCGCTGTTACAGAAGTTCTAAGGTATGCTTAAGTGTATCAAAGTTAGTGACTTACTTTACTGTGGATAAAATTATCACAATTCTTCTTTCAACAAGTAGCATACGTTGCCTTAACATACCATTGCACGCATAACACCGAGTTCATTTAGCAGGAAATTACCAGCTGCGCTAATGCTTCGCTGCACACAGATTCAAACATCTGTGGGGGATAGTATGTGTGTGTGTGCTCACTACCGTTCCACTACGTAACACAAACCAGCTGTTCTGGCTTGGCGCCTAAGGTGCTGTGCTGCTAGGCACGACATCGCGGGATCGAATCCCGGCCACGGCGGCCGCATTTCGCTGGGGGCCACATGAAAGAACGCCCATGTTTCGTGAGCTGTGGGCACGTTAGAGATACCTGGCTGGTCAAAGTTATTCTGGAGTCCTCACTAGAGCATTCCTCATAATCAAGTTGCGCTTTTGGCATGTAAGGACCCCGAATTTGATTTAGTTCAGTACGTGACACCCATAGCACGAAAGCGAACTGTGCCCCTGCTAACTGCATCGTGGCCTGAAATTTCTGCGCCAGCCCCTCTCAACACGATTTTGATGCGGTAACGTTATTCACCAGCTTGCGTTTTAATGGAACCGAGAAATCGGCCTGGAAGCTCTGCGAAAGCTTTTGAAAAGCCGAAACGATAAAATAATTGATCTATGATCTCTCAGGGACGTATACCGACGCTAAGGTTCTGTAAAAGAAGGAAGTTTGTTTTTTTCATTTTCTGAACGAAATGGCCTACATTAACAAAACACTTTTACGCTAGAATTGTGCTCAAGCGTAAATTTAGTCGAATGCTGATGTTGGACATATCATTAAGAAGGATGGCGGGCTAGTTGCAAAGATCACTTACAAAACAAAATATTTGTGAATACAGCCACAGCATTCTTTGTTCTGCCAACGAATAAATATAAATTGGTTTTTGAAGCAATACGTTGCCAGTAAAAAAAAAAACTCCTTGACTGTGGGCTTTCGGCGCCCCTTTACCGCCCACCGTTCAACGGCCCGAACCTACCCTGCAGAAGGTGTCACGCTTATTCCAATCGCTCAAAACGTTGCACCAAATCGCGCTTACCCAGCGTGACGCAGTTGCGATGTGTAGCAATGTCCTTTAACGTTTGCTTCTTCCTTACACTCTCGCGTGCTTTTGACTCGCGCGACACCGCAGCCGTTCGAACTTTTTCTTTCGATGTCCTTTGCCTCGGCAAGCACGCTCTTCGGCCGTCGCTCAAGAGATGCCAAAACGCGGACTGATTGTGGGTCTCTGGGTTGCCACGACGTTGCGGAAGAACGAACAACGCCTGCGGCTCAGGCAACGCGCAGTGGCCCCGGATGGCGAAATGTCGAGAGTGTGTTCGATGGGCGACGCGGCGACGCGCAGGGGTTAAGCTCGTGACGGGCACCGTCCAGCATCGGGCACGCTCTCCGCCAACGACAGAGTTGTCAGCGCGTGAGGGGCATCCGCAGCGCAGGCCTTTTGAACTCTGGATTCGCGCTGCCTTCGCCTTCGGCGCCACTGGGAAACGGAGAACGTCTCAACCGCGCGGGTACCGCGCGCGCGGCCCACTTTCGCATCATCGGACGTCGCCCAGCGGGCGTCTTGCAATCGCCGTGCACGTGTTGTGCTTGTCAGTCGTGGTTTAGAATTGAGCAATTGGTCAGGTATTAAGGAAAAAGGTACGAGTACTCTTAAATTTGAAACTTCCGCGTGCAGCAGTATACTAGTCGGCAACCGGTGGACATCGAAGTGGAATGTAAAGTCAACACCAAAAGTTTATGGGATGCAGTTTCCCCTTCACATGTGAATTCGTGCACTCTTAAGGCAGGATACCTTGTTTTTAATGAATCACTGTGTAACTGGCAAAGGCTACTACATGCTGGAACACATAATTCGAGGATGTGTGACCACGCTTCGCGAGAATTCAGCACCTTGACACAGCCTGCGGCCCGTAAACATTTGCGGTTGACTGCGCACATCGTACTTCGCGAATTGACTGTGAAGGCGAAACCGTGGACACGGGATCGTAGGAACGGAGTCAGAGCCGCAGGTTTGCACGGATTCTGCGGGTGGCCGACGTGAACCGCGTGGACCCCGGGATCACAGTGCTGGGCACCGGCATCTGACTCCGCCAGCTTGTTTGTGTCTGAGCGAACGTAAACGCTATTAAATGCGCCCCCGTAGTCGTCGTAGCTCCCTGGTAAATTTGCATTCAGTGACCCGGAGAACTCCCGCTCCTAGTTATAGCGTGCGGAAGAACAATACGAGCGCTATACTGAAGCGCCCATATTCAGATGTACTTCACCAGCCGTCCGCAGCGCAACCATTCTTTTTCTTTTCTTATCTTCCTGCGTGGAGGCACTGGTTGCTTAGCGCGTATAGGTTACACCAGAAGGCTCCAACAGAACAGATCTACGCAAAAGGTTTCAAATAAGAGACGCAATAAAGTCTAAGCGCTCGGTTATTTCCATTAATGCAACTAGAAAGTACTTTCTTATTATGTGTCTCTTGTTCTAACATCAAGCTACATCAGATTTCGTGCGCAAAGCATTTAGGTAAGATTGTCGTTCGTGGGCAACGAATAATAATGGTACTCTTGCGAGAGGCGTACAGGCGAATGGGCTGCGCGTAGGAAAACGGCCACAGGAAGCGCCTATAGACATACCGTAGGGTAAATGGAGTAATAAAATGGACCAACTACTGCACATGAAAAAGAAAGAAAAAGACTTGATTGTCCCGGAAATGCGGCGTAGTCGGTGCCTGCGAAGACAAACACGTAGACGAGAAAAGTAAACAATCTATATTTACACGCACGCTCTCCTGAACTATCCTCTTCTCGGAAAACTCGGTGCGAAACAAAATTGCGAGCGCGGGTGCGTCTCGATATAGTAGGATACGTCTCGACGTAGCAGTCTCGACGTAGGATACGTCTTGACGTAGTAGGATACGTCTCGACGTAGTAGGATACGTCCCGGCGTAGTTGTGCGTCACGGATACGTGTCGCTTGCGGTGAGAAAATACTTGCGATCCCTTTCTAGACGAGGATCCTTTCACGACCCATGCTGACTCGCTTTCGCCTCTCCAGTTTCGCTTGAGCCGACAAAACGCGGCGTTGAGTTTCACGCTCGATTGCCTAACCCGGTTACATCCTCCAAGACCGCCCACATTTGCGAGGCGATTCTACGCAAGAGCAGACACTTCGCTCTTTTTTTTTTTACAGAATTCTGGAATACTATTCTCGTGAGATTACATCGTCTTGCGAGGGTATCCGCGATGGCACATCGCTGTCTTTTGTGCTTTGCAGCTTCGAAGCGTCTTAAGCATGTAGCGACGGGGATCACATAATCGCAACGCCGAGCAGAGGTGAACGCTTCCAAAACTACCGTTGCGTGCAACAGAGCCGGCTCCTCTCTGAGTGATCTCGAGCCAGTTGGCGTGAACATTTTAACGTGCGGAGAGGCCACATTTCTGCATCCTGATTATGAACGAACCGACTGGCGCCGTAAAGTTGGGATAATTCGCCATATATTAGTGAGCAATGCGCTCGTGTACGGCGAAGCTTTCAGCCAGGAATGAGTGCCGTTTCGAAGCCTACGCTGCTGGACAGAACCGAATTTGTCAACCCTGAACAAGTTGTAACAGAGCGTCGGGTTGTGGGAGAGGTCGTTGTCGGTAGTTGTTGACAATTTGAGACACATCGACGCACCTTTATAACAGTCGGGTAAAAAGAAGAAAGAAAGACAGCTGGGCATTTGGCAATACGCCGGGACGGTAATCCTTTGTCCCTTTCCTTTCTTACCTTTTCCATAAACAAGTGTTTACGACAGGTTCTGTGCAGGTGCTTCATGCCTTGCGGGTTACTTCCGCGTTTCGTTTTATCTTGTTTGTACCGGAACAATACGTGCTGCAGAAGCGTCTTCCTGCAAGCAGCCCTGTCATGACCACTCCGCACGGCAGCAGGCCAGCGCATGTTTCTGAATATGAGAGGAGGCAAAGTGAGGTGATAAGCTCTGCCCATGTCCGGGCGGGGTGCTGTGCTCAAGAAAACGCGTTTCCCTCGTCGCAGCCCGTCAGGGATTGAGGGGTGACGGTGTCGCTTTCGCTGTGTCTCTGTGTTTTTTTCTCTAAGCAGGGATATTTGCAAGCAATACGTTTTCGTCACTCACCTTCAGTCTGCACGAACGCTGGCTTTGTCCGCCGTAAGGACTCGATCTGTGGTGGGTAAGCAGAACTTCGTGTCGTCCCATCTTAACATCCCAGCCGCAGGGCAGGCGCGGGCTATCAGCTAAAATACTTTCCGGAGCTAAGCAATCAATCCTGGGCACTTGCCGGGCAGACGGGAGCTGCATGCCACCTTGGCCCGTCAGCGGATTTCGGGCTACGGTATAGTCACTCACTCGCAAACCGCTTAAGCCGCGCGCCAGGCTTAGTTCGAAGAAAGCGCGAGAGCGGGGACCAATCCGGTCGTTAACCCCGTCGCTTTTGTGTTTCCTCAGCCCTGCATGTAAACGGTGCAGGTTCCCAGCCAACTCACACGATGTCTGGAAAGGAAGCAACACTTTCTGCTTCCACACCGAATGGCTAGAAATGCAGAGGGCTGGTTTCTATGCAGGCGGTGGCAACTTTGACGACTATCGCCGCGCATAAGGGAGGTTTTCCTACTTGGTCGCCATTGGGACCAGGCAGTTCGAGCGAGTTTAGTGATGATGTTGGGGCAAACCGCGCTACGGTGCGATCTTGTCTATTATACGAAGTCGATGGCGAGGCGATATTAAGAAATCGTTTCTTCGCGATTTTCTCTGTTATGCGCAAACAACTGGTCGTGTTCGTTGGAGGTAGGGTTTATAATAAAGTGAATGTATTTTGCTATTATGCGCTTTACATACTTCTAAACTTTCTTAGCGCCTTCTTCTTATTATTTTTAATATATTTATCACTATTACTATTATAGTTGTTAATATTAGTATTAGTGCTTTCTTAATGGTTTTCATCCGGTGTATGAGTGTGTTAATTAACTTCGGTGTTGTGATATCCGTCCCGTATTCATTGCCTTCAGCCTTTGCACCTGAGCCCATTCAAAACGTTGAGTTCCACACAGCTAAGAATTCCATGAAAAAGTGAGTTCAAGCCTGGACGTCTGAACATTTACGCTTTTGGGGATTCATTTACCAACTATTACGCAGCGCTTTCACTGTGCTTGAGGTGGCAACATATACAGGCATGCCTCGATTGACATATATTTTGTGGCACCATAACGACGCGGTTGATATCTACAAATATTTTACCCTGAACAGCGTGAATGGTATAAGATTTCCTTTTTGTTTCTCTTTCTACTTTTTGTTTCTACCAAGCCTGTCTTAAGCGATCCATTCACTGGATATTCAAACGCATTGTTCAAGGATACGAAATGCGTGCCCCCGTCTTTGAAAAGACGACGACGCAAAAACAAATCCTATACACGGAATGCACCCACCAATTCAGAGTAGAGAAAAAAAAAAGGTATGATTGCAGATGTCTGAGAAGCGCTCTGTTTCTAATGCAGTTCTAACACGCTGTGCGCACTGCCATATATAACTTTTACCGTAACTTTTTTTTTTTTACAAATGGAGTGGCATACCGGCGCGGATGCCTCTGGGTTTACAGTAGGTAACACAAAATGAAGAATAATTGAGTATGCAGTGCTGAATTGCCGTTCTACAGTAGCAGCGAAGCCACACATACCTTTAGAAATATCTCGGTACAAGAGAAGCGGAAACGAAAATCGAATCGCGACGCCGCATTGAAGTTCTCCCTCCTGGCTTGTCGTGACGTCATGGATTTCGTGACGTCATGGCATCTGCTTGAGCCTAGTTAACGTTACACCTGTAAGAAGCTAACCCCTTCGTACTGCAAGAACTTAGGAATTCTCGAGGAGTTTCAGCGCCGAACGGCGGCCCACATACAAGCAAATACCAAATAATTTGACATCCGCGGCAGCACGCTGGCGCACCTGCGTTGTGGTTTCTGTCTGAAATTTCAAAACACGTCCAACGCTGACTCAGTTTCACTGCATTTAATTTCCCTATTACGCGAAACGTAAGAAAATAGCACGTTTAAAGAAAACTATCGGTCTAAAATTATTAAGAGGTACTCTTTATGAGCGTCCCTTTAAGAGTATAGGCTAAGACTGAGCACAATCTATCTGGAAAACGCAATGCCTGACACGCTCATTTATCACTACAACGGGAGCAGTAGCGGCACAAGGCGCGCGAGCTCAACTTAAGTAATACAGAGATACGTGCGGAGAACGAGAGCCCGTTCACTCGTGAGCCAGAAGTTACTCGACCTACCACGGAATCGCTTTGCGGATATTACCTTACATGGCGCTCCACTTCCCAACTTGTTCGACGCACGAGATCGGGCGCTTTCTCTTCCGCAGCTAGCCGTCTCTTGTTTCGTTTTTCCTTTACCTTGTAACACAGGCCGGCGAGCGAAACTCACTCACGATTCCCGAAAAAAAAAAAAGCGGTGTCCTTTGTTCTGCGATGACGTGAAGATAGCGAGTTACCGCCGAAACGCGAGCTCTTGCGGAGGCCTGGATGGGTGTCAGTTGGCCGTGCACTCTTGTTTGTTTTTTGTTTTATTCACGCTCGCATTCGCCCACGTACAAACACGACAGCTGTCTCGCACTTTGACGGTCGATGGTCCGACGAGTGCAAAATACATCCTCCGCTCGGCAGCCATCTCGAAATGCGGAAGAACGCGGTTTCTCCTGTCGCACCGCGTGTTACGACAGAAAGTAACGCGAAGCAGCGACATCGCGGTGTAGCCGTCGCGTGCTTTCATTTTCCCTTGGCCACTTCTTCCCGAAGCCGGGCATTTTTTCGTGACTTCGAAAACACTATCTCGTCTTCACTCGCGTTTGGAGGAAACGAAAATGGACCCTAGTATGTGGGCGCCTTTCTTCCGTTTGAGGAAGTTGTCTCCGACGCTGTGGCATTCGCGGCGCTTTCTCGAATGGTTCGAGATCCCGCTTCCGTTTATCACGTGGTGGTCTCCCAGATGCAGTTTTTTCTGTTGTTGTTGTTGTTGTTGTTGCCTATCGGGACTTTGCTTTGGATGCCGTTGCACTCGCTAACAGGGGTAACGAGCGTGCATATCTGATCGCGAACAGTCAGCTGAGTGAAACGAGACATACAATATGACACGCAATTTTTGAAGAGCAACTTACATTGTTCGAAAGCATTTTCATTGACCCAGTTCACATATTTGTCTACTAGATGCGTGGGATTTCTTTCGTAGCTGCGTAGAAGAAGTCTGACGGTGGAGAATGGGCGAAATTTCATTGAGATGATAAGACGTTAGCATAATTAGAATTATTTTTATTGTAAGTAGGGTGTACGATTAGCCGAAGCATTGCAAAATTACCGCGCTGATTGCCCGTCGCAGCTATGAAGTGAACTCTGGATACATAATTCAAAGGAATCTAAGACTCCAACCTGAAAAACGCGATAAGGTTGGGACGTGCATAGCTTTCCGGGGGAAACAAAGCAATAGGGCGTTATTTACCCATCATGATATGGAAGCAAGTAGATTTCTTAATCATATTTCCACGATACATTTGGCCATGTAATTACTCGCTCGATCATTGCCGGGCTAAAGAACCTTCGTGCAGAAATCAGAAAAAGAGATCAGATGCATTGATTGGGAAAGTCAGAAAAAAAAACTGAATTTGTCATTGCCGCAAGTATTCATTTACCGAAGTCTGTAGACGACTTTAGAAAGCGGCGTGCATCCTCATGCGGCCACCGGCAAGGCGTTATGGGAATCTTGATGGAAGGCGCTCCGTCGTCTTCTTTACTTGCAACCACCCGAGCACGATGTGCCTCGTCTAATTGGAGTCAACTGTTTCTTCTACCAACCCGCCGTGGTTGCTCAGTGGCTGTGGTGTTGGGCTGCTGAGCACGAGGTTCCGGGATCGAATCCCGGCCACGGCGGCCGCAGTTCGATGGGGGCGAAATGCGGAAACACCCGTGTACTTCGATTTAGGCGCACGTTAAAGAACCCCAGGTGGTCGAAATTTCCGGAGTCCTCCACTACGGCGTGCCTCATAATCAGAAAGTGGTTTTGACACGTAACACCCTATTTTTTTTTTCTTCTACCGCGTTAGCTAATAATAGCGCAATAGGTTGCATAGCACAACAGGGATTACCGCGACGCAGGGGACCAAAAAATACCGTGCCGATATCGCAGTCATCACGTCTCCTGGCAATCGGTGCGCCGAGTACATCCGTGATCCGACGCCCGCTTTTTTTTTTTTTTTGCTTTCCGGGTATATGTGCAGCGAAGCTCGCGAGTCGCGACCTACGTTTGCTAAAGGGACGAAAGGTGCAACCGCGACACATTGCTGATAAAGCGGTGGTACGCGATTAGAACATGAAATTCCATGTACGCTACTACTTGCATTTCGGCTGTCGGTATGCCCGAGACACCTGTGGCTTCTGGCAGCAGTCACGTGCGTTTAAAGCGATTCGGCCGCGTAAATGGTTTCTCGTGATGTTTTCAGCCTTGTTATGTGTTATGCACTGGAATGTTGCACGTGCCAGTGACAATACCGAAAATGTTATTTTGAACGGATGTCCACGAACGTGTTTCTTCAACGCGGTTAGACATGTTGCCGGGGTTCTCTGATGGTTTGCGCGTAAACATTCCGCTCTGCTGCCGCTTACTCCCAAGTGTGCGCGCAGAAATGCGCCTTGGTGTATATACCGGCCACAAACACGATGATCCTGCGAGTGTGTTTTTGTGTTTCTGTTTTTTTATATTTAAGTGCACGTGAGAGCACAATGTTTAACAGAACGCTGCTGAGAGAGAGAGAGAGAGAGAAAACATTTATTTATCATGACTTTGTGGGACTTCCTCGCAGGGTGGAGCCCTTAGATCAGGGCCCCATTGGCTCGCGCCACTCCGCGTGCCCGCCGGATCAGCCGTCACTGCTCTTGCAGGTCTGAGCTGGTCAAAATTATGGAGTTTTACGTGCCAAAACCACTTTCTGATTATGAGGCACGCCGTAGTGGAGGACTCCGGAAATTTCGACCACCTGGGGTTCTTTAACGTGCACCTAAATCTAAGTACACGGGTGTTTTCGCATTTCACCCCCATCGAAATGCGGCCGTCGTGGCCGCATTTCAGCAGCCTAACACCATAGCAGCTCAGCAGCCTAACACCATAGCCACTGAGCAACCGCGGCGGGTGTGAGTTGGTCAGCGCAGTCTCCCAGGAGAAAGGGAAAGGTGAAGGAATAGGGGAGTAGCCAGGAGGGTGTGGGCACTCCCAGGTGCAATGATATACTGTGGGCTTTGCTCCACAATAGGGACAGCATGAGGGATATTGTGTGGGGTGGAAGAAACTCCTATTGATTGCAGAAGCCCTCCGACAACGTTTACCAGCCTTTCGCACGTTTCCCGGACAGACAGCGTCTCGGACATTTCTCGCGAAACGGAGCTTGCATCGACAAACGTAGCCGAAGAGCCCGCGAAACGAAGCATGAGCTGCCGACCCCACGCATCCCACCTTTCCGTGCACATAGGGTCAGAGTAGCGGCGCAAGCTCTGGTTGGCTCACGACGCCACGCCCACCCACTGGGACCAATCAGAGCGCCCAGTTTTCCGAGCGTTTCGATGGCGAGCGGCATCGTATGTATAGCTACGTAGCGCATGCCTGTAAAGCATGGTCTCCAAAACCGAAACTGACACTCCAGATTCCCATAATGCCGCGTTGGCACCGCAGGCTTTGCCGACTTTTCTAAGGTCACCCATTCACGCACGCTGGATAGCTTTCGCACTTCCGAGTCCAACGTGTGCCTGGCCGATCCTGGGACGTTCTGAAGACGATAGGAAACGCTCAAATTGCGGCTTTCATAATAACTTTTGTTTACTTGGTTAGTTGGCTCGCATATTAGGTCCGCTTTCATGCTACGATCGTGTGGGCGTGAGGGTGGCATGTCCGGCAGTCGAACCGGTGGCCTTGTTCACAGTAGCACAACGTTGTAGACTCTAAGCGCTGCGGCCCGTTCTTCGGAATCTTTGTGTGGCAAGCCCCATTGTTAAACAGTGAACGTGAGCGCCCGCTACGGCCTTTTACGCAGAAGCGTAATTTTTCTTCGTGGCAACCAGTACGCCTGCGCAAGCAGCCGCTGTTTATCTAATTGCCTCCGCGTTGCAGCCTGATGTTTAGCCACTTACAGTACATGCTGTGAAATTGCACAAGCTGCAAAAACAGTTAAGAAGAAAACGGAGAAAAAGAAAAAGAAAGATAGTTGCTTTTTGCTCCGGTTTGGCTTCATCGTTACATAACGTTGCGGAGAAAACGGTCGCTTGAAGGGCAGCGCACGAAATCCTGTCGGGAGCGTCGTCCTCCATCCAGTTTGCGTGAGTAATGGTTTTAAGGCGTTGTTGCAGCGGGCGGCGTTAGCAGTCTTTTTACCACTGCGGCCTGTGTGCTTTTGTCACTCACAGGACAATTTCTTTGTTTCCAGAACGCCTGTAGACGTGATTAGGCGAGTTGCGCAGCCGCCGGCATACTCCCAGAATGCGTTGTTTGCATAAGTATGCCGCCCTGCTTGCTCAAAGTCGTGAGTTCTCTATACTGCGTTCGATCTGCCAAGAGCGGGCATCTGTTTCCTGGAACGAACCCATTGTTTCTGAGTTTATAAACATTTAAGCATATATGCAGCCTTCGTGGCCTGGAATGCGGAAGTCTTCTTTCATTTCTTCTTTTGTTTAATTGCTTTGGTTTGGTTCATGTCTTATTTGGTTTGGGGTGTTTGCAAAGGAGATTGAGGGCGCTTTTGTATCGAAACTCTGTAAACGAACCATGAACTGGAATGTCGTTTCTCTGGATACTTTTGCTTTCGCACTGCCCCATAGACATGAACATACTCTTTGCTCGACATTTAAGTGTCATTATTGAAGATATTAAAACATACGAACGAATGAATGAATGCAATCAGCAATATTTCATCTACCATGGGAAGGGCATAGCGTTAAGTATGCCTCTCCAAGTTTCCTTCTTTCTATTAGTTTATAGTTCGTAGAATTGTCGATATTTTTGAATTGACATAATTGCATCGTTCCTCTAAATGCGTGGTATACTTAGCTACACCCAATTTTATGGAAACAACACAATTCAGCGCAGCCTGCAGATATGTTTACAGATACTTCTCCCAAAACTTTCCTGTATTTGCTTGTATTTGTTAAAGTAGATTGCCCCTGTAATTCACGTGTTCGGTGCGCTTGGGAAATGGTGCATCACTTAGAGAATCGCGAAGACGACGAGAGACAGTGCGCTTACATGAAAGTGACAATTCTTTCTGCTACAGAAACCATATAAAGAATCCACAATGAATCTATTGCCTGTGAAAAGTAATTAAGTTATCATTTTTTTTGCTGAGGAAAGGTATGTATATATCTTTTATATACTGAACGAAATGAAACAGTGCTGAATATAGGCAATATGAAATATGGCGCTGAAACTTCAGCGCTGGAAGGTCAGTGTGGCAATACAGATCTCCAAATTTGCTTTTTGTTTTATTTTGGCCGTTATAATGAAGGAAAATTTATCCAGAACATGGCGGCGGCAGTCTTTCGGGTTTTTTTAAATATTGAAATATCATTTTTTTTACTTACGATAACTAACTACGCCCGAGCAGACGTGCCCGAAATTTATGACGTCATGGCCAGCCGGTGCCGGAACTCCATTGCAGCGTTGCCACCGGTGTTTTGTTTTGGGAATTTGCTGGCCTGTACACTCGAAATTTCAGAACCCTCCTGGGCGTATAAAGAGTGTTTGATTGATGAGGATAGCTATAGGGGCTTGTTGGTACGCCATATCTTATTTTGTTGTAGCGCAAGCTGAACAAGGACAACAGATAGCGCTGTGTGAGACATATGTGCCTTTCTGTTGTCCTTGTTCAGCTTGCGCTACAATGAAATAAGATGTGTTTCATTGGTCACGTGGCTAACACCCCAATCATTAGAAGGTAAGATAATGTAGTCAGAGGGGATAAATTAGGACTTCTTATTTGGCGGTTCTTTGGGGCAAGAAAGCTACCAATGACAGGCGCACCAGACGAAACGATAACTGCATGCAATAAACTTTCATACAGTGGCGAGTTGGGAAATTTGTTTGAAGTTAGTTTTCATAGCTATCGCGCTGGGAACCTCTCGTGTTAGATATATTGCTGCGTGCCAGGAAAATTGCTACGCAATATTTAATTACGTGTTTTCGTAATTGCTGGTGTAGCTTGATCTTGCTGTACAGAATTATAACCTTGAAGCCAAAGCTGTTGGGCATGGGCAAAGCACGCACCTTAAAGGGGTAAACATTTTCAGAGTGGACTGTAATATACGTGTACACTCTTTCGAGCTTATCTTGTCCCCAAACGATAATCGTTATCAGTCTTGCTTCCGTTTCCCGCCTTCAAAACTCTGCGCTCGTTACTTCCCTGTCACGAATGCTTTGACACGCTGATAACGTGCATGCCATTGGTGCCTTGGAAGCACTGGTCGCGCAGCGTTAGAGAAAGACCAAGCACGTGAGATAGGCAACGACTATTGTTCGGCGACTAGATACGCTCGAAAGGGTGCGACCTTTTTTTAGAGCGCGTACCAAAGCATGCACTTGGCTTACGAACGTTTTCTTTTTTTTCGTTCTCGAGAGAAGTAATTTACTAGCAGAAGTTAAAGCCGCCGTTCTTTGGTGCATCTTGGAGAGCACCACAGCAGGAATTGGGTGCGCTGTGCTAAAGCACCGTGCAACCGCTGCGGTCGCACGGTGCTTTAGCTAAGCCTGCGGGAGACGCTAGAGAAACTCCTTAAGCCAGGCGTCTTTTCTTTTTTTTTCCTCGGTAGCCTAGTAAGCGCACCGTTTCCTCACCCGTGGCCGCCAAACACTGTCTGCGCACAGGCGCCAGCAGAAGCCCGGCACATCGTCGCACCGACGCCAAGTACGCGTCCAGCGGGTGATCGTGACCCAACCGCTGGGAGCC
The DNA here is from genome assembly GCF_038994185.2 of Dermacentor albipictus. Taxonomy (NCBI): domain Eukaryota; kingdom Metazoa; phylum Arthropoda; class Arachnida; order Ixodida; family Ixodidae; genus Dermacentor; species Dermacentor albipictus. The sequence continues at coordinate 80,287,991 of NC_091830.1, read as the reverse complement.
AAATGGCAACGGACGGTGGCGGCGCGTACGAATGCGTGCGCTCTCGTGAGCTCGCCGAAGTCGGTTTCCTCGCTTTGTGGCTCTTCTCTTGTTTACTTCCTGTTATTCGGCTTCTTTTCTTTCCTTCCCTCCTTCCTGCTTTCTTCTTTTTTTTCTTTCTCGACTTTCCGGCCGGCATCGTTCGATTCCGCGCCTCTTGCAGTGGTCCGTTTGGAAACTGGAATCCTGAACCGTTTACGGGTTGGTTAGCGCCCCCCTGTCACGAAACGCAACTGTACCCAGAAGCACCGACACGGAAAAGGGCGGCAAACGCCTGTCTAAGTGCTCAGTTACAAACCGTGGGACTAAATTTGGGTCAACAGGCGTGCATATATCCAGTTGAAAAGAAGTGCCCAGCGAGCACCGGGGCCTTTCTCGCGAAATGTAGCTCAAGTTAGCGGAATGTTCCATCCAACGAGATTGAGATATGCTATAATAGAGGCATAGTGGGGATAGTTTTACTAGTTGGGGTGCTAAGAGGGTGAAACAATCTCAAAAGACGAACGACGAACTCGATGAGAACAAAGAAAAAGCGGGTGCGCTGACTCTAAATTGAAGTTTATTGGGAAAAAAAAAAGAAAAGTGAGCATGTTAACAAAACGTTTCACAAGACGCATCTGGCGCACTAAAGAAAGCTGGAACATGATAGGAAGAAAACAACTAAGGAAAGCAAATGTAGGGCAACAAACAAGTAGTCACAAAGCCCATGTCAATAGGACGGCATGTGGCTCGAGCTGTGTACGGCATGTCACGTGAACTTGATGGTATGCGAATGTGTGGCACATGTTCCTTGCGTTACAAGTGTTTCTCTTTAGGTTGTACAGATTTTCTACCATACTCCTGTTTTTTGTCCACCAGGTGGTGCGTAAGAAATGCTCTATATGCGAGTCTTCTTTCGGTGAAATTAAGTTGGAAATCAACTCACTGTTTCGTAGTTTCTTCTCTTGTTCTTTGGCGTTGATTCATCATACTTCATTGTGTTTAAAAGAGGCGCATCATATTTCGTGTGCAGTAATAAACTTCCAGGTCCTTTAGATTGTTTACGAACGTTCGCCCAGTATGTGGCCTTGTAAACAGCGAGCAGCCTTTCGAGGGTTTTGGTGACGTCAGCGCTGAGTGTTCGCTAAGCTAGTACACGAAGATTGGCCAGTACCCCTTACTTATCGTGACGGGGTGTTTAACCAGGAATTTTTTTCTAATTGCGCGTTTTGCATATACATGCAAATCGAAATATAAGAACGAAGGTGTGCCGTGTATCGTCATTTGATCCACACTGAAGAAGACACAGGTGTCTGGAGGTGGCCCCATGTTAGAGTTCGGGCGGTCGCGCTATGTTGAACCATCCAGTATCTTCGCAGCAGCACTTAAATCACCCGTCTAGAACGACAGCCGAAAGACGTTTCAAAATAACACCTCTTCGCTCATGCTTCCTTGACCATATTTCGGATTTGTCGCTTTTTATTGCGTACAACAGAGGTTCCCGCCACTAGAGTTTCACCAGGCTGCTTTCGTGAAACTTTAGAGGCAGTTGTGTTCGAAGGGATTCACGCTGCTAGTTTCCCTAAAGAGAAAGTGATCATTCCGTTTTTTATTGTGCTATCCGTCGCGTGGTGTAATTCATTGATCCATGTACACCGTGGGGCCATACAGGGAATGTGAGCGACGCAGTAGACAGCAGCTCAGGGTTATATTCGACAAACTGTGGATCTTTTATGTGCCCATAAATTTATGTACGCGAGCGTCCCCCCCCCCCTTTTTTTTTCAGCATATGTGCCACTGAATAAGAGGTCATTCGCCGTCGGGGAACCCAAGCCGCGACTTCGTATTCAATAGCACAACGTCGTAGCCTCTTGGCTGTTACCACGGGTCCAACTCATGTAAAGACTGTAAGCGTGCGGTGATGATGATGTCACAACAGACGCATGTGTAAAGCGCCGCAGTGAAAACCGGCACTTGCCCCGCATACAGCACTCCTCCCAGGGTACATACAGTTCGTTATGCACGCATGAACGCCCATTATGTGGAAGCACCAATTATACGACAGGTTGCGGCAAACGGGAGCCCGATTGGAAGTGTTTTCACTCTTTATTATTTATTTTTTTTTTTTTTATTTCATAATACTGTGAGCCTTTCTCAGGCTCTGACAGGAGTGGAATGTACAATAGGTGGTACAACCGGTTTGGTGTTCCGGAAGATGAATGAAAAGATACGTAACTTATATAAATAATAGAATCAAAGTGTGCAGAGCTGTAGTATCATACAATTCATGACTCATAATCAAGAAGGCTGTGACTACAACACATTTACAAAAGCATTTTCAAAGAAAGATTCAACGTTCGCAACAAAGACATCAATTGACACATCATTCACAATATGGCGGGGCAGACTATTCCATAGTTCTATGGATCGAGGAAAAAAAGAAAATTTGAATAAATTACATCTAGCAGCAAATGGCCGTATGCACAAGTCGTGATTGATTCTTTTGGAGCGGTGGTGAGGTGGCTTTAGGTACACGTCTTTAGTTATGTTGATGCAATCATGATATAACAGGAAAAGAAATTTCATACAGGCAGTTAGTCGTCGGCATTCTAACGTCGAGATGCTAGCCCTTTTACGGAGAAGTGTCACGCTATCGTAGCGGGTCACAGAACGGACAACGTTGCGCAGTCCCCAAAGTCACATCAACCTGTAGCGGAAGCGACCAAGAACGATTAACAACCCCACTGTCATTTTGAAGCGAAAAGCTTTCGATGGGATGCTGTCTGCGAGCCAGCCTCTCTTAAGTTGGTGCGACGAGTCAATGGCCGTCCAAAAGCACCTCTCGATCTTCACTCAACGAGACGAACCGCGCCCTCGACAATGCACGTCACGTGGTCGTTGCCGGCCAATCGCGGCATTCGGAGGGCGCGCGCTTGGAACCGACAGAGCAAACATGAGCCGCTATCAATAGTCGCGTGACCCAAAAACAAGAGACCCAAGAAGCGGCGAAGTACACGAGCCCCCGCTTTTCGCTCTCGCCGAGCTTTTGACAAGGAAAGGCGCGAAACGTAATAAAATGCCCGGAGGAAGAAAAAGAAGTACTTTCGCCTCGCGCACTAACTCCTTTCGAGGTGCCGAGTGAAATCGTTTAGCCTAAGCGTTAAACCTGCTTTTGCTATGTACCTGCTTTGTATTTCTCCGTGTTTCGTTTTCTTTTTTCCCCTTCCTTCCAGCGCGCATCTACCTGAAGTCTTCGCTTCAGAGCCCACGTTTCACTGTTTCTCTCGTTGGCGGCAGTTCGGCGCCTCGTACACAAAAGACGCGGCGAGAAGCACGCCGAAAGGGCCTAGGGATTGGGTCGAGGAACACCGCACTGCTCGCCCCACGAGCGTATACGTACAAGCTCTTTTGTTCGAAACTGCGGCTTCAATATAATGGCTCTCCTGGCTACACGTTGAGTGCTAGGAAAGCTAAAGAGTTGTAATGTGGACGCTTTTTCTTTCACTTTATTTCTGTTTGAAAGGATCGGGAATGCCGGGAAAGGAGTCTGTTAAGTGAGCGACCACTAGCGGTTCAACTGTTCCTCTCTTTTTCCTTCCTGTCTGTAAAGAAAAATAGTGGTGAAGAGGAAGCCGGTCCAGATTCAGAGCAGGTGAATAAACGGAGCCGTGTGAACGGCTTGAGCCGTCACACTCTCTCAGTTTTATAGCTGATATGGAAACGCTAGAGGTTATCGCTCTCTTTCGTCAAGAATTCGGAGAATGAGAGGCTACCTACCAGGCGCGAAAGAAAATGAGCAATAAGAGATGAAGTAACAAACATCTTGTAAGATTCTGCGGTGATGTCGGTCGCGATAATTCATACGGCCGTAGAAAACATTTAGGTCAGTCGCTGACGTTCTCTGGAGCGAGACTATGCGGGTAAGCTTAACGAAAGCAAAGCACCATAAGCCTGTAATAGGACTTTCTTCCAGCGTTAACGCGATCAGATGGTTCCGCTTGATGGTTTCATAACAGCACTTAACCAATAGAAAAGAAAATCTGCTCGCACCGCTTACAACAAGCAGTGAAATGGGAGTGACAAAAGTAAATTTTCTTTGACGTTTAAGCATTTTATATAGGGAGAATAAAAAATATCTACGGTCTACATAGCCTTGTAATGACACATCAGCAACGCCAGTAGTTTCGTGCTCATGTGCCGTCCGCAGTAAATTGTGTATCCTATAGCTAATAATGACAATAGAACACTCAAGAAGAAAGCGTCGCATCACTCGGGCTTTGTATGCTGAGAACATAGTTACAAGTCATTTTGTCATTTTTCGTTTAGTTACACCCCATGAGCGTTCGCCCATATGGAACATTCAAACTTAAATTAGTTGCCTGGAGTAAAGCTATAAATTATTACTATGCGGCCATATCAAAAGTCATGATCGACGTTATGCTGTACGTGAACCTGTGCAAACATACACTGAAGCAGTCGTTCTACGCGGAGACAATGTTAGTATAATCATCGACTACATTTTATTGTTAGCCGCAAGCACGATATTTTGCTAGCGAACAAAGAGTTATCCACAACGTTTCGTTTCGTCTCTGTACTCTCATTTACTATTAAACATATTAAAATTCACCCTGCCGGGACAGCATCATCGTAAAAGTGTCTGTCCGTGGTAACGAGCAGCACTAGATAGAGAGAGAGAGAGAGAGAAGACAAGCATTAGGAGATTGGGAAAAAGTACTAGGGATAATGATAAAGACAAAAGAGGTGAATCTCCTATAGTAAGCAGCATTGTCATGGACTATTGATCTCACTGGAAGCAGTTTATCAGCTGACGATGTGTATGGCACAACATCGCCTTGCGGCTATATAGTACGCAAGGGTCTCCATGCATTTCAGCATGGACATCCTGGAATAAGGTTCACCATTACAATCATGTTAACCTTAAAGAAATTTGGCAAGAATCACGAAGAAATTCCTCCTGCATATCACTCTGCGGCTTGTCGATCAGAACTCTGTAAACTTGTCACCGCGAGTTGTTTCTTTTCAACGTGACAGGCTATGAACTAAATCAGATGTGATTCAGGCAGCCTTATAGTTCGACAATGGTTTTAAGAAAGCTGAATCTGTGTTCCACATTAGCCAACTTCGAAATCCCGAATGCTGTGAAGATTTGTTGTAAAGAAGCAGAAAATATAAAGGAAGGTAAATTAAGTCATACAGCATAAAATTAAATACACTGTTGCTTTGAATGATTCAGCGCATCAAGTATACAAATAATAAAGAAATTTCACATTTAACTCACTACGAATCTCGTACGTTCCAGGTATGATCCACGAAAAGACGAGGCAGCGAGGGATAAGCCGAATGGCTGTAATATTCAGTCCTATTTTCTAAAATGTCAATTAAAAAACACTACGAATATGTTCTGTGGAGATATAGTAATACTGCATGAGGGGGCCAATTCTCATAATAAACTGGCGTTGGGTTTATGAGTGTAAGCATGGCTTCGAGAACGCTGCTACCTAAGCAGAGCGCTGTGAAGTTTATCAGTTATTTGAGAACTGAAGCTAGGTTAGGAGACAGTGCTTCCTGTATACGTGCTTTGCTTTTTCAATTTTGCCAAACGTTCTGCCTGGATTAGCTTTTATTCCTAAAAATCCACTAAAGTGTTTCTTGTTCGAACAATATTTGGACTTAACTAATGAAACTTTCTGCCAGAACATGCACGAATTTGCGCATTCATTTGGGCTTAAGATTTGGTCCTCGCCTCGGATCTTTTGTCCCTGTAAACCAGTCATCAGCTCCCGTATCGACAAGTGCAGTTACCGGATAACAGTCGACGGAAACAGCAATAGCAGCAGAAGTTCTTCTGGTGGTTTCGTACGAAGGCGTCAGCGGCACGCTGTGAGTGGGTGACGTCGGCGGGTGATATTTAACTCTTCGCATGATAGCAGCCTCACCTCCGGAGGTCGCCGTTTCCAATTTCCCCGGATCCGTTGTTGTTCTCGTGGGTACCCGGCACCTCTCACCAATTTGTTACGTGGCAGAAGTCACATATAAATATGTATTTCCCATATTTACAAGAGTGACAACGATGCATGAAGGAGATTGCTGTCGAGACCGATTCCACCTCTACATGGCAAATCGTCTTCTGACTGGCGCCACTCTTGGCGCCACTATCTCTCTCTCTCTCTCTCTCTCTCTCTCTCTCTCTCTATATATATATATATATATATATATATATATATATATATATATATATATATATATATATATAGATGTAGATATATATTCTGTTTGAGTGTTTCCAATTGTGTACCTCATGGTTAACGATAATGAAATCGCAGACTTCATATTCAAAATGTGCGATCGCACTGTCATGTGTACGACGAATACTACTGGGGAGGTATTTCTTTCGTATATACTGAATGACGATAGTATTTTTTTTCTTCGTACGATCAGCTACGTTCTGGTACCGCAGAAACACATTACCATTCTCAGAAACCGTAAATAAAGTTATCTAGTCTCGGCGTCAAGTCTTACTGCCGTTAACAGTAATCACCTCCACAACGTGTCATTTCCAATATTATAGGACATGCTTTTTTAATGTTTACTCTAGTTCATGTGACAATATAGATTGCGTCGCGCTCTCGCTCAGCATACTATGCGAGTATTTAGACATGTGTAAGCTGAGACTTTCTCCATTAATATGTGAGCAACTAAATGACTAATGCACACACGTATAGAAAAACAAACAAGAGCAAAATAACAAATTAAACTGAGTTGAGATGAAGTGCCGACCAGTAAACAGTGAGTGGGACTTGTCAATGGGCTTTGAAAAGAGGTGCGAATCTCGTAAAGATAAAAGAGCAGACGATAAGCGACACTGCCACGTCGGGCAGCAGACGAAAGAAGCCGCTAAAGCAAGATGGCCTGCACCCTTCTTAGTTATCTTGCTTGCCGTCGTGCACCTATAAAACGCCAGGGAACGCCGAATAAACGCCGGCGAAAACCGGATGGGAAATGGCGTGTCGGTTGCGAAACGATGGCCGAGTCCTTCGGTCGGTCGTAAAACGCGAGCAGGCGAGTATCAGCAGACGACGGTGGTCGCGTGATCATATAGCACGAGACTCTGGCACGGCACGCTGTGTGCACTTACATGTTATCCAAGAGGATGGACCTCGGCAGTCCTGAAGTTATGCTTAGGTGGTTTATTTCTGGATGGTGTGCTCTCGGTGTACAAACAAAACTTTAAAAACGACTGCTGTCAGTATAGAAAAATAATTCTGCACCACCCTTTGACCTTCGAGATTATTAACTTTCAAATGCTTTTAACAATATTGAATTTTGCGATTTTGCTGACGACACAGAGCCCAAATCGTGCTAAAGTTGATAGTTTAACGCGGTGTTGTTTGGACATTAATTCATGGGGCCAGTAACCCCTTGAATTATTTGGTTGTACCATGTAAAACCAGGTTCCAGCTTATAAACGCTACCTACTTCCAAATATACCATTATGGAGACGACAGGAGCATGTTCGCAGTGCACATCGCAAGAACGACGCGGTAGGTGGCGTTTATTGCGGATATGTGGCAACTGTGAAGCGAAAGCGCCGCCAAATAGTGGACAAATGATGTCAGCAATTCCTGGCTCACGATAACTCCTGTTACCGGAAAGCCATTTTCCTCCTTGCCGAGCACACTCGACAGCAATTACGCAATGTTTGTGCTATCGCAAGGGAAGATATGCTTTACATCCTTCGTTGCTTCTTTATCTGCTCAGCTCCATTTTCATTGTTAACATTCAAAAGGAATGCACGTCTTTTTATAATTTTCGAATAGTGCGGCTTATTTCGGCGCAAATTTATACGCTCGTTATACGTATAATTATATTACTTTACAGCAACGTGACGCTAGATCTTCTTTAACCTAATTTCGTAATAACTAGTTTGAGATAGAATTGTCTGAAACACCTTTCAAAAACTAAATAGTGTAGTTTTGCGTATATTGGACTCAGGTACGCTCCGTTAAGTACTTTTGATACAACTCCAAAACTGCAAATGCTCCTTTACTTTTGAACTTTTTTTCTTCATACGATAACATTACACTCAGACTTCATCCACTTTGGAGGTATCATCATGTGGCCTAAAAACGTGGGCCAATCCCGAAGGCAGCGAAATTCTAGCATACCGTCTCTGAGTAGTAGCTGTAACGCGAGAATGCGAGAATCCGGCACGTGATGCGTACGTCAGATGTTTCACACGGTGACTTTGGCACGAGAGATGCATGCGTGCGATGACGGCCTGGCGGTTCGAGCACTGGTTGCTGGGCTGTAAGAAAACTGTCTGACTCCACCATTGCTGTTACATTTCTTTATAGCATTACGGGCGTACTTCGCGCACTTCGGAAGTATCTAACATCAGGCACGTACCCAGGATTTTTTTTCGGGGGGGGGGCCCACCACCTCCATCATCATCATCATCATCATCATCATCATCATGTTTTATGTCCACTGCAGGACCAAGGCCTCTCCCTGCGATCTCCCTTTACCCCTGTCCTGCGCCAACCGATTCCAACTAGCACCCGCGAATTTCCTAATTTCATCACTCCACTTAGTGTTTTGTCGTCCTCGATTGCGTTTTCCTTCTCTTGGTACCCATTCTCTAACCCTAATGGTCCAACGGTTATCTAACTGGCGCATTACATGACCTGCCCAGCTACATTTTGTCCTCTTGATGTCATTTAGAAGATCGTCTATACCCGTTCGCTCTCTGATCCAAACCACTCTCTTTCTCTCTCTTAACGTTATGCCTAGCAATCTTCGTTCGATCGCTCTCTGCGCGGTCCTTAACTCATTCTCAAGTCTCTGCCCCATATGTCAGCACTGGCAAAATGCACTGATTGCACACCTTACTTTTCAATAATAATGGTAAGCTTACAGTCAGGAGCTGGTAATGTCTGCCGTATGCGATGCAACCTATTTTTATTCTTCTGTGAATTTCCTTCTCATGATCAGAGTTCCCTGTGATTAATTGACCTAGGTAAACGTACTCCTTCACAGTCTCTAGTGGCCGATTGGCGATCCTGATCTCTTGTCCCTTTGCCCGGCTATTTATCATTATCGTCATATTCTGCATATTAATATTCAACCCCACTCTTACACTCTCTCTGTCAAGGTCTCCAATCATTTGTTGTAACTCTTCTGCATTGTTGTTGAATAGAACAATGCCATCGGCAAACCGAAGGTTGCTGAGATATTTGCCGTCGATCTTTACTCCTAAGCCTTCCCAGTTTAATAGCTTGACTTCTAAGCACGCAGTGAATAGCTTTGGAGAAATTGTGTCTCCCTGTCTGACCCATTTCCCTATAGGTATCTCCCTGCTTTTCTTGTGTAGAATTAAGGTAGCTGTAGAACCTCTGTATATATTCTTACGCGAAGGACGAGCCAGTAAGACGAGAAACTATTTACAGATTATATTTACAACAACGGTTGCAGCGCTGACCGGTTAGATTCACAGCGAGAGCCCAGTTCGTTCTTCATCCTCTTTTCTGGAGTGATGGCGCCCACGCACCTCGTTCAAACAAACAAATACCACACGCGTGTAGCAATATTTTTCAAGCTTCTTACGTAAGCGTTCTGTAGTGGTTGATTACGTAGTGCCTCTAGACTGCTGGTATCTCTACTGAATCAAATTCATTTTCGTAATCTATATAAGCCACATAGAGAGGCTTATTGTACTCTGCAGATTTCACGATAACCTGATTGATAACATGGATGTGATCCATTGTAAGGTATCTCTTCCTGAAGCCGGCCTGTTCCCTTGGTTGACAAAATCCAGTGTTGCCCTTATTCTATTGGAGATTATTTTGGTAAATATCTTATATAATACTGGGAGAAAGCTAATGGTCCTATAATTTTTCAATTCTTTAACGTCTCCTTTCTCGTGGATTAGTATAATGTCTGCATTCTTCCAGTTTTCTGGGACCCTTGCAGTCGATATACACTTCGTATAAAGAGCCGCCAGTTTTCTAAGCATTATGTCTCCTCCATCTTTGATTAAATGGACTGTTATTCCACCTTCTCCTCCCACTCTTCATCATTTCATGTCTTGCAGCGCCCTTCTGACCTCATCGCTAGTTATAGGAGAGTTTCTGTATCCTGTTCATTACTGTTTCTAAGTGAGGTATCGTGACTCCTCTGGGTACTGTATACAGGTCAGCTTACAATTTTTCCGCTGCTTTTACTGTATCTTCGAGATTGCTTATGATATTATCCCTCTTATCTTTTAGTACATACATCATGGTTTGTCCTATGCCAGGTTTCTTTTTTACTGATTTCAGGCTGCGTTCATTTTTTTACGGCTTCTTCAGTTTTTTACATGGTATAGTTTCGAATATCAGTTATTTTCCACTTGTTGATCAGTTTTGACAGTTCCGCGAATTGCGTAACGCTGTGCGGCCGTCAGTCCCATACAACCGCGTAGAGCGCAAGACTCTGCGATTCTAGACGTACTGCGCTCACCGAGAAAGGTTATAAAACACCCACATAAGCACAGCAGAGAAGTGGCTACGTGAGGCGGTTCGACCGATAACTGTAGAAGCGTCATTCAAAACAAGTAATTATTCTCCACTTCCGGCGGCGTTTTCTCTACTTCCTTTTTAAATAAAAAGATGTTGATCAATAAATATTCTCATAAACAATGGCTAACATTTTTATTATTCGCTTTTGCTTGCAGTTTGGTGGTTGCGTTGGCTCTCTCCCTTAGTAGATCGCTTAATTTCTCAACTCCTTGCGATTTTTGTTTCCGGTTTCCAATTTTGCGCGAAAAGTGCTATACAATTAAGGAAAAACAGACGAGGTAACTGGCGACAGTCATCTTGCTTATGGGTTTAAGGGTTATTGCAGGGTTTCATGATGGACACTCTTTCAAATCATTTTATTTCCCATCTTATCTAACCCATATCACGTGTATATGGTTCCGGGCATCTGCCAGCGTCGCGGCGAGCCGTAACTCAAGGAAATAATGAAGCAAAGGGAAAAGTTAAACGCAATTGGTGTTTTCTCCGGCCGCAACTCGTTCCATGAGAGTACAGACCAGCTAAGTAACAGCCGCATCCCTCTCCTGGTCCCAGGATCAGCCTAATCAAAGAAGGTTGAACTAACAAAAGCAACAGCTATGCGCGTGACGGTTGAATAGATGGTGACAACTGAGCGCATCTCGAGTTAATCGCGCGGGTGCGGAATCTAAGAAAAAACTGTCCTTCACATTACAAGAAATGCCGATAACTACCGTCATCTAAAAGGAGTGAAAAATGCATCATAAGGCTGACCGATGAACAGCTGCCAAGTCTCAACATTAATCTGGCGGCGCTTTAGGAATGTGTGAGGAGCGGTGGCGTGGGTGGGGAGGGGGGGGGGGTATGCCACTCGATTTCGGGGGGGGGGGGCGGGCCCCCCCGGGCCCCCCCCCCCTGGGTACGTGCCTGTCTAACATAAAAGTTGAGGTGGGTATGCGCACGTGAGAACGTGCCAGTGAGCAAGCAATCGCGATAGAGGTACGCTGTTTAGAAATCTCGTATTGATAAATGAGAGGGCGCAAGGATGCCCGTTCCTGCTGCTGTCAAGCTGCTGCATAATCACATTTAGCGGCGCTAAGGTCTGGCCTAATTTTAAAGCGAAGCTTTCTTTGCCTCTTCATTCGACTTTCCCACTGATGCTGCTGCTGCTGTCTGATACGCCGGAAGGGGAGGGGGTGGAGTTCAGAGCGTGTGAATGCTTTACAGGAGTGCAGCAGAGAGGAAAGACGACGCGAGAAACTCGTCTGGATCTTTGCACCACGTCGAATTCGGGCAAAGCACTCTCGAGCTCTCTGGACGTCGCCACGTTATCCTCTTGGCAGCTGTAATTATCCGTGACCGCCACAAAAGCACTGAAGAAATTGCAGCGCTTACCTTTCTTTCTAGCGCTGGTCCTTGTACGTCTTTCTTGTGTTCGTGGTTTTATTCGCGCTAAGCTACTACTTCAAATACCTTTCTAATGACGTGCTACTGCAGAGGGAGCGAGATAGAATGGTAGAGAGCAGGTGGGAGGGGAGACAGGGAATAGATTAAACCGACGCAGTCACGAAACAAGTGCTTAAGCCTTTTTGTGCTTGCAAGTGCTTAAGCCTTTTAACTCTTTGCTAACAGTTCCCATACAGGATAGTGGGGGAGGGGGATATGGAAAGAATGACGTGAGAAGGTAAGGAAACGCTACTGCTGTAGACACGATAGCGGTTCCGGGCAAACAGGATAAATTCAAGGTACGATACGGTACGTTTCTGCTGTTTGTGAAAAAAAAAACATCAGGCAAATTCGTCAAGCGGACAACTTACGGAAGGCGTGCAAAAGCAGAGCTGCATTAAAACGCACCGTAGGGTCTATGTGCCAAGCGGACCCTACGCAAGCGTTCACGCATCGACTCTGCTGTGCCCGCCCGTTAGCTTGGCGGCTATGGCATTGCTCGAAGTCGCGGTTGGGATCCTGACCTCGGCAGCCACTTTTTGACGGGGCGAAATAAAACAATACTCCTGCATTTCGATTTAGGGACACATTAAACAGCATCATGGTGTGAAAATTAATCCTGAGCCCGCAACTACGGCGTGCCTCATAATGCGATTGCGGTTTTTGCACGTACAGCCCCATATGTCAATCAAAGTTTAAGACTGCTGCTCCGATGCGATGTGTCATGTGAGGCAATGAATACGCTCAGCCCTTTCAAAGGTTATAGAGTATGGCGCACAACAACGCCTCAAGCAAACACGTCCCCCTGTGTGTTCTGTGTGCTACGCCGACAAAGAACAGTGGTGCACGCAAGATAATGTTTAACATCAACTCACCACTGTAGTTTTAGCCTAAACGTTGAAGAAGTGAAGCTTTAGCCATTAATATCACAGCTAATTATCATCAGTCAAAGCAAACAGCACAGAACGCTTGCCTTGAATCTATCCACACAATGCGTGGGATCCGCGTGTTTTTATTCTACCCCTTTCATAACACAAAGCCACATATGTTTTCATGCAAGACCTAAGCCATTCTTGAGGTTCTGGCCTGTGTAATTGTTTGAAAAAAATAAAACAAGCGCAGTTACCGAATTCACAACGTTTTTCCTTCGTAAGTGTTGTGTGTCATTGGAAAGTTGCATTCACTAATAATGTGTTCATCTTCGTTACTGGTTGGCAGCTGCTCTGAGCAGCTGTTCTACTCTAAGAGCTTTTTCGTGAATACAGACTCAGAAGCCCATGAAGCAGGCAAGCAAACAATATATGTGTAAAATAACCAAGCTAATGTACCACAAAAGTTTGCACTCTTTCGAACTTCAATGTAACTGGAAATAAAAGAAAAATCCAGCCGAAGTTACCTACAAATAATTGCCCTAAGCGTCTGTTGTAATGACGACGTTTCAATTGTTCCAATTCCAAGTGTTCCTATTGAAAATTAGCGGCGTTGCCTTTGCAAGCCCCAGTATTGTTCCGCTCGTTTTCACACATGTTAGCTTCGTCTAAATGATCGGTATCCCAACTTTTTTATGCACTGCACTGTATTTCGACTAAATGCGTTAGTCCTGTTCACTTTTTACCTTCATTTCACTCATTTTATTAGACAGTTTTAGTATAGCGTACGCTATACGATTGCGTATGCTAAAACATAGCGGGTCGTCACTGCGCATGCGCTGAACGCTAAACGAAATAGCGGGTATAGCGGGCGTACGCAACGCAAACGAGTTAGCGTTAGCGTGTTTGCGGGGTTTGCGGGAAACATGGCGGCGGTCCCCGCTGCCCGCTTCGAGTTGAATTTGGCGTTGCTTTTGTAAAATACACTTCGTTCGTAGCAAACGACTGTGTAAACGGCTTTCGCTTAGTCTCAGGCCGCTTCGACGACAGAGTATTAAGGATAACCTCGTGGTGTTTTCGAGATCGCTTCTCGTTTCGAATGAGTCGAAGCCTAACGAAAGAAACGTTCGAGATGTGGGCGACACCTATCGCTACAGGCGCGAAATAGCCGCAACGACGGCATGTGGCCTCTGAGATCTGAAGATATCGCCGGCCAACTAAAACTGTAGAAAACGTGCGCTGCTTAGCGTACGCTATGGTTACGTACACTAAATTAAACTGTCTATTTATGCTAGAACGAAGGTCCTAAGAATGAGGTCTTTACGTCAGGGGTGGGTGCAAAAAAAAGCGAAAGAAAAAAAAAGTGCTGCGTCAGGTTCTAGGGCGAGATTTCACAGCTGGTCTTCTCCATTAGCAAACTTGAAACAAAGAAATGCCGGTGATGAGGGCAATGTTAGAAGGAAGGTTATCCTTTTCCCGGATTATGCGTCGCAAGATTAGAAGATAGACATGATATCCTGCATCAGTGCATTTCGTAGCAAAATTATAATGATATGCATCTTGTCACAACTTTGCCTGAACTACATCGCGTACGATATACGCTGCAGTGAAAGGAAAAAAAAAACAAGTGCGTTATTATATGTGTTGACTAACCATGGGCAGAACTTTTTTTAGGGACATATCAGCTGAGCAAAAGTAAAGTAAATGTAACGCGCACACCAATGCCTTGGCTTAGTGGCTGTGGCGCTGGAGTTTACTGAAGATGAGGTGGCGCGTTAAATTTCCAACCGCAGCTGCTGCATTCCGATGGAGGCAGAAAGCGCAAACATTCGTGCGTCATACTTTTGCCGGGCTTGATAGAACGCCAGGTGGTGAAAATTGGGTCGGAGCGCTCGAGTGCTCACTAAAACCCACTATGCAGTTTCAAGTCGTTAAAACCTACAGCACTTAACAATATTATGTATACGCTGTGGTAAAACTGGTCCATTGTCGAGAACGAGAGGCATAATGACAAAACTGGAGACGCTCATCACCTAACCGAACACGCAACTAGACGTGTCCCTGGGGCAGCGCCGCAGCTTTCGGCTAGCCACAATTGAGTGACGTCATCGATTTTCTTCGTAGAGTTAAAAGCCAGAACAGAAACTTCCGCGAGATGTCTGAGACTGCTGTTGCTGATCAGTGTTTAGTTCGGCGGATCTGCGACGCCCGTTCGTAATCACGCTGGAAACGGGGATTCAAAATGGTCACGGTGAGTTCCTCCGGACGCAAGGCACGCTTCCTTGCCTTCGCGCAACTACCGACAGCCGCGTCGCTAAGTTTGTCTAAATCCGGGGCGTAGGTGCATATTTGTAAACAAACCTGCCGGAAGTGCGCGAGGCAGGGAAGTTAACAATTTGTTGCTTCCTTGCGCACGCAGTATTAGGATGATTGACTTCCCCTCCGCGCCTTCAAAAGACCTTCGCTTCGGCCTCTACATTTGTGGGCCGTGTTTTAACGGCTTAACACACTCGTGAAATCACCCCTCTTCCTATGTTTACATCCAAGGTCGGCATTCATTACTGCAACAGAACTGGCATACCTTTCCCAAAGAGCTCTCATGCTAAAATTGCTCGTAGGACAAAATTCTAGGCAATGTCGATGTTTACTATGTAATTAGAGAAGATGGCCGACAAATGAAAAACAGCAGTTTCGAAAAGAACCGCTTGTGGATTCAGCCGCTGAAATCGCAGCGCCGCTGTTACCCACGTACGCACTATTGCCCTGCGTTACTTCGCAGCCTGCACATTACTGACGTCAAGGGCGCGACAATTCACTCATGCCCGCTGTAATGCGGCAGCATGCTAATCCGATTGATTTCGGCAGGATTATTTTCTGTTATTCCTCGTAACACATAGCGTTATCGCTTTGCAACTAGGGTACTCTAGATATAAATTCTTCGTTTACACTCGCAAGCAACCGTACAAAAGTACAAAGAAACTTTAGATGGAAATTTTAGCAGTAGAGTGTCAGCACCGCTTAGAATGAAATTATTCTGGTTCAGTCTAGACCAACACGTGCCTCGAACTAACTGTAAGTACTGCTATTACGTGGATGACCTCAAAGGAAGGAAGCGAAGAGTTGGCAGAGTGTACCTGAGCAGGTTCTAAAGTTTGGCAAAAATGAACGGCTATTGTGAACCCTTGCACCACTAAGACTTCGCACGACACCTCACTGTTGTCCTGAAGATTTACAAAGCACTCACAGTGCGTGAAGTACCGAGTGACGCCGAACTAATTGCAATAAATCTTATCGGGGCATCGGAGGCAGTGGGTATATGGTGAGGGGAGAAAATTGGATAATTAGGACGACTGCTGAAACCGCCGGGATCATTGTGTTCATTCGTGAACGACGCAAGGTGACTCTATGACCAAATGTAACATTTAACGTCGCTTTCGACGCCTTTAATTTTCCTAACATATCCTCTAAGAACACGGTTGCGATATTCCACTTCAAATGCTGCTGCCTAGAATGTACGTCTTTGTAGCTCTCCATGCTCTTTTTGTGGTAGTGTGTGTGTTTGTGTGACCCTGTCTCGGCTTTTATTGGCCGGGGTTAGAAGTAAACAATTAGAAGTACCAATGTTTCCTATGAAGTACTTGAACTGGCGATAAAAAAAAATTGGTGAGGGAGTTATAAATACATTTCACGATAGATACAGACAAAACAATAAGTGTTTTATATAACATTGAGACTTTATAATGTAACGCTTATTTCATAGCGTTACACGGCATAACTGTGCCTATAGCATTTTCATTTCTTGCTTCCTCCTTTGAACCTGTTTTTTTTTGTTGTTGTTATGGCAATGTCTTCCCTGCTGATTCTTCCACCTACTCCTGATTGTATTATCACATTTTGCTTAAATTCGTTCTTGTAGTTGCGGTATCTATAAATAAGTAAATAAATGCCACCTTTTAAAGGCAGGAAACACCGGTATCCCTGTATAACCCGGCAGAGGCCTTCCCAGAACGACTATATATTTTCCCATACACTTATCTAATCAGAACTTCGTCTGTAAGAAACTAACCAGCCGATGCAGTAATTAAACATCAAGAGGACGGTTAATCTCTCTTTCTTGTTCTTTTGTTCACTACATCATGACACTATAGGGGTACATTTATGGATCTCATAGGTACTGCATGCGGAATCAAAGAATGTATATATATGTGCACCAATTCACAGCAGCGAGCCGCCAAGTCAAGGGAGAGGGGAAACACTAGAAACGGGCGGAGCCTGCGTCACATTATGGGCGTGGTATGCCTCACAAGCTTTCGGACTGGCTGGAGATTGCGGCAGTCATGCCAGTTGTAAGAGGATTCACATGGCACACGTCTGCCAGAGTTCTGTAGGTCAGAGCGAACCAGTGTAAACTAGTTCCGGGTTCTCCTGGCACTTTGGGAACAGCCAGAAAGAAATAAAGAAGTATCTCGCAGAAGGCTACAAACAAGGCAGTTTCCTGCCGGCGAAGAAAACACTTTAACAGTCTGTGCTTTATGAGGACTGTGAACCCGCACGAAACAGAAAGCATATTCTCATTAGTTCCACAGCTTTCCCCGTCCACAGTCGCGAGCTTTAGAGGTGACGGCCGTAATAGGAAGCTTGTTTGGTGACAAGAACACTCACTGCTTGTGCAGTCATAGTTAACTTCATAGCGATCGCTTATGCTTGTTTGCTTTTCTTTATTATCATGAACGTTCCGTCATAGAATATTTTATCAAGTTCACTGTGGTGCTCGGTTACCTTGAGAAGATTTGTAAGCATCGTGCTTCTGCTTGCTCTGAATCGGTGCCAGGGTCACGAGCATGTGTTGGTGGGCTAGTTGGTTAAGCATGATTACAAAGACGGCACCGAATACAACAACACACGAAGAAGGAGACACGAGACAAGCACGTAGGCGCTACCAACAACTGAATGTTTTATTTCTTGACATAGTAATATATAGCTGCTGTCAAAGATCAAAACAACAAGAATAAACAGGGCAGTCATCTGCATCGCACAAAGAAGCCAAGATACAGAATAACTTCTAAGTGTCGCTCTCAAGATACGCCAGTTCCTTTGTCGAAAGAGAAACGGGGGCTTCACTGATACAATCAACACCACGCTTTTTGATATCAAGTACTTCCGATATCTCCCCTGTCAGTTGATGATCAGCTCTGTTCAGAACACTGGTTCTGTCAAATTCTGGGATGCACATGTCAGCCTTACAATGCGCACTTATATGACCGGAGAGCTGGTTTTCCATCTTATATCTATGCTCATGCAATCTGTCATTCAGACATCTGCCCGTTTGGCCTACATATTTTTTGGTTTGGACACGTGCTTGTCTCGTGTCCCCTTCTTCGTGTGTTGTTGTATTCGGCGCCGTCTTTGTAATCAGGGTCAGGAGTTTGGTGAAGGCACTCGTGAAATCTATTCCGGATGTCACAAGAGCAAAAACAGTAGCTGCAGTATGTGCTGTACTGACAATGTCCTTGCCCACTCCAGCTGCGAAACAAGTGTGTTTGTAGGCTTGTTTGATCGCGACACGTAGGGTGCTGGACACCTCTACATGGGTGGAAAGAAGGAAGCAGAGAAATTTCTCGCAGTCGGAAAACAGACAACATGTAGGAAACAGAGCAGATGGAATGCGCGCATGCGCACACCTTCTTTTTGCTTGTCCTATCACGGGGCTACGGGGCTTGTTTTCTTCTCTCGGAGACCGCGCAAGGTGACCCCTTGAATCATAATGATCACACTAATTCCATGCAGACGACTTCAGAGGAACAGCTCTACTCTGTTCAGTCCAGACCGAAGTTGCGCTCCTAGCATGTATCAATTCGCTTCTTAACGTCTACGTTATTTTTTCTTCGGCCCTCTTGTTTCATGAAATAGCTCACAATTTATGCATTTCACTTCAAGAGTGCCTGAGTTTACATCCTGTGACCATATCATGGTGCAGGACAAAAGCGAATGCCGGATTACATTATTCCGCGTAGTAACGGGAAGGCACTCCGGCGGGTAGCACATCGGCAGCACTGCACCTAACAACTCGCTCGGAGTGCATATACCGGAGCTGATCTCCGCGCTCTACGAGTCCTTCACGGTCACGCGACGAGGCCTAGCTCTGTTCCTCCTCTCGTCACCATCACGTTTCCTGTCGCGAAGCCTTGTTTTACTACTCGGGGCTATCTGTGCGCCTTGCGATCGTACCAACCGCGCTCCGCATATTTTTGTTCATTCTTGGCGTCTCACGCTTCGCTCGAAGACGGAAACAGCCCGTGAATGGGTCTGCCCGCATAGCGTAACTTGGCTTACTCCCTTCGAGATGCCTACGACTACACGAAGATATGCTCAAGTAGCAGGAACTGTAGTTGGGCGGTCGTATATATGCGAACGTAGGTTGGAGTACGCGTGTTCTAACTCTGGAAAAAACAATATGCAGCAGTACTTCCCGAGCTTTGCTCTTCGCAAACAAAAGGCGACAGTGAAATTAAAAGCAGTGCAGTGGGGAGCGATTACCTAACAGCAAAACTACTTCCTAAGAGCGTGAAACCTTCATTGTGAGAAAAAGTACTTATCAACAGTTACAACTGCTGTAAATGAGTGTGCGTGTGTATGTGCATGTGTGAACCGCTTCATGTAGAAACTTTTACTGTGGTTGGGCCCTCTATGGTGACATTTATGTGCTTTGAGGAATCCTACGGCAATACATATGAGCAGACAGGCACCATAGTCCTCATTTATTACAGAAAGTATTACAGAAACAGTGCATCTACGTATACCAGACTCAGTAGGCACTGCTCAGTATTTTGCTTTAGAAAATATTCTTTATATTTCCACACTATAGTGTGAACAGTAATAAACTTGCGTTATGATAAACGGTGTGATCTCGCCTCCTCGTCGTGAACGTCTGCGCAGGAAGGGAGGGAGGAAGGAGAAGTCAGAATGAGCATGTAAGGCGGACGAGGACGTGCTCTGGAGAGAGAGTCCAGGACTGTCTTTCAATATAGGGGCCCTGAACCACCCCTCAGGCTTGTTGAAATTACATAGTCCGCGGGTAGTTATAACGCTGCAGTGAACACCTCAGCCAAGTTTGGCTGTCGTACGCTGTGCGTGGAGCCCGCAAACGGATCGTGGTCACCTTTCTCTCAAACGCTCTCTTTTCAACACAAGGCCCTGTCCTTACTCTCTTGTGGACGATTTATTTCGTCATTGGACGCTTTGTTTCGTTTTTCCCTTGGATGATTACTATTAACCGATAGATGACGGGTAGGCTACATGGCGTAGTTACCACGGCCGCCGTTTGGTGCCGCCACGAGTTCACTGGCTAAACGCACTGTGGCTCACTGAGGACAACGGCGTTTGGCTTACGTTCAGCCCGTCGTAAGAACCAAAGGCAGATGTCGTGGCGTCTACGTTAACATCCAAAATGAAATTTGAACTACGCGCCACGCTGACATTTAGAGGGCGGAGCGTTGTGGGCACGCCCCAATGCGCCGTAGCCTTCGCAGTGCAAGGCATTGGAGAAGGAACGGGAGCACAACGGAGGCCGTGTTTGATTGCCAATTACTCCGCTTCTGCTGAACGCATTGAAGTACTTTTTGCGTCGAAGTATTTCTGAAATAGCCTAGTTTCACTTCAAATGCCTTTCTCCACTTCAATAAAAAGTGGTTCAAGGCACCTTTAAACGCTCACATCGGTATTGGGAATGTAGTGATCTGATTCCAATTTTTTCCCAATTTCGAGCATCGTCACTTCTCCGACAGCACTTCGCCAAAGTCATCAGCACCATCAGCCGGTCATGAGAGGTGACTGCTAAGAAACAGATAGAATAGAGAAAAAGGAAACCTTATCATTTTGCCTTCATTTACGATTGTCATTTCAGAATATACAGGGTGTCCCACAAGTCTTTCCCTGACTACAAGCATGCAGAAGGCACAAAATATCACACGTATATGTGTCATATTTTGTGTATATGTAGTCAAAAACTTGAATATGGTAGATAGACCTCAAGCTAAAAGATATGTGTCTATAGACACATAGCTTTTATCTTGAGGTCTATCCAACACATTGAAGTTTTTGTCTACATCTACACAATTAATATATTTCGACGTGTGCGCCTTTCGTTGCTGGAAGGATATGCAGGCGATATTCCGATTCCACCCGTGCCTTGGTGAACATAGGATGCCGTGCACTCAGGCCTTCAGAATCTGCAACTCACGTGAGGCTCTGCGGACTGTGAATTCTTGGGGATTCTCACGAAGGCATCTGTCACTGTCTGAATTGTCTACGCACTTTGTCCAGGCCTGGTCTCTGAACGAGGGAGGTCATTCCTGGAGATCACAGACACTCCGTGTTGCCTTAAACTTCGCACACCAGATCTTGATGCTTTTAGTGTCTACGGTATGCCGTCTGGAATTGTCGCTGGGCTTTTTTGCTGACTATGTGTCGTGATGTACCAGAGGACACAATGGGAGTCCTCCTAGTTTGAGCCAGCGTTGTTCGTAAATGGTGTCCGATTTCACTGTTACGTCACTGGGCCCTGTAAAAAAGAAAGTAGCAGTGAGTATGTATGTACGAACAAAAACTGGAATATGCCACATGCAATTGAAGATAAAATGTTTGTGTCTATATATCACGTTTTCTTCCTTCTGAATGTTTGTAATCAGGGATAGACATTGCAGGCTTCGCAACGTACTCAGAAGCCCAAACATTTGAATACACTGCAAGTAGTTTGCGCACATAGTACGATGTTCAGGCCTGTTGCGTGTGACCGCACCAAACATCAGCGTTAAATAATGCAAGTAATTGGATAGAAAGACTGGGCATCACATTCTTTAAACACGACACTTTTGGTCCGGGATTGTGTGCACCTATGAGGCTTGTCTTATGGACTTATCAATTTTTCCTTTGACAGATTGATTGATTCAGAGGTTAAAATTGGTGCGCAGAACAAATGTCTCATGTACAGGAGAATCGAGCGGTATAGTGGAACGCCCGGAAATATTTTTGTCCTTCCGCCGTCTCTCATTGCACTTAAAAATCCAATTACCGTAAGCTATTTTTGTGGCAACACGTGCCATCACCGTGTTGCAGGAGGACACTGTGAACAGAGTTTTTCAGAACTGTACTGGGCAACTCTGTACTTGTCATTCTCTCTGCTGGTTGATTGAAATCGTAAACGGTAACGGCTGGCTGATGCCAAACATGATGGCCATGATTTGTCACGCCCGTTTTATCACTCCTATTGAGTTAATTAGCCGTTAAATCGAGCCCGTGCACCCTCTAATATGGGGCTCGTTCTCACATGAGCCTAAAACATTCCTCACGCAAGCGCTATTTCTATAGAAAAAAAATCCCCATCAAACAGGCGTTTTTTCTTTTTTTTTTACATTCTGGCCTCAGCAAAATGTGCGCGTTCTGACCGAGATGCGGACGCATGTTGCGCAGCAGCTGAAATAAAAGAGCTGACCAAGACACGTTAACGTGGCTCAATGTCTCATTGGTCCGAACGCTTTGGCACGAGCCATCACCTCCTACTTTCTCTTGTGAAACACATGCGAAATACAGCATGCCTATCTGAAGATAATTGGGGTGCGATCTTGTACGCGTTCCAAAATATAACGGAGGCGGTTCGTTCCACCGAGCCAAATACGATTCGTCAATTTGAACCGTGCCGAACGCCATGACGTCAATTGTGACGTGACATCTGCTGTCAATCATTCCGTGTCGTCTGCTATCGGACGAGCGGAACGGAACATACCGCCTATTTCGTGACGTAAACAACGAACCGCCTCCGTTCTATTTTGGAACGCGTACAAGATCGCACCCTTGGTTGTCCGATTGAAAAGAAATATATTGGATTGTAGAAAGAGGCCGGAACACTGCTGACCGTTGGAGTTAAAGTTATATTTCGAATCTTAGTTGATATCACGAAAGTCAAGACTCATAATGTCTGGGGCGGACTTCACTAAGTGAAGTTAGGAACAAAT